>NW_016803657.1:4255237-4285264 GCF_001698545.2 Rhinopithecus bieti | reverse complement strand
GTGTGGCTTAGGGGCTCTCCTTCCATGGCGTGAAGGGGCAGAGTGGCCCGGGGATGTCCTCAGGCTGGGGCTTCTGTACTCCTGCATGCTATGGCCTGGCTGTAGGAGGACCCGGCCCTGGGCTGGGAGGAGGCCTTGGCCTGGCCCTGAAGGGTGGCTGGTTTGTGTCCTTCAGGTCCTGGGCACGTTGGGTGCAGGTAGGGCCATGGAGCTGTGGCTTCTGGGGTGGCAGAGCTCTGCCTGGCCCGACGCCCGAATGCCGCTGATGTGGGCATGGCGGGGCCGTGTGTACACCCCTCCTCAGAGCAGACATCCCCTGCCCTGAACCTGGCGAGTCTGGGGCTGCCCCTCCCTCAGCCCCAGCCAGGCCCAGAGCACAGGGCCCCCCAACCTGCGGCCCCTCCTGAGCCCCTCCCTGTAGGCTCTGTCAGGGCACCCTGTGCTGTCCCATTCTGCCCCAGGGCTTCTGGCTCAGCCAAGTGAGGACCACGCGGAAGACGCCCCTGACTGCGTGTGCCATGCAGGGGCCCTGCTGACGCCTCCCCCTTGTCTCCCTCCAGTACACCTCCAGCATGAGAGCCAAATACCTCGCCACGAGCCAGCCTCGCCCCGACTCCAGCGGCAGCCACTAGACGGCGCCCGGCAACCACCCACCCCACGTGCCAACTGCCCCTCCCTGTGCCAGCACTGCCGCTTCCACCTGGGCCACCCGCCGGACCCTCGCACACTGCACCAGGCCTACCCCGGACGCATCTGCAGGCCGCTTGCCCTCCTCTCCCCTCCCCGCAGGGGCACAGTGGAGACGCAGGGGCTCTGGGCCCGTACCACCAACAAGGGTCACACCTGAACGCTGCCGCCAGCCGATGCCCCAACCCTGCACGCCACCCACTATCCTGGCACGCTCCCTCTGCAGATGGCCGCCGCACCCACAAGTCCTGGCCACACCCAACCTGTGCTGTCGCCGGCCCTTCCTTCCACAGCTCTCCTTCCTCCTGCCTGGCACTTCTGTGGACCCCTTCTTAGTTCACAGGCACGGCTGGGGCCGCTCTTATTCTGCACCTGCTGGCCACTGAGGGACGGGCACGTGCCACCTGCTCATCTCTGCCCTGCGGTCCCCTCATGGTCCCTCCGCGTGCCTGTCTCTCTGCAGTGCCCTCCTTGCCCATGCAGCCCACCCACCCACAGGCTCACCCTCCTGCCAGCTGCCAGAGGCCCCCTCCAGCAGGGCCTCTCTCCATCACCTCAGCTTCACTCTCTCCCTCAGCACCCGCCCTGCCGGAGGCCCCAGCCCTCCATGGACAGCAGGGGCCACGTGGAGCCCGGGCTGCTTACCCGCCACCCAGTGCTGGCTGCCTTCTTGGTGCCAAACCCCCTTCCCCCACCCAGAGACTGGGCAGCTGTGTCTGGTTCATTCTTTGCACTAACCACACTTGTCATCTCTAGGGCAGGCTGGGGCTGCGGGCTGAGGGGGACCACTGGCACCCCCTTCCCTCCCTTCTTGGTTCCATTTCCATCCGTGACAGGTACAGCATCCCAGGAGCCCGGCCTGAGGGGCTGGACCCGAGCCGTCTGTGAACGTCCCTCAGCCCCTGCCGTCCCTTCTTGGGACTAACCACTAACCTCACCCCCCCAGCCTCCACGGGTGCCCCTGGCTGGCCCAGAGCCGGCAACGTGAGCCCAAGTCCGGGCTGGAGCTGAGGCCGGAGCAGCTGGCTGGGAGTCAAGGCTGCAGTAGCGTTTCTTCATGGGGTGCTCCAGGGGGTGCCAAAGACCGACAGGCAGCCCAAGGGCCTGGACACCCCTCCCCAGGCAGGTGCTGCCCCAGGAGGACTGTCCTCGGGAATGAACCTCCCGCAGGCTTTGGACTGAGGTCCCTGTGGCCTCGGTCTCCCTCCCGGTGAAGTGGGAGCGAGGCTTCCCTACGGTGCTTTTGGCTTTAGTGTACGATGTTTGCTGTGCTTCCCGCCATGGAGGGCAGAGCCACGCCACATCAGGATCGGATGTGCTGCCCCTTCCGGCCCCAGCCCTGGCCCAACCAGCCCAGCCCTCGAGGCTTGATGCCTGTGCCAAGGCCAGGGGCAGCCAGAGGGCAGCTGGATGGCCACGTGCGGGGGTCAAGGCCGGGCCCCGCAGGGGGACGGGCCGCCAGCCCCAGCAGTTTACAGACACGTGGCTCTTCCTCCCAGAGCAGCCGGCAGCTACCTGGACCGGAAATGTCCTCATCCCCTCCCTGGGGCCAGGCTCTGCCCTGCCCTTCCTCTGTGAACCCCTCCTTTCTTTGTGCTGGTATTTGGGACCAAAAATGGGGATATGGGAGGGCAGAGTGGGGAGGGGAGTCCATGGGCCTGGGACCCCAAGCCAGGGCGTCTGAGCTCCCCAGACGTGACCAAACCTCAGTGGAGGGGCCTCTGCTTCAGGCCTGGCGTGGCTGACATCCTGAGCCCCCTCAGAGGCCCTACCACAGCCAACCTGCCCAGTCTTTCGCCTGGACTTGACCCGTCAGGGGAGCTCTCCAGGCCTAGGGCCGGGAGGGAGGCCCTGGCACTCTCTGGCCTGGGTGCCTGCCAAGCGCCCTGCGACCGCTCAGAAGCACAAATGCTGTCCATGGCCGCGAGGCTGCCTGCCAGGTGAATGGACATAGCTCGAGAGGCGGCGAGGCCGGGGCTTCCAGCCTCGTGCTGTCTCGGGACTCCTGACCATGGTGTGCATGTGTGCCCGTCTGTGAATTTCTACTCACCGAGGTTGAAGAAAGAAAACGGGGAAAATCAAAAGGGGTTCAAACCCCACCTCAGTAGGTGGAGGGGAGCGCCTGTCGTTGGTTGTACTTTTGTTCTGAGTTTTCGGTGCCCTGTTCCTAACTACTCCATCCCATGACCTCGCCACACCTACTGGGGGCATCTGGCTGGTGCCTGCTGCCATGGCTGGCCCCCACTCTCACCCTGCACAGGAGGGCTCGCAGCTCCCAGGCCCACAGCTTCATTGGAAGGACAGGGTGGCCCTGGGGACAAGAGGGAGGAGCCCAGGGGCTTACCTCACCGAGGGGGCTCCTCAGCAGGCATCCACTACCCCAGGGGCCCTCCACATGTCATGGCAAGCTTGGTAGTGAACGGGCCTGGTTGGGAGCAGCCCCTGGCCCATTGCCCACCCACCCATCTCACTATGCAATTTGAGTTCCAAGCACCATTTGCTCCTGCCCTGGGGCCAGCTCTGCCCAGCCCTGGGAGGGGTGGTGAGGCAGCGCCCTGGACCCCAGAACCTCAGACGGGGGCAGGCGGGGGACCAGGGCCTCTCCTGTGGGATCTTTGTTTTGTGTTTAACCATAATGGTTGTGTACTGAACCACTTCATATTTGTTATATATAATATATATATATAATCTCCTTAAGACTCAGCCTCCCGGTTTACTCCCCACCTCCCCCCGCCTCCCCGCCCGGGCATCTGACTTCCCCCACCCCAGTGTGATTTAACATCCAGGAACTGAGGCCTGAACCATTTTGCATTTCCCCCTCCTCCAGCCTCCGTAGGGCCATGGCTGTATGTACTGTCGCTGTGTTTTTTTGTTTTTTTTAGAACTGGGTTTGGGGGCTGATTTTATTTCTTTGGGGCTTTATTTTCTTGGCAAATACTAAAATCTCGTCAATGTAATTTCTGTGGTTTCTATTCAGCTTGGGTTTCATGTTTTAAAATAAACAAATTTTAAAAAACAAGCCTCTCTTCCTGAGCTGCTTTGGCTCCCGGCTGGGCACTCCACGGTAGGGAGTCCGCGGCTCCAGGCACGGGCAGTGGGGGTACAGGGGAACTCTGAGGGCAGGGCTGACCAGGTCAGTTCAGAGGTGTGGGCTGGGCGGGGCCTATTGGGGTTGTGGGCGGGGCGCCGGGAACGGGTGGGCGGGGCCCCTTGGGGTTGTGGGCGGGTTTCCAGGGGTGGGCGGGGCCTCGGAGTGACTTGGCGGGGCGTCGGGGACAGGCTCTCCAGGGATGGGGTGGGCGGGGCCTCTCGGGGTTGTGGGCTGGGCGCCAGGGAAAGCTTTCCAGGGATGGGGTGGGCAGGGCTTCCGGAGTGAGTGGGCGAGGGCCTTGCAAAATAGGTGGGCGAGGCCGGGCGCGGTGGCTCACGCCTGTAATCCTAGCACTTTGGGAGGCTGAGGAGGGTAAATTACGAGGTCAGGAGATCGAGACCATCCTGGTTAACATGGTGAAACCCTGTCTCTACTAAAATACAAAATTTAGCCCGGCGTGGTGGCGGGCACCTGTAGTCCCAGCTACTTGGGAGGCTGAGGCAGGAGAATGGCGTGAACCCGGGAGGCAGAGCTTGCAGTGAGCTGAGATCACACCACTGCACTCTAACCTGGGCGACAGAGTGAGACTCTGTCTCAAAAAAAAAAAAAATTATGGGTGGGCGAAGGCGCTGGGAAGGAGATCTCAGGGATGGAGTAGGAGGAGCCGCTCGGAGCAAGTAGACAGGGCCACGTTCGCCGGGTGAGCAGTGTCTCGCAGGCTCAGGGTGCTTGCTGACCGGGCATCAGTGCAAAGCAGCCATGGATCCGAGGGTCTGGAGCTGGGAGTGCTGATCCCATCCATGTGGTGAAAGCCTCACTTTGCTGTCCAGACACACACTGCCAGGGGCCTGCCGGGACCGGGATCGCTGTGCAGAGGCCCCACTGGCCCTCAGGAGAGGTGAGGGGGTCTGGCCGGGAGCAGGGATGATGGAGGGGTCGAGTGGCCAGGTTGGAGCAATGATGGGTTCGGGGCCGAGCTCTTCCTGAGCCCCCAGTGCCACCACTCCCCGTCCTTCCAGAAGCAGCACCGTGGCGGATTCCTGTGCTCCCTGGGCTGGGGGTCCTCTGGCGCCCTTCCTGGAGGCCCGCACAGGGCCCACATGTTTCAAGGACCCTCCTCACCCCACGCTTCTGCTAAGAAGCAGGCTTGGGAAGGCACATAACCCTGTGATAACACACCTACTTCACAGGGAGCTGTTAGGACCCCTGGAGTTGGGGGAGGCCCCTGTTGACCAGCAGAGCATTTGTCTCCCATGCCTGGGTGTACAGGCTAGGAACACAGGTGGCAAGGGAGAAAGACCCTTGCCAGAGGATGCTGGGGCTCTCTCTGGCTCCCAGCTCTCAGGGCACCTGTGTTTGTGGGCTGGTGCGGGGCAGGGTCCGCTGGGCAGGGGCAGCACACACCAGCAGTTTCGCACAGTGTGCTTGGATTTGACCGTGGCTGCTCCAGGGTGGGCCCCAGGACAGGCCGGCTGTGAAGGAAGGCCGCTGAGCTCCCCAGAGTGGAGACGCCAGAGTTTCAAGGCTTCTGGGAGTCATGTGATAAGGGACATCTGAGGCTAGGAGCCCAAAAGGCGAGAACTCCAGGCTTGGAGCAAGAACCGGCAGCCACAAGGGGAAGACCCTGAGCATGTCCCCCCCACCTCAGATCTCAGTCCCCGTCTCTCTATCAGGAAAGGCAGAAAACAACAGCCATGTTCCTAACAGGACACGGGTGGGAGGGTTTGGCGGGGGGTGGTGCATACCGCTCATCCACTCACCCGGCCGGTGTTTCTAAGTCCAACCACTGTTCTGGGCACTGGAGTGCACCCAACGAACCAAAGGACAAAGGGCTCCGCCCTCAAAGAGCTGATGCTCCGGTGGGAGAAAAACAACAAAATTAACCAGCAGATGATGGAACACATGAGAACTTGCTGCAGGAAAACGATCGTGGTGGAGGGATCAGGAGGGCAGGGACAGGGGTGTTGGCCAGGTGCAATTTCCAACAGGCAGGAAAAGCCTCCCTGGAAAACTGGCAGCCAAGAGAGACTGCTGGAGGCCAGGAAGCGCATGAGGGCCCCACTGCTGCCATCACAAAGCACAGCAAGCTCCGTGGACTTAAGACAACACATGATCCTACTGTTCTGTGGGCCGGAAGTCTATGTGCTAGAGCCAAGGCGTTGGCATGGCTGGTTCCTTCTGGAGGCTCTGGGCTGAGAGAGTCCAGGGGAGAGTTCATTTCCTTGCCCTTTCCAGCTTCTAGAGGCACCCACATTCCCTGGCTGGTGGCCCCTTCCTCCACCTTCAAAGCCAGCAGCAGAGAGCACCATGAGATCTCTGGCTCTGACCCCAACCCCCCTGCCTGTGATTACACTGGGCCCACATGGGTAACTTCCAATCATCTTTCCATCTCAAGATCCACAATTAACTCGTGTTTCCAAAGTCGCTTTGCTTTGCCATGCTAAGTCTGGGGGTGAGGACGTGGACAACTTTGGGAGCCATTATCCTGCCTACCATGGGAAGTCAGGTTTAGTTTTGAGGCTATCTGAGGAAAGCAGGTTCCAGAAGAGAGAACAGCCAGTGCGAGTGCCCAGAGGCAGATGCATGCCTGGTGTGTTCAAGCCAGGAGGCGAGGCTGGCCGGAGTGGAGGGAGCTAGGAAGAGACTGGGTGGCTAGAGGTGGGAGAGACTTTGACATTGAACCAGAGGGTGGTGGGAGCCATGGAGGGTCTATGATTAGCGTGTCATGACCTAACATTCTTTTTTCTTTTTTTTTCTGAGATGGAGTCTCACTGTGATGCCCAGGCTGGCATACAATGGTGCGATCTCACTGCAACCTTCGCCTCCCAGTTCAAGCAATTCTCCTGCCTCAGCCTCCTGAGAAGCTGGGATTATAAGCACCTGCCACCACACCTAATTTTTGTATTTTCAGTAGAAATGGGCTTTCACCATATTGGTCAGGCTGGTCTCAAACTCCTGACCTCAAGTGATCCGCCCACCTTGGTCTCCCAAAGCGCTGGGATTACAGGCGTAAGCCACTGCACCTGGGCCCTAACATTCATTTTAATAGGATTGCCCTGGCTGCTGAATTGGGAAGGGGACAGAGCAAAAGTGGAAGACCAATTAGCAGACTGCTGCAGGGAGGGCAGGTGAGAGCTGATGGTGGCCGGGCTGGGTGCAGGGAGTGAGAAGAGACTGAGTTCCGGAGGGTAACACCAGCAGCACTTCCTGGCAGGCTGGGCATGGGTGTGGGGCTTGGATCGAGCAACTGGCTGGGGGCGGGGGGTAGGGTATTGTCACAAATCGAGATGGGGAGAGCATATGATTGGGTCGGGGGAGGTCAGGGGTCCAGTCTGGGGAATGTTGAGCCTATTAGCCATCAAGGGGTGTGGGAGGGTGGTGGGATGTACAGTCTCTGGGGTTTGAGGGGAGCACTGGACTGGAGATGCTTTGGCATGGATACAGTGTTTAAAGCCACGAGCCTGGGTGAGATCGCCAAGCGGGTGTGTATCAAAGAGGAGACAGAGGACCAAAGACTGGGTCTGGGTCCCCCTCCCACCCGGTGTTCAGAGTCTGGGAAAAGAGGGAGCTGCAAAGGAGAGGGGAAGGGGTGAGCTGAGAGGAAGCCCAGGAGAGTGGGTGTCCTGGAGGCCACATGAAGACAGCATGTCATGGAGGGATGGAGGACCACGCCAAACGCTGCTGACGATCAAACTCAGCGAGGACTGGGATGTGGCCTGCACATCTGGTGACCATGAGTTACCTGGGGCACAAGACACATCTGGTGAAGCCTCCCAGCTGGTCCAGGACAGCATGGGAGAGGAGAAATGGGCACAACGGCAAGTCTTTTTTTTTTTTCCTGGCTCTGTTGCCCAGGCAGGAGTGCAGTGGCCTGATCTTAGCTCATTACAACCTCCATCTCCTGAGTTCAAGCGATTCACCTGCCTCAGCCTCCCAAGTAGCTGGGATTACAGGCGCCCACCATCACGCCTGGCTAATTTTCGTGTTTTTAGTAGAGCTGGGGCCTCCCCATGTTGGCCAGGCTGGTCTCAAACTCCTGACCTCAAGTGATCTGCCCACCTCGGTCTCCCAGAGTGCTGGAATTACAGGCGTGAGCCACCGCACCAGCACTCTCCCAGCACTTTGAGAGGCCAGCATGCGCCTGTAATCCCAGCACTTTGGGAGGGTCATACGAGCCCAGGAGTTCGAAACCAGCCTGGACAACATAGCAAGACCTCATCTTTATAAAATAGGCCAGGCGCGGTGGCTCACGCCTGTAATTCCAGCACTTTGGGGGCTGAGGCGGGCGGATCACAAGGTCAGGAGATCGAGACCATCTTGGCTAACACAGTGAAACCCTGTCTCTACTAAAAATACAAAAAAAAAAAAATTAGCCAGGGCGTGGTGGCAGGCAACTGTAGTACCAGCTACTAGGGAGGCTAAGGCAGGAGAATGGCGTGAACCCGGGAGGCAGAGCTTCCAATGAGCTGAAATTGCGCCACTGCACTCCAGCCTGCGGGACAGAGCAAGACTCCATCTCAAAAAAGAAAGATAAAATAGGCCGGGCGCGGTGGCTCAAGCCTGTAATCCCAGCACTTTGGGAGGCCGAGACGGGTGGATCACGAGATCAGGAGATCGAGACCATCCTGGCTAACACGGTGAAACCCCGTCTCTACTAAAAAATACAAAAAACTAGCCGGGCGAGGTGGCGGGCGCCTGTAGTCCCAGCTACTCGGGAGGCTGAGGCAGGAGAATGGTGTAAACCCGGGAGGCGGAGCTTGCAGTGAGCTGAGATCCGGCTACTGCACTCCAGCCTGGGCCACAGAGCGAGACTCTGTCTCAAAAAAAAAAAAAAAAAGAAAAGAAAAGAAAAGAAAGATAAAATAATAAAAATTAGCCAGGCATAGTGATGTGCACCTGTAGCAGCAGCTACTCGGGAGCCTGAGGCAGGAGGATCCCTTGAGTCCAGGAGCTGGCAGTTGCAGCCAGCTGTGACCGTGCCACTTCACTCCAGCATGGACGACGGAGCAAGACTCTGTCTCTAAAAATAAGATCCACACACGAGCCCGCACACGAACAGGCACACTTACACGGCTTCTCTGAAGCAATTCTCCTGCCTCAGCCTCCTGAATAGCTAGGATTACAGGCGCGAGCCACCACGCCCAACTAATTTCGTATTTTTAGTCGAGACAGGGTTTCACCATGTTGGTCAGGCTGGTCTCCAACTCCTGACCTCAGGTGATCCACCCACCTCTGCCTCCCAGAGTGCTGCACCCAGCCAACGTGTGTGTTTTCAGATGGGGAAATAATGCATGTTTGTAAGGTTAGTAGGACTGATCCAGTAGACAGCAAATGAATGTAGGGGAGGAGAGAGGCGATGTCATCAGTGGCACAATACTCTTGAGTAGCCAAGAGGAGCTGGACCCAGGACACAGTGGAGCCTGGCTGCAGACAGGAGTAGGGCCCCGTGGGGACATGTGGGTGGGTCTTGGAGGGTCTCATGAAATAGGAAGGCAGCCAGGTGGGCAGGAAGGGGTGGGAGCTGAGGAGAGAGGAGGAAGGGTGAGCCACAGGAGAGGAACGGTGGGATCCCTGAGGCCCTCTGGGGTTCATGGTCTGGGACTCCAAGTGAGACTACACAGAGGTGAAGTGGCTTTTCTCCAGCTGTGTTCGGCTGCCCAGGTGCAGAAAGTGGACTGGCTGCAGCCAGGTGACAAGTCCTGCCAAGAGATGATGATGAAGGCAAGATCAAGCCCAGGAGGCTCAGCCCTGAGATTGCAGCCAGGTGAGGGTACGCTTGGGTGGGGAGGGTGGAGACGGGGAGGGTGGAAAGATCATTGAGGGATCATCAGGACATGCAGGTGAAGGCAGAGCGGGAGGCAGGGATGACTGAGGGCAAGGCCATGGGCAGGGCCAGGCCTGGAGAGTGACCATGAGTGGGGGCCTGGGGGAGAGGGTGTTTGGAGGGAGGGGAAGCCAAGGTCACCAAGAACAGAGCCCTGAGCAGTACAGAAGAGGGGTGCTGCAGCCGGGTGTGGGGCTCACGCCTGTTCATCCCAGCACTTTGGGAGGCCAAAGCAGATGGATCACCTGAGGTCAGGAGTTTGAGACCAGCCTGACCAACACGATGAAACCCCGTTTCTACTAAAAATACAAAAATTAGCTGGGCGTGGTGGCAGGCACCTGTAGTCCCAGCTATTTAGCAGGCTGAGGCAGGAGAATCACTTGAATCTGGGAGGCAGAGGTTGCAGTGAGCCGAGATCGTGCCACTGTACTCTAGCCTGGGTGACAGAGCGAGAGTCCGTCTCGAGAAGGAGGAAAGAAGAAAGAAGAAAAAGAAGAGTGTCTGGGAGTGTGAGCCGAAATCTTCTCGGAAAGAGGGAGCCCGTGGATACCCACACAAGGCCAGGTGGGTAGCAGGTGGCAGCTCCTGTCCCAGAAGCCAGAGTTCAGGATGAGGCAGGGAGGACGAGAAGGGGCCGGGGTGGCGGTGAGAGCTGCTGTGTGGACCACAAGTGCCCAGCAGGTGGCGCCAGGTGCTCAGACGAGAAAAGACTAGGCAGGCCCCTCCCTGCAGTTCCCGCCGTGCTGGGCGAGGCCTGGGAATCTGCATTCCCCACCTTGCGTGGAGGCTGCTGGTGGGACTCTGAGGGCGGAGGGAACCATGTCTTAGCTGAGGTTGCGATGCCATCCCCCAGAGCCTGGGCAGACAGCGGCCACAGGAGGGGGCCTGGGGCTTCTTGCCACAGGAAATTGGGTCAGGCGTGCCCTCGACAGGACCCGAGCTGCACGAACCAGGCTTCGGTCATGTTGCTGTGAGTTGTGCCAGGGACTCTGAAGAACAAGCACGGGGCTGCAAGAGTGTCCTTCTTCCCCACTCTTTGGGGCTGCACCCCTGGGCCTGGGAAAGGTGGGATTTGGCAGGGGTGAGAAACCGCCGGCCATCATCACAAGCTAGTGCCCAGGCACTGCTCGGGTTGTACAAGGCAGGGAAGTGGGGTCCTAGACGCCTGCACAGGGAAGGCAGGGGGTGCATGGTAGGGGGGCGGTTACAGCTCTGAGTCTCCAAACTCAGCACAGTGACATTATCAGGGCAACCTCCAGCCTCCAGGGGCCGAGATGAGGAGCCCCTGTCCTGGGGTCCCTCCTTGGGATGCACAGAGTCCAGGTGCCTTTTTATTTTGTTTATTTATTTATTCTGAGACGGAGTCTTGCTCTGTTGCCCAGGCTGGAGTGTAATGGCACAATCTCAGCTCGCTTCAACATCCACCTCCTGAGTTCAAGCAATTCTCCTGCCTCAGTCTCCCAAGTAGCTGGGATTACAGGCACCCGCCACCGTGCATGGCTAATTTTTGTATTATTAGTAGAGACGGAGTTTCACCATGTTGGCCAGGCTGGTCCCAAACTCCTGACTTCAAGTGATCCACCCACCTCGGGCTCCCAAAGTGCTGGGATTACAGGCATAAACCACCACGCCCAGCCCTATTTTATTTTTATTTATTATTAGATGAGGTCTTGCTGTTTCCTCGGCTGGTCTGAAACTTCTGGCCTCAAGTGATCCTCCTGCCTTGACCTCCCAAAGGGCTGGGAGCAGAGGCATGAGCCACCAAGCACAGCCCTTCTGTTTTTAAAAAAATTTAAAGAGGCCAGGCACAGTGGCTCATGCCTGTACTCCCAGCACTTTGGGAGGCCAAAGCAGGAGGATCACTTGAGGCCAGGAGTTTGAGACCAGCCTGGGCAACATGGCAAAACCCTGTCTCTACTAAAAACACAAAAATTTGCCAGGTGTGGTGGCGCACACCTCTTATCCCACCTACTTGGAAGGCTGAAGTGGGAGAATCTCTTGAACCTGGGAGGGAGAGGTTGCAGTGAGCTGAGATTGCACCACTGCACTCCAGCCTGGGCAACAAAGCAAGACTCTGTCTCAAAAAAAAAAAAAAAAACAAAAAAAACAAAAAAAAAATTCAGAGACAGGATCTCACTGTCACCCAGGCTGGAATGCAGTGGTGCAATCATGGCTCGCTGCAGCCTCAAACTCCTGGGCTCAAGCAATCCTCCCCACTCAGGTTCCTGAGAAGCTAAGACTACAGGTGTGTGTGCTAAGACAAGCCACCTGCTTGTCTAATTTTTAATTTTCTTGTAGAGATGGGGTCTCACTATGTTGCCCTGGCTGGTCTCAAACTCCTGGCCCCAAGCAATCCTTCCACCTTGGCCTCCCAAAATACTGGGATTACAGGTGTGGGCCACCACGCCTGGCCCCAAGTGCCTTCTTGCATGTCCAATTCTGGGCTCAGAAGGTGGGGCTGGGCTCAGAAGCAGGGGGTCACCCCGGAGAATATTTGAGAAGGCTGAGGCTGGGTGGGTACATGGGCCCAGTAGGCAGCAAGACTTGCCCATCGATCTGACAGACACGAAGATGGACCTAGCCCTGGCCCCTCCTTTCCCTCTGACCCCAGGCCCATGCAGCAAGACAGGCTGAAATCACAGCAGCCTGGCCCCTGGCCCCTCTGAGCCTGTGGAAAGCCCTAGTCGCCTGTGATTGGGGAGGGGGCATCATGAGACCCAACTCCATAGTTGTCCTCCCTCCCAGGCTTCCAATCCTTCCAGCGGATCCCACCTCTGCAACTCTGCCCAGGCTGTGCTGAGACCTGGAAGGCCTCTCCTCTCCCTACTCCATCTTGACAAAGCCTTCCTGCTTCAGCTCAGAGGCACCTCTTCCAGGAAGTTGGCCCTGATGACCCCAGTGGAAGGGAAGTTCCTTTCAACTGAGCGGGGAGGTGCCCCACCCTAGCAGCCCCTCCCAGACCCCAAGCAGCCTTGGGGCTCCCCAGGTACTCGCCTGGCAGAACGGAAGCAGGGGGTGGGGGCTGAGGTCTGCCACCCTGGCTGAGCACCCAGCAGCCCCTGTGGTTGCAGTTTTACTTGTTTTGAAAGCCTCATAAATGATCAGTAGTTTGGGAAGAGGGGCCTGGCTAGGCTAGACTCGGGGGGACATGGAGCCCCAGGGACCAGCCAGGCCGCTTTCTGACCAGCCTCTAATCTGGTGTGATGGCACCACTGGGGGGTGGGACACAGCTGTCCCCAGAATGTACCTGGGGGAGAAATGAATTCACCTCCCCCGCTGGGTGAGTCACCTTCTGGGGGGTGGGAGGGCGGTGGATGGAAGAGGTCAGGCTGCCTCATTCCCCTAAGACACTGCTGAGCCTGCTTCCCCTTTTGAGGGCAGGGAAATGTCCCTCCCTCAGCTTGGAAGAGGAAGGGGCCCAGATGCGCCAGCCTGTGCACCTCCCAAGACGCCCCCTGACCTCCAGCACCTGGGGACTGCATTCACCTTTGTTCCCATTTCTCAGATGGAGAGGTCGAGGCCCCGGGAGGAGCCGGGCTTCCTCCCCACCCCACTTCTTGCTCCTCTGCTCTCCCCAAGGCTCACTCAGCCCCCACTCCCACTCCGCTCCACACACAGGGACATTTGAACATTAATGGGGACTCCCCAAGCCCCGGCGGGGCCCCCACAGCTGTGTCCATGGGTCTCTCTGATCCCTGGGTCCAGCCACACCTCCAACCCCAAGGCCCCACCAGCTCTGCGGGGAGGCGATGCCAGCTGCAGGCGGGGGCAGCGTTGGGGCCAGGGCAGAAGGCCTCAAGCCTCTGACTCAGCCGGGCAGGAAGGAGGCCAGGAGCCTCTGCCCGCAGCCTGTTCCGTCAAGACACCCCCTGCCCCACCCCGGAGTCTCAGCTTCCTCGTTCAGAAGAGGGGCCTGCACTGTCCTGTGAGAAGTGGGTGGGCACGTGGTGGGTGCTCAGGGAGGATCACAGCCACCCAGACGGGGGTCCGGCTGTGTGATGGTGAGGGCCCTCCATCCTCCCACCATCCCCATCACTGCCCACACCCCCTGGGCAGCTGCTCTGCTAACTCAGAACCGGCCAACGCCAAGGTGGGGTCACAACCCTGCCAGCCGCCCCCAAGGCCAGGGCAGCCCCAGCCAGGTTTAGAGTAAGGGGTCTCTGCAGGCCCATTTAGCACATCAGCACTCATCTGGAAGGGGCAGCGATGGGGAGGGCAAGGTACCCCCGCAAAGAGAGGCACTTCTCACAGTGTGTTGTCTCCTTGGAGCAGAATGGGGGACGCAGAGGCAGCAGGACGGGGACCTGGAGCCCTGGGGAAGGGGGTCAGTCCAGAGCAGGAACTTGCAGGGGGCACGGCCAGGGCAGTGCCAGGCCAAGGGTGCAAGCCCCAGGGAGGGGGTGGGGGCTCATGGTGAAGAGGAAGTGAGTCGCCCCAGGGCTGCCGGGAGGGTGAGGGGAAGGAATCCCCACCGAGGTTGCGACACCCTCCCCTACTCAGTCACCCTCAAAGGCTGGATTTGAGGAAGGAAAAGCACTGCAGAGCTGCTGTGTTCAGAAAACAAGGGTCTGGATCTCTGCAGGGGCTGGGACCAGCTACAGTGGGGGCTCTGGCACTGCTCCTGCTCTCCAGGACTCCGCCCACCACCCCTGAGCGGGCTCCGGGCCTGGGGCCACCTCACAGGAGAGGGAGGCACAGCGTTACCAGCTGCGGGGCGGCTGGACCCACGGCCTGCCTGGCTTGGAGTCTGAGTGCCTCCCCAGCCCACCAGCCTGGCTACCGGACCTGGGACCTCAGCTGCTCCGTGCCTCAGTTTCCCCACCTGCAAAGTGAGGCGATGATGTGGACTCTGCGAGCTTGTGGCAGGAGTGAAAGTGGATAAGGAGGTCCCAGGCCTGGTCACAGGAGTCACTGTCCCTCCTGCAGGGGCTGGGCTCCCCAGTGGCCAGAGCCTTGGGGTTGCGCTCTTGGCTGGGACCTAGAGCCCCCAGCATCCTAGACCTGTTCCTCCTGGAAGCACAGGGCCCACCCTTCAGCGACCACCTGACCCTGGGCGGGCCACACCTGTAGTCACCAGCAGGCAGCTATTGTGACATCAGGTTTCATTCCAAAACAGTTATCTCTAAGAGTTTCCTATCTACCTGCTCCATGCGGTACACCCAAGGCCAAGCCTCCCCTTCACCTGTGTGCCCGACCCCCCTCCCCCAGCTGCCCTGCGGCTTAGGCCCCACCTCCAGCCAAGACCACGACCCCCAGGGTTGCTGCAAAGAGCACCTTTATTCACAGCAAAAGGACGTCACCATAGCAACAACACTTAAATTCCCTGAGAACTTTTCCCTTATCATTCGCGTTCCTAGCTATGTCTTTGCAAAGAGAAAAACAACAAGAAACACACCCCATGGGGCAGGTGAGCCACGCTGGGCCCCGCAGGGAGGTGGCAGCTACGCAGCGGGAGGGCAGGGATGGGAGGTTCCAGATGCTGGAACGCATAAATACACAGAGTGCCGGACAGTCCCACTTCAGCTTTAACAACAAAGATGACCCCGAGTTTGGCTTCCGTTTTTTCTGATCCACAGAAAAGATAAGATAAAATAAGACCCTCCCCACCCCACCCCCCAAGCAAAAAACAAGAACACCCTACTTTTACCCACCCCTTTCAAAAAACAGCACAGTAAAAAAATACTGTCACAATATGTACAGACACGCCCACTGTGGGCGACTTGCTCTCTACTTTGGAGAGGAGATTAAATGCTGAGCTCTGACTCACCCTGTCCTGGGGAGGCAAAGGGAAGGCCTCGGAGGGGGCCTGGAAAACTCCCCACCCAGAAGAGCTGGAAGGGGAGCCACTGTTTGGACAGCCAGCCACTGGGGGCTTTGTGGGGCCACTGGAACTGGGCGGTGGCTACCGTTACTCTAAGCCACAGTGCCCAGGCCAGAAGGAAGGGGATTGGGTCATGCACCTCCAGACCCAGCCTCCCCTGCAATGAACATGGCTCCGTGAGTTGGACTTGGGGTTATGACACAGGAGTCAGGATTTCAGGGCGCAGGTACCCCCAGCACAGAGCTTGTGCTCGGCAGAAAGAGAAAGACATCTACGCATCCCTGCAAAGTAGCCCAGAGCCCTGATCTACGCATCCCTGCAAAGTAGCCTGGAGCCCTGATCTACGCATCCCTGCAAAGTAGCCCGGAGTCCCCTAGCTGCAGGAAGATCCAAAATCGGTAGGGCGTGGTGGCTCAAGCCTGTAATCCCAGCACTTTGGGAGGCCGAGGCGGGCAGATCACGAGGTCAGGAGATCGAGACCATCCTTGCTAACACGGTGAAACCCCGTCTCTACTAAAAAAAATACAAAAAAACTAGCCGGGCATGGTGGCGGGCGCCTGTAGTCCCAGCTACTTGGGAGGCTGAGGCAGGAGAATGGCGTAAACCCGGGAGGCGGAGCTTGCAGTGAGCTGAGATCCGGCCGCTGCACTCTAGCCTGGGCCACAGAGCGAGACTCCATCTCAAAAAAAAAAAAAAGATCCAAAACTCCTCAGAGTGGCCTCCAACACACAAATCTTTCCTCCAAGCAGGCCTTGCAGCCCACTGACTCTCGGGGCAGAGGCACATAAGTGGCGCTTGTGCCTGCCCCTCCACAGAGCAGAACTGCCCAGCAGCCTGCTACCCAGGTGGGCATACAGTACACACACACACGCATACACACACACATGCACACACACACGCACAGGCACGGCCCTGGGGGAGCCTCGAATCCCGAGGCCAGGGCAGCGCAACAGGGTCACTGGGCCCTTTGGATACCAGGGGCGCCCAGGGGTTGGGTCTCAGCCATGGCTGCTAGAAGATGGCAGTGCGGGGACACCAGGGTGTGTCCGGGTACAGGTGGCAGTGGATGGAGCGGAACCTGTGGGAACAGAGCAGGGGCTGGTCTGTGTGGGTNACTAAAAATACAAAAATTAGCCAGGCATGGTGGCACGTGCCTGTAATTCCAGCTACTTGGGAGGCTGAGGCAGGAGAATGGCGTAAACCCGGGAGGCGGAGCTTGCAGTGAGCTGAGATCCGGCCGCTGCACTCTAGCCTGGGCCACAGAGCGAGACTCCATCTCAAAAAAAAAAAAAAAAAAAATCAAAAACCCCCCAAAGGGCCCCCCAACACAAAAACTTTTCCTCCAAGCAGGCCTTGCAGCCCACTGACTCTCGGGGCAGAGGCACATAAGTGGCGCTTGTGCCTGCCCCTCCACAGAGCAGAACTGCCCAGCAGCCTGCTACCCAGGTGGGCATACAGTACACACACACACGCATACACACACACATGCACACACACACGCACAGGCCGGCCCTGGGGAGCCTCGAATCCCGAGGCCAGGGCAGCGCAACAGGGTCACTGGGCCCTTTGGATACCAGGGGCGCCCAGGGGTTGGGTCTCAGCCATGGCTGCTAGAAGATGGCAGTGCGGGGACACCAGGGTGTGTCCGGGTACAGGTGGCAGTGGATGGAGCGGAACCTGTGGGAACAGAGCAGGGGCTGGTCTGTGTGGGTGGCAGGAAGGTGCTGAGCTCCCATTTGCAGTCCCACAGCACTGGCGGCCCCACCCCATGCAAGCAGGACTCCGGAGGGGACACCTCTGTGTAGAGTCACGCTGCTTAGAGAGACCCCGCTGCAGCTCGGCGAGGTCCCCTGATGCCCCTACACCACCCCACGCAAGGCCATCTGGGCCAGGGTTTCCTCACCTGGATGGGTCGGCCTCCACCGAAAAGGGCCCCTTCACGTGGACGGCATTCCGCTTGTTTTCAAACATACCGTAGCTCAGCGTCACCTGTGGGGAGGGGACGGAGTGATGCAGGGAGGGGCCCTGGCATCCCTGGGCCCTGCCCCAGGCTGGCCACACAGCTCTGAGTGCGGCAACGGCCCTGCCTTGGCCTCCCTTGGACCTGGAAGGACACCTGCCCTGCGCATCCCAGGAATAAGGTCTCAAACTGGGGACCAGCTGGGGCTGGCTGCATCGCCAGCCGTCGACAAAATACACACAATAGGCGCATCACAGCGAAGAGAAGAGATGGCAGGGAAACAAGCCGCCATAAACAGCTTTCAGCTCATGGCAGGAAAGACCCCCTTGGCTGACAGTGATGTGCTGCCTGGCCTCCCTGTTTAGAACAGTGCCCCACCCCCCTGCGCCCCTCTCGGCAGCCACGCGTCCCTTCCTGCGCTCTCCGAGTCCTGGCGGGGCCCGGAGGATGGTGCACCTGCTCGTGGAGCTCCGAGGTGAGCACCTGCTGCAGGTTCTCCAGGTGGGAGTGGAAGAGGCCGCTGCGGATGAGGGGCACGCCCAGCAGGGCCTCCACGATGTAGCCAATGGTGCAGTCATCAGGCAGCCGGATCCGCTCGGCAGTGTTCATGAAGTGACCCCCGCTGTGGGAGGGAAGGGCCCAGACCGGTGAGCAGAGGCGGGAGCCATCTGCTGGGAGCTGGGGAGGCCCCACCAGGCAAAGGCGCTGCAGCTCAGAGGGGAGCCCTGGAGAGAGCTCTGAGCTGCAGCTCCCTCCGCCTCCCCTGGCCACAGCCAGGGCACACTCCCTGCACGGCTCCTGTGCTTGGTGGCTCTCTGTGGTGGGAATCTGGGTGCAGGAAGGAGTCCTGCTGGATGGTGCCTGGGGTGCTCTGAGCAGGTCGGGCTTGGGGGCAGCTGCCATAAACACAGCTGCCCTCTGAAACCCAGAAGGAAGTGGAATATAGGCAGTAAATGGGCAGTGCCACACAGGAGGCTGGGGACTCCCCGCGGCTGGGAAGATGAACCAAGCCAGGCCCCACGATGGCAGGGAGCCTGGGACCGGGCTGGCCTAACTTGTGCAGGGCACTCACCTGGCCCACGGGCTCATCTTCAGAGCCAGCCCACGGCTGATGCAGAAGCCAGCACCGCCCGTGGCAAACCAGAAGTGGACAGGACGCTGGGAGAAGGGAGAAGGTGTCCTGAGACCCGGGCGCTGTGCCCCTCGCTGTCCCCCGCCCCACTCCGGGTGTGTGCTCTGCGTGGGCATGGGGGACTGGGAGAGGGCAGGCACTCACCACCTTGTTCTCGCTGACCCGTTCCGTGGCCTGGATGGGCCTGTCCAGGCTGGGCTTGCCGATGTAGATGTCCCGGGTGTGCGGGTAGCTGGCCAGCAGCCGCAGCAGGGCCCGCAGGTTGACGTAGTTGTCATCGTCCACGTGGCAGAACCACCTGAGGGCAAGGCAGGGCCATCGGGGGAGGGCATGCCGGGGCGGGCGCTGCCAGGCTCGGGCAGGGAGATGGGGGTCCCCCCGGGCCACACTCACTTCCTGCCGGACTCGATGAAGTGGTCATACTCCACAGCCATCTTGCAGGACAGCGCCTGGCGGCTGTGGGCGGCCGAGCAGTTCGTGATGACCACATTGCCTGTGGACGGGGGAGCAGCTGTGAGTAGGTCTGAGTCGGCTCCCAGAGAGGGGCCTGGCCTGGGGGACGCCGTGGGGCCCAGGGACTCGAGAAAAGCCCCCTAGTTCAAGCTGGGCCCGGCCCTAGCCTCCCCTACCCTAGCTCGGGGCTCGGGCCTGCGGACCCTCCCCAGCCCAGCCCCTCCAGGGCAGCCCCGCCCCGCCCATTCAGGCAGTTTTTTCCCAGCACCCGCCACCTGTTGCCGCTGCCTGGGCTCAAAGGGACCCGGGGGGCTGAATGGGCTTCATTTGCATGAGAATTGGGGGGCCCCGAGTGGTGGGGCGGGGCGTGGAGCAAACCCCATGAGTAAACTGCCCTCCTCGTCCTGCCCTTGGTGACCTCTCAGCCCAGAGGAGCCAGGAGGCTGGAGGGGGAGGGTTCCGCTCTGGATGGAGGCCTGGGCCCCCTCCCGCCCCAAGTCCAGGGCTCACCCGTGTGCCTGGCCAGGGCCTCATCTTCCCCGTCAGTGAAAATGAATGTCTGGAAGGAGAAAATCAGCCCTCAGCAGCCAGCCCTTCATCCCCACCCCAGGGCCATCTGTGGGGGCCAGACGGGGCACCCTGGAGTTGCTGCAGCTGCAGCTCTGTCACACTGACACCCACCCTTCTCTGGGCCTTGGTTTCCCCACTCATGCGGAGTAGGGCTCAAGTGCCCCATCTCAGTGCCATCTGGGCCAGGGCTCACGCATTCACTCACGCATTCACTGGGGCTGGGGGATGGAGCCTCACTCCCCAACCTCGACAGCTGTGCCCAAGGTCGTCCAGGCGCAGTGAGGCACGAGCCAGGTGGTGCACCTCGCCCGCCCGCCAGGTAACCGGTTCCCGGCCCGCCCCGTGCACCTGGCGGGGCACACACCCTTATTGACACAGCACCCGGCCTGCCACTTGGAGGCTGCTGGAAAGGCAGGGGACAGGCGGGGTGGCGGGAGGGACAGGCGGAGGAGGTCGGCTTTGGGAAGCCAAGTCTCAATCACTCGGGGTTGGGGACAAAGGCCTTCGCTGGGCGGCTGCCAAGCCCTGGCGGACAAAGGGCCCAGAGGGAGGATGAATCACCAGGCATTGTCCGCCAGCTTTGTCCTGGGCTGGCGGGCGAGGGGCGCCGGGCCGGCCTTAACTCGGCCGAGTTAAGCAGAGTGGCCACGCCGCCCATTACCATACAGCTGGCCTGGTTAACCGGGCCGAGCTGGGCACGAGGTCCCGCGGGTAGGGTGCAGCCACCAGCACTGCAGCCCCCACCCCCAGCTGCCCTTTGGGCCAGCACCCCTGTCCTGGATGACCTGCAGGACAAGTTACCCACTCTGAGCCAAAGCAGCCCTGAAGTTCTGCAAAGTTGCCGACGGTCAGCAGGGTTGTGGCAGGAAACCTCAGGTGTCCCCAGCCCCCAGGTCAGGGGCCCCCAGTACCCATGCAGCCCAGCACCCCTCCCACTGCTCAGGCAAGGAAACCCAGGCTTGCCCAAGGCCACAGCCCACCTGTGCCAGCACGTGGCCGCCCCCTGCCAGGAGCACTCTGCGGAAGAGGAGGGGGCCGCCAGGGCGGGGCCAGGAGTCGCCAGCGCCCGCCTGGGCCTGCCGGCACACGGGGAGGAATGTTCCTTCCTCTGCCCGGCCCGCCCAGCGCGTGCCGCCCGGCGCACCCTGGCATGGCTGAGTGCAAAACCCAGGGCGTACGGGCAATGCTCTGACCGAGACAACCCCCCCATGCCCACCCGGCCTCAGTTTCCTTCCCTGTACACACAGGTCCCACAGAGGCCCTGGAACACCTTGGTGGTCTCAGATCCTTGTCCAGCCTGACCCAGCCCTGGGCACATGCTCACTCAGGTGAGGCCCAGAGCTAAGGGGGTGGCTGGCTGGGTCTCCGCCTCTCCATGCGTGCACCCCTCCTGCAGCACCCATAGACACCCCAGGGCAGCCGCACGCACAGACTCGCACCCAGCCCCTTGGCCTCCCCAGCATCTCAGCCCAGGAATGCCGTGGGAGGCGGAGGGCCAGCCCCTGCAGACGCTCCACTGCGCCGCTGGGTTAAAAGGAAAATGCTTTCTTAATGAGATCAAGGGAGGCCTGTTCTCCCGAGATTTGGTGGTGCCCTAAAAACCCAGCCCAAGGCTACAGAGATTAAAGTCACCTTTGTTCAGCTCAGGGAGCAGGGAGGCCTCTAGAACAGCATCTGAGAAGGCGGGGCTGTGGGGTGTGGGGGTGCCGGGCCAACTGTCTCCCCACACCTGAGCCACCAGGAGGGGAGGGAAAAGGCCCTGCTGGGCTACGGGCCTCACCCGCCACTCAGAGCCCCTGTCTCCTTTTCTGTAAAACGGGCATAACAGAGTTTCCCTGGGCAGAGAGCAAAGTGCAGAGACAGATTCTGTCCCTTCTCCCTGACAGTCCTGGGAGGGGGGCGCCATTACCAGCTGAGGCACAAGTGGGGAAACTGAGGTGCAGGTACCAGCCTGAGGTCATACCCTGGGGCCGAGGTGGTGCTAGACCAGCCCAGTCCCTGCCCTCGAGGGACCCAGACCCCCCAGTGCCACCTAACTTCCCAGATGAAGACGGGGCTGTAGGAGGAAGAGCCGGGTGGATGAGGGTGGACGGCGGCGGGGGCCGGGGGACACCCACAGGAAGCGGCATTGTTCCTGGAACCGCGATTCAAAGAAACACAGGATGCCAAGTTCTCCCCAGCAATTGTGGCCGCTGCGGTGGCAGCTCGGCAGCCTGGCTGCTCCTGGGAGGGGTGGGGAACCTCTGGGCCAAAGGCCAGGCTCTTCATCCTGGACTCCAGGCCCATCTCGGCATGGCCCCTGCTGATCAACCGACCCTCCCCCCAGCCACCACTCCAGTTGCTAGAAGTTTCCTGCACAACCCCCACGCTGTGGTCATCACCATGCCCGGATGGAGTGCCCTTTCTGGGCACTTTTTTACTCAGTCTAGCTCAAATGGCGCCTCCTCCAGGAAGTCTTCCTTCCCTCCCTCCCTTCCCCCAGCATGTGGGTCAGATGCCCACTGTTGCCTCACACAGCGTCTCGGGGTTTTCCCCCCACACAGCCCTGACATCTTTCTATCTCCCCCATCAGACCGCGTCTGAGTCACTCCGTGCAGGGCTAGGAGAGGGGGGCCCTCTTCTGTGGGTTTCCAGGACCCCTGCCCATCACCCACCACAAGGGGGGCTTTGCTAGCTGTGTGCTGGTGAACTGAGGCTGAGGGCAGATTCAACCTTTCCGCTGGTGACCCTCCAATAGGGACCTCAGGGCTCAAGGGAGTGATGGCCCCCACCTCGACCCTGAGTGCCCGCCGGTTTCACCCCATGCCTGCAGGCTTTGCCAGTCTCTTACAAAATGCTCCTGGAAGGACCATGTTCCCCCATTTCAGAGACGAGAGTGAGGGTCTGAGAGGCTCCAGGTCTTACTCAGGATCACACAGCCCAGCTGGGACTGATAACTGAGACCCTCTGACCACATCCCCTCCGCTGAAGAAAGATCCCAAATTCCAAGATGGGAGGTGCTCAGAGCTGGTGGCAGCCCAGAGTGGGGCTGAAGGATGCCCAAGGTCACATAGCAGGAAGGCTTGAGTGCTGGGGGTGGGGGGCCAGGCTCAGGGATGGTGCCCCAAAAGGACTGTCAGGAAGAGATGCTGGCGGGGGCGGGGGGCGCTGGCCCCCTCATCGCCAGGCAACCTGAGTGGCCAGCACGCCAGCAGCGGTTCCCACGGAGCGCGTAGCTGCACACAAGGGGCCCGACGCCTTTCTCGCTGGAGAAAGGGGCTTTGTTACCTTGCCCAAGGGGCCGGCGTGAGAGCCGCCCGGCGCTGGGAATCCTAACGGCCCGGCCGCCAAACAAAACGCACGGCCCCCGCCACCCCCTCCCGCCAGCCCGCTGAGCCCCTGGGAATGGGACGCTGTGTTCCCAGGAGGCTGCCATGGGGTTCCCAGGGCCCCTTCCCCACGCCGGGACCAGAGAGGACCCTGCCCCTCCCCATCCCCCTCATGACCTCACCAAGCCCTGCTCCCACCCACCCACAGTGCCCCAAAACAGGGCAGTGCCAGGCCAGAAGGCCCTGAGTCTCCCGGGTTTGAGCAGAGAGGAAGGCGTGCGGGGTCTTCCCTGAGCCCCCATCCTCACAGCAAATGCCTCTGCATCTCCCAGCCCAGAGATGCCCCCCTCCACTCCCCGACTGCAAGCCCCACACACTGTCCCCATCCCGCCCCAGCCCAACCGTCCTGCTGTGGCCTCGAGGGAAATTTTCAAAGTGGGGTGTGTCTTAATTATGTGTGTGTAAGAAGCTGATGCCCAACTGAAGTGGGTTGTGCCCAAGGTTGCAGGCCTCAGAGACTCCTGCACTGTGCGGGGAGGGTCCCCACACAGACCCCAAACCCGGGGTTCTTTGAGATGTACTCCCCAGGACCCACCAACCAGCAATGACTTCCCTCCCCGCACCTTAACGTGATGATGAGGAAAAGGCCCAGGGGTCAGAACCCCTCACTTCTCTAAAGGAAGAGCCTTTCTCCCCAGGAAGGGGTCTGAGCTGAGGGTAGATCCGAACAGAATCTGCTTGGGGAAGTTTGAAGGCGTAATGCCCTATGCATGCGCTCCAATGTTTGGGGGTGAGAAGTATCACAGGGCACCAACCCCAAGCACTAGAGACTGGTGTAGGGTCCTGCAGCCATCCAGGACTCTGGAGCTGGACAGGGGTCGAGGCCCCGGGTAGTCACACAACTGTAACGGGAAATTGGTCCCAGCAGGCAAACTGGCTGCAACGGGGTGCACTGGCGTCGCCGCCCCCAGATGGCCCTAGTGGCTGGATGGGGATGCAGCCTGGCCCCCATGGGACGCTGCCACCAACTGGACCAGACGGTGGGGCCCCGCCCCGCCCGCCAGTCCTTCCAGGCCGCCGGGGGCTCACCATCTCCTTGTGGCGCGAGATCCAGGTCTCCAGCAGCAGGTCGAGGCGCGCGCGGTGGAACTTTTTGGTGGTCTTGACAGCGATGAAGACGTCTCGGGGCGCGAGCGGCTCGGCCAGGGGACGCGGGTGGCTGTCGGCGGGGCGGGGGACGGCCCCGGGCGGCGGGCCCGCGTCTCTGCGCGCGCGAGTGAGCAGGCTGAAGTACTCGGACAGACTGTGTCACCTCGCGGGCGCAGCGCCCCGGGCCGCCGGCCGCCGCCGCCCCAGCCCGGGCCGCAGCCCCCTGCGGGCCCGCCAGGCTGCGCAGCGCGCGCCGCCTTCGCTCGGACGGGCAGCGGGGGGCGGCGGCGGGTCGGCGGTGACACCAAGCAGCAGGCGAGCAGCGGCGCGCAGCCAGCGCCAGCGCAGGCGCCGCCGGCGCGCTTGAGCATCGGTGTGGCGGCGCGCGCGGCTCGCCCTTGCCCCTGGCGCCTGCCGTGCCCGTGCACCGCCCCAACGCCCCTCGCTCCGGCGGCGCAGTACAGCAGCGCACAGCTAGCGCCCGGAGCTCTTAAACCTCCCCGCCCCGGTCCCGCCCCCGCGCGCTCATTGGCTCCCTGGCTCGGGGGCAGGGCCTCGTGCCGGTCGAGGCTCCAGGCCCCCAGACCCACGTGGGGCCGCGGCTGGGGCTGGGAACGACCCACAGGGGCAACGGCCCCGCCCCCGGCGCGCACGTGCATGCCCCGCCCCCCTCGGGTGGCCCCTGCGGGCTGCGGAGGGGCTTGGGGACGTGGGCCCGGCCGGCGCCGGTGTCCCTGAAGAGGAAATCCAGCCTGGCCAGCGCCGGCCGGGGATGCACCGGGCGTCCCCGCAGGGGAGGGGCGCACCCTTGGCGCAGCGGGCAGGGTGCTGGGCCCCGGGCTCTGGGCTCCGACGGGCCGCGTTGGTGCCCGAAGCGCTGTGCGCTTCCCCACCTGAGCCCGGCTTCCTCCCCTTGGGACGCGGCAGGCCCTGCAAACTGGGGTGGCGACTGGGTCTTCCCGAGCGCTCGGTTCAGGGGAGCCGTTATTTGTACAGAGCAAGAGCTTGGCCACCTGTGCTGCAGGTGGGGACACGAGGTTCTGACGAGAAAGCACCAGAACCAAATTCCGCTCCTTCCTCCCAGGCTAATTTCCTCGAGTCCCGGCCCTCCGTCGGGCGGGTTGGGTCCCCGAAATCCTCAGGCACCCCGTGACGAGGAGAAACGAAGGCTGCCACTTCCCTCGCCGGATGAAAGGCCGCCTTCTGTCCCATTTGGTCGCCTTGCGCTCGGGCCAGATGTGGCCCAGCTGTGCGCCCTCCCGGCCCGCCTCCCCGGCACATGGCCCCCACCTCCGGCCCTTCCCACGGGCCCGGGCCCAGGCCCGCCCCTCGCACGAGCGGGGGCGGCAGGAATGCGCGCCGGCAGCCGAGGGTGAGGGGCGAGGGGCCCGGAAGTGGCCAAGGGTCCCCTGAGCAGGGTGTGAGCCCCCTGCCCGTCACCTCCTCCGGAAGCATGGACGGGCGTGGCTCTGCGCGTGGCTGCGCTGCCTTCCCGTGCCCTCCTAACCACGGTCTCTGCGACCACCACGACGACCACCATCGCCACCACCGCGGCTAAACTGCTCCCCTCGGACGCTGACAGTGATGTTCATGCCTGAGATGGCATTTTAAATTATTTAAGTGCCCCTTGGCGCTCCTCTCCTTTCCTCTACCTGAATGTCAGCCGCAAGACAACAGCGACCTGTCATCCCGACCTGGAACAGGTTTTGGGACACCGTAGGTGCTCTGAAAAAATTCACTGGATAAATGTCTGGCCCCACTGTCAGACCCCCTCTAAGGACGATGTAGCCCATTTGCTCTTTGGGCCCCAGTGGCCCCACCCCTAGCCCCTGTACCGGCTGGGCGGTGTGGGGGATGGGGGTTCCCAGGCCTCTTCCTGGCCCCAGGTAATTAGCAGTCACCACCTCCGAAGGCAGATGCCCCAGCAGATGGTGCTGGCTGTGCCCAAGTGACAAGTCTCCCATGGTGTCACCTCCTGCCATAAACCCCTCCCCGATCAGCCAGAGCCTAGCCCTGGAGCCTCCAGGCAGCTGGAGAGGCTTGAGGGTGAGCCGGGGAGAAAAGGACCCAGTGGCTGGGTTGGCTGCCCCCACAAAGTCAGCTGAGCCCCAGCCCAGCCCCAGCCTCTGGACTGAGGGGTCTCCACGCCCCCACGTGCTTCACACCGATGACTTCAGCCTCTCCCGTATCTGAATTGTTTCAGAGAGGGAACCATCTCTTCCCTGGATCGCTTAGGCAGCCTCCACTCCCGTCCCACCTACTCCTATCCTACCTGCTTTGCTATTCTCCACGCTAGGATCATAGCCACTCACACAGCCACACGAAGAACAAAACCCTCCATAGCTCTCCACTGGCTGAGTTCAAGTCCCGCCTGATGTCCACGTACCTCGTGACTTAGTCCTAGCTCGGTTTCTTGAGGCCCAGTCCCTCCTCATTCCGCAGCAGCCAAGCATGACCTAGCCCCCAAATCTTTGGATGGGCTGTGCTTTGTATCTGGACTTTACATCAGTGGCACCGATGGTGGGTGCCGTGCCACCCTGCACCCCACCTGACAAGGGGCTGTGAGTCCATCTCTCCACAGTTCCCAGGCCAGGGGGTGGGACTTCCTGCCCTGAGCCCCCCATTACCCCTGCTCCCCAGCTACCCCTGACTGCAGTGCCTTTGACCCAGCAGGTCGTGGGAGCAAGGTGCCCATTGTACAGAAAGCAAGCGGGGTATTGTGCCAAGGGAGTGACTATACAGAGGTGAATGGCCCAGCCTGGCGGGGCACATGCATAGAACTGAATACGGGGGTTTCGCGTCTCTGTGTAGCCAGGAGTGGAGGAGTGGGGGACCTGATGCTGCTGCCTGTCTGGAAGCAGCGGGAGGAAGCTTTACAGCATTCTTGTGGGGGCCGCAGGCTTTGGCAAGAATGAATCAATTTCTTTGCTGTCAGGAGAATGGAATTTCGTGGTAACTCCTTGAGGTCTGAAAACTGTTGAGGGGGTGGCCCGTCTAGCCACCCCCGCCTGCTTCCCCAGGCTCCGCTTCAGCCTGAAACACTCCCCTCCCCCTCCAGACCCCAGGTCTCCCTCTAGGGGCCCGCTGGGTCATACAGCCCTGCTAGGGAAGTGGGCTGTGGGACGGTGCTCAGCCCTGGACAGGACAAGGGCAGCTGGGGAGAGGACAGAGAGGGCTGACCGGGTTGCCAGGGAAGCCTCTTGGGGCTGTAGGGTCCTGGGGAAGAGGGGCTGGGGGTAGAGGCTGCCCCAGGGTCCAGCCTGCCTTCCAAACCCAGAGGGGCCACTTCTCAGCTTTAAGACCTTGAACCTGTGATGTTACTCCCCGAGCCTCAGTTTCCCCACTTGTAACACAAGGATGACATACCATCCAGACCAGGCAGACCAGCTCTGGCCCTGGCACATGGCTTCATTGGCTTCTTGGACCCCAGCCTTCCCCTCCGCAGGGCCCCTCCACCAGTCCCAGTTTGGGGCTCCAGGGCAGCTGGGTGCACGAATGGCCCAAGAGACCTGCCTGCTGAGGTCAGGTGGAGAGCAGGCCCACAGGGCCAGGACCCACATGACCAGGGGCCCTACCCTCCTCCCCGAGCCGCCATCAGACTGAGACAGTGTTCTGTCCCCATCTGAGTCCAGGCCTCCTGTACCTGCCAGGGCTCAGCCCAGAGGTCTCCTGATGGAGTCAGTGCCACCAGGTCCCCAAAGCCATGGTCTGGGTCTGCCCTTGACACTCAGGCCTAGAAGGGAAGGACTCGGGGCTGGCTTTGAGGCGGCCATCTGCCTTCCCTCCCCCGGGCTGTTCCTTGGGGCTGCTGCGGCCTGCCCTCCTGCAGGGTCCTGGGAAGATCTGTGGAGACATAATGGGTGACCCATTAACTCGGCAGGAAGCCATCTGAGGCGCCTGTCCACTCATCGGCTGATGGAGAGCGGCCCCGCTCAGTGTCTTGGGAACCAGCTTCCTCCAGGCCAGCAGCAGTGCCCAGAGATGAAAATTCCTGGACAGAAATCAGCATGGTGGTGACTGTGGCTGGGGCAAGGCTGGCACCATCCTGTCCTCTCCTGACACAGACACAAGAATACCAACCCCCAGGCTGGGGCCAAGCATCAGAACTGGCAGTGTGTGAAGCCCTCAGATGCCAGGGGACCCATGGATTTCCTAAAGGCAGGCGTGGCCTAGTGAGTGTCCTAGCCCAGGAGCTTCTGTGAGCAGCCCCTGCTGGCAGGAAAGCGGGTGATGGGAAGGTTGGCTGGGCTCAGCACAGCCGGTTCCCAAGGCCGGGGGAGGGATACTGCAGGGTGGCACAGCTGATTCCCATTACTGCAGCTGGGGCGGGCACTGCCCTAGACTAGCAGACTCCAGCTGTGAGTAGCGCCCCCATCATTCCCAACCCTGCCTGCCTGCTCTGCCCAGACCCCCTCGCCCGTTGTGTGGTCTTGGACCAGTGCCCTCCTCTCTGCGGGTCTGGGGACGTTACTTGACGCTGTAATAGGGATATGGGCTGGTGCCTCACCCCCCTGCCCACCAGGCTGCCTTGGGGTTGGTGCTCTGCAGCCATGAAGCCACGGCCTTTCCAACAGTGACCTGGCCCTTTCGCCTGCACCCTGGGGTCAGGCGTGGACAGAGGCCAGGCCCGTTAGAGTTCAGCCGACTTGGCCTCAGTGTCTGAGCAAGGCTTCGGGGGGCATCCGGGCCTGGGGCACCCTGCAGGGCCCACCAAGGGCTACCCCTCCTAGAACATCCTCCCCATCCCCCTCTGCTACCCCCATCCTGGTGCTGATCACATGAGGTTGTAACTGCTCCTTTATGTCTGCGTCCCTGGGGGAAGAGGATGCCTCTTGCTGCTTGTCAGGGCCTGAGACAAAGTAGGTGCTCAGTAAACACTGGTTGAACTGATTGGGGGGAATGGATATACAGATGGACAGATAGACTGATGGACAGATGGATAGATAGTTGGATGTTTGAATGAATGGATAGACAGATGGACAGACAGATGGAGGGATGGATTTATGGAAAGGTGGATGGATGGATGGATGGATGGATGGATGGATGGATGGACGGATGGATGGATAGATGGATGGATGGACAGACAGACAGATGAACGGACAGATGGATGGATGGACGGATGGACGGATGGACAGATAAATGGATGGATGGATGGATGGATGGATGGATGGATGGAGGGATGGATGGATGGATAGGTGAATGGACAGACGGATGGATGGATGGATGCATGGGCGGAGGGACAGATGGATGCATGGATGGATGAATGAATGGACAGACGAACGGATGGATGGATGGATGGATGGATGGATGGATGGATGGATGGATGGAAAAGTGGATGGATGAACAGTTAGATGGAGGGGCATATGGATGGGCAGACAGACAGAGAGATGGATGGATGGATGGATGGAAAAGTGGATGGATGAACAGTTAGATGGAGGGGCAGATGGATGGGCAGACAGACAGACAGATGAATGGATGGATGGACAGACGGACAGATGGATGGATGATAGATAGACAGACAGATGAATGGACAGATGGATGGATGGATGGATGGATAGACGGATGGATGAATGGATGGACAGATAAATGGACAGATGCATGGATGGATAGGTGAATGGACAGACAGACAGTTGGATGGATGGATGCCTGGATGGATAGACAGATGGATGCATGGATGGAGGCATGGATGGATGGATGAATGGATGGATGGATGGATGGATGGATGGATGGACGGACAGATGAATGAACAGATGGATAGATGGATGAATGGATAGATGGATGGATGGAAGGATAGGTGAATGGACAGATGAATGGACGGACGGATGGATGGATGGATGGATGGATGGATGGATGGATGGATGGATAGATGGATGGATGGATGGATGGATGGATGGATGGATGGATGGATGAATGGATGGGTAAGTGAATGGACAGACAGATGAATGGATGGATGGATGGATGCATGGATGAATGGACAGATGGATGCATGGATGGATGGATGGATGGATGGATAGATGGATGGATGGACAGAT
>NW_016803657.1:4226190-4253584 GCF_001698545.2 Rhinopithecus bieti | reverse complement strand
GGTCAGGCAGGGGTGTGGGGAGCAGGTGGAGGTGGAGGTTGTGGGGTCGGGTAGGGGTGTATGGAGTAGGTGGAGGCTGTGTGGTCGGGCAGGGCTGTGGGGAGCAGGTGGAGGTTGTGGGGTCGGGCAGGGATGTGGGGGGTAGGTGGAGGTTGTGGGGTCGGGTAGAGGTGTATGGAGTAGGTGGAGGCTGTGGGGTCGGGCAGGGATGTGAGGGGTAGGTGGAGGTTGTGGGGTCAGGCAGGGGTTTATGGAGTAGGTGGAGGCTGTGGGGTCGGGTAGGGGTGTATGGAATAGCTGGAGGCTGTGTGGTCAGGCAGGGGTGTGGGGAGCAGGTGGAGGTGGAGGTTGTGGGGTCGGGTAGGGGTGTATGGAGTAGGTGGAGGCTGTGGGGTCTGGCAGGCGTGTATGGATTAGCTGGAGGCTGTGTGGTCAGGCAGGGCTGTGGGGAGCAGGTGGAGGCGGAGGTTGTGTAGTCAGGCACAGGTGTGTGGAACATCCATGGAGGTGAGGCTGGAGATAAAGAGAAGCCCGAGGATCTGGGTGTAGAATGCAGGGGTATTGGGGGAGACATGGGGGACTGCAGGTTCGCAAGCAAGAGGGAGGGCTGTGAGTGGCATTTTGGAGGAAAAGCAACCTGGAGACCCACCTCGGACAATGCGTGTCCAGCCTGAGCCTTCCTGTCTGTCCATCCATCCCTCTGAGCTTTGTGTCCTTGTGGCCAGAGAGGGAGGAAGCTGGAAGGGTGGCCGGGAGCCACCTTGGCCTCTGTCCTCCCTCCTCCCTTCCTTGGGAGGCTCTGCCGGTGTTGCAGCTTAGTCTGGGAAGGATTTGCAGAGGGAAGGCAGGGCCATATTGCTTAGGGGTGGGACCCTGGCAGGAGGGGACGGTGGAGGTGGGCATGGGGAGGTAGGGCAGGGTCTCTCTCAGGGCAGCAGAGGCTGGGCTGAGGCTGGCATCAGAGGAAAGTCCAGGCATGGGACGCACCTTCCTCTGTCTGCAGCCCATTTCTGTGCACACTGTCTGCTAGGGACTTACCCAGAGGGTGTTATCCAGGGCTGGTCCTGGTCTCTGGGGACACTTGATAATGAATGTTTGGAGACACTTCCGTTTGTCGCCTTTGGGCTGGGGCTGAGCAGCCATTAGGGTCTGGCTTATAGGGTCCAGGGAGGCTGCCTGACAGCCCCTCATGCACAGGACAGTCTCACAACCAAGAATGATCCACCTTCAATGTCAGGGGCCACAGCGCAGAAGCCATCCAAGAAATGGCAGGCCCTCCCCTGGCTGTGCCTTGGTGGGGCTCTTGCGGTGGTTCTCCTGCCACGCCTGGGGTCCACACGAGGTGGGCTTGTGCCTGGCCACGAGGCCCGGGAGCGGCGTGCTCCTGCCTTCTTGCAGGAGGTCACACAAGGGCAGAGGATGCAGCGGCCGGGTGTCCAGGACAGTGAGGCTGCCCTGGGTCGGAAGGATCACACAGGGAGTGTTCCGGGAGAGCCCATGGCGGGGGTGCTGGGAGGAGGCTGCGGCTGGGGCAGGGGCTGGGCTGCTCGGGCTGTGGTCCAGGCCTTGGTGAGGGCAGGGGTTGCAAAGCTTGGTCCCCTCCATCCCCAGCACCCCACTGCCACCCCACAGCCTCCAGGTGGTCCCAGCCTCAGGACCTGAAGACAAGGCCAGGGCTGGGGTGGAGGGAGGGGCCACCCGGAAAGCTGTTTGCTCAGCCGGGGTTTAATCTCCAAAACAGGAAGGCCGTATTGACAGAAGCAGCAGCCGGAACTGCTGTGGGCTGCCAGGTTACACTCCCTGGTCCCTCCTCCTGTCCCCACACTGGGGGGCTCCCCCACGGACCCTGCCCTCAAATACAGCTGCTCCCATCACCTCCCACAGCCCCCCAGGCCATACCTTGGGGAGACAGTACCCCGCTTGCTCTGCAAGCTGCAGGGAGGACTGGTGCCAGAGTGGGGCAGGAGGCTGGAGGGGGTTTCAGGGTCACAGGCCTGGCCGAGCGTGACTCTTGGCCTCATTTTGCAAATGAGGAAGCTGAGCCCAGAGAGGGAAGTGAGCTGGTCCGGGTCCCACAGGGTGGGGTGAGGGTGGTCTGCCCGGGTGCCCCCACCCCAGGTCTCTAACCCACTCTTGGGAGTGGCTCTGTCCACCATCACCACTGTCCAACCTGCACAGCATCCCCCGTGCCTGGCCTCCCTGTCCCTGGGGTACCCGGGAGGGTGGACCCAGCGGAGGCTCAGCAGGGCTCAGCAGGGCTGTGGTGCCGTGAACCCTGTGGTAGTGGGTGGACATTATACATCCACCCACTGCCAGAGGAAGCTGCGGAGACGGGCAGGGTGGTATGCCAGGCAGCCCTAGCAACCTCTGAGGTCATTCTGGGGGGCCACTTCACCCAATAGCAATGTCAGGCCCCTTAAGAGCCTGGCGGTCCCTTATCTTCTCCCTAGTGGCTGACTCAGTAGGACTGGGGATCTCCAGGCAGGCCTGAGGGCCGCCCACCCCCAGGTCGCCCCAAGCAGCCCATGTGCCTCTCTGGACCTTGGCCTTCCTGGATCTCAGTTCCATGCCCACTGCTTGTCCTGAGCTGGAGCTGGGTAGGAGCTGGCTCTGAGGGCTGCCCCTAAATCCTAGAGATGGGGCTCCGCTTTGCCACCCTCCCTTGGTGCCCCACTGCCCATTTAGGAGGGCTGGCTCTGCCCCTGGCATTCTTGGGCCACCCCCTGGCCAACTCTGCCTGCTAAACCCCCTACGTCCTGCCAGGCCCAGGCTTCCCACACTCCAGCCGCCCCTCTGTGTCTGCCTGGAGTGCTCAGCATCTCCACCCCTGTGGGAAGTCTCCTTGCTGCTCCCTCCTCCACTCCACATGTTGCCTGTTCCTGGGTTCCCTCCAGCCCTCAGTACAGCCCAGCACCCACAAAGTACTCAGCCCAGATGCCAATGGAATGGAGCTGAGCTTCCTGAACTTGGCTCTTGCTAGAAGAGTTGGAAGAAGGGCGTCTAGGTCCAAGTCCCATTTCACAGAGGGGAAGATGGAGGCCCCGGGCCCACATGGCCAGCAGCAGATGTCTCCAGCCACCCTTGAAAGTGAACCCCTCAGGCTCACCCCTCCGGGTGCCTCCCATATGCCAGGAAGTCCCAAAGTTCTGAGGGGCTGAGGCTCCAGGACTTCCCCTGGGCGAGGTCTTTGGTGGTGCCAGGGAGTGAAGGTGGACCTTCAGGCATGGTGGTTTTCTGGCCAGGCCTGCTTCTCCCTGTGACCCCTCGGAAAGCCCTGCCCAGCTGGGAGACTGAGCAAAAGCTGGACATGCCCAGGCCAAGGAGTGGGCAGCTGGCGGCCTGCCTCAGCGGGGTGGGGCCTAGGGACCAGTCCAGGCCTGCCCCCCACAACTTGGCCTATGGTGTCTCTCTGGCTGGAGAGTCCCCTGTCCTGGCTGCGTCTCCAGCCTCAGGTGGGGTCCTAGCTGTTTCTTTCTGGTCTCAGCTGTGCCCCCCACCCCAGCCTCCACCCCACCCCCTGCAAACCAGCAGTCACTTGAGCCCTCCTTGGGGCTCTGAGGCCCCCCACCCAGGGCAGATCTTCAGGCCTGGGGCATCCTTAGAGGCTGGGCTGTGCCCAGTGGTGGCCACCCCTCCCTCGTGTCTCATCCCCACCTGCCATGGCTGTCACTCTATCTCAGCGACCCAGTTTTCCTCCTTGTCTCTGTTGGTGGGGAGGGCGGCCCTAGGGGGACAGTGTCCCCCTTTGTGGCCCGGCGACCGGTGGATCAGATGTCCCTGGTGGGGCTGGCAGGCGCGTCTGCTGGCTCGGGCCAGGGGCCATGGCTTTCAGGTCTTCAATAGCTCAAGATTAGGTTCCGTCCCTGGGGGACCCTGTTGTGTGGCCATTGTGATGGCCTGGGAACCACAGCCTCCCAGGCCAGAGAGAGATGTGTCTCCCTGCCCATGGAGCCCTGGCCTCCTCCGGGCCGTTTGGGCACCCTGCAAGGCATGTAGAAGTGTGCACATACAGCCACAGCCAGTACAGGGCCTCGGGGAAGCGTGGACCCCGCCTGCCAGATGCTCCGCCTGCTGCCTGAGCCACTGCTTGGGAAGAGGCACTGCTTCTTTACAACCCCACGAGCAGAGCACGGGCTGGATCTCAGGTGTGCGCTGCTGATCAGTGCACGACCTGCACAGGTGTGCACGGCGGCCCTGGCACCGCCCCGGCCCCTCCCACCTTTCTCGAGAGTTTCTTCAGCTTCACGGCTCCCCTTGGCTGCATCCTCCCACAGGACCCCACTCAGATTGCAGCACTGGTCCTCGGCCGCTGGCTGGCAGCTGACAAAACCACAGGCCAATCCCCGCTGGCAGGATGGGGACAGGCTGACAATTTCATGTCCTAACTGCAGGGCCTTGCATTTCCTCCTCTGGAGACTCAGGTGTGGAGTGAGTGGGGCTGTCAGTGCAACCTGGGCGAGACTCCTCTCGGCCTCCCTGGACCTGATCAAGGTCACCGACCCCCAGCTGTAGCCCCCAAGACTGGCTCCTGATGGCTTCTGTGCCCTGCTCAGCAAAAGCTCAGCTGGGATCCTCTTGGTGGCCCAGACAGAGGTGACCACATAGTGTATCGTCTTTCAAGGGTGGGAGGGAGCTCTGTTCGTAATTACTCCTGGGGCATTCCAGGGCGATTGCAGGAAACGGAATATGTCACCGACGGAGACGCAGATTCCCTAGCAGGATGCATGCTGGCCGGCACACGCCTCGGAGCGCGAAAGGGGCCTGTGATCCTGCGGTGCTTACGTGCTTCACGCGTGTGTGCGGAAGCACGGAGGAGCCCGTGGGGAGCATGGCGCACTGCCACTCTGCACATGTGGGCTGGCCGTGTGCGGGGACACGTGTGTCCCTGTGTGCACACACCCAGAGCCCATCCCGGCAGCCCGGAGACGGCTCCTTTCCCTTGTACAGCTGGAGACTCCGGAAGGAGGAGGCGGGTCGGGCTGGCCTCCTGCTTGGTGAGGGTAAGACGAACAGGCCAAGGTGGGAGGCCAAGGCCAGGCCTCGCTCAGGCTGGGGCGTGGCCCTAACACATGTTTCCTGCCCAGCGTAGTGGCAGCAACCTTGGACAGGAGGTTGGACCCCATCAGGAAGGTTTTGCTTCAAGAAGTGGGGCTTCCGAGGCTGGGTCAGCTCCCCCAGCGTTTGCATTCATCCTAACATGTGACTGCCTCTTCCTCCAAGCAGGCTTCCGTGACTTCTGCTGTCGCCCCGTGGCCTCCGTCTCCAGAGCAGGTGGAGCAAGGAGGCTGTCTGCTTGCCCCCTGGACCCAGCAGACATATTCCCAGAGACAGGTAGGATCTGCTTAGGGGCACACAGCCAGCTCTGGCAGAATGGGGCTAGACCCCAAGGAGTGCCCCTCCCAGGTCAGGGCACTTGTGACTATGGCTTCCCTGAAATCCTCTTGGGGCTTCTTGCTGGGGGACTACTCTGGGCCCCACTGAACTTTGCTTTAGGAGCAGAGGGCCTTTGGGCTGGGTGTGTCCTCCAAGGGCCAGGTCTGGTGACTCCTCCAGGCATGGGGCAGAGGCTGGGGGCTGAGAGGCAGCTGCTGCTGAGGCCTTTGGTAGAGGGAGGCCAGCATCGGGCAGATGAATGGGCCATTCAGGCAGGAGAATCTTCAGGGTCACCCTGGCCAGCCCCGAGCAGCCACCGAACCCTCCCCTTCCTGCAGCTGGAAATATCATTGTGATGTGGAATGCTGGAGATGGGACAGGAGCCACACAGACCCAGCTTTACCCTCTGGAACTCACAGCGTCCTGGCAGCCGGCAGAGAGAGAGAGAGAGGGCCAGCAAACAACTCCACGAGGGAGTCCCGCGATAACATGCGAGAAGTGGGTGGAGAATGCCTGGCAAGCCTGGGTGGCCAAGGAGGGCTGGACAAGCAGGTGCATGGGCTGAGACATGGAGGGTGCCTGGGGACATCCTCCTGGGGCAGGAAACGGCAGGTGCAAAGGCCCTGGGGCCGGAGGAGCTTCTGGTTCCCTCATTCCCTTGCTCAGGGAGCATCTGAGCAGCACCCCCCAGAAGCCAGGGCTGTGCTCGTGTGCTTGGGCCAAGCTTCAGAGAGAACTCGGGGGGCTCCCGGGTCTGAGGGGGATGGGGGCCAGGGCTGGGCGGTGCAGAGGATGAGGGGATGTCCTTCCTCACAGAGACAGAACACCAGAGGAGAGAAAAAGGCCCTTTGGCATCCCTGTCCAGTGCATGGGATTGTGGGGGCTTGGAGGCATCCTGTGGCTGGGCTGCAGGAGTTCCCAGCCAGACCTGGTCCCCTGGGGAACGGGGTCCGGGAGGCCTGGTTTGCTGTGAGCCCACCTCCACAACCCACCTGGCCAATGAGCGGAAGCCTGAGCTGGGGTTCAGGGACCCATCCGTGGAGTCGGCCCTGGGGGAGGGCTTCCCACGTGGCACCCCACTGGGGCCCTCTCCCAAGCCCTCACCCCTCCCTCCCAGGCTCTGGAAACCTCTTGCTGTCCCCCCAAGTTAGTGTCCAGGACTGCTGTCACAAATGGCCACAGACTTGGCTGGAAACAAAATAAATTTATTGTCTCAGTCTGGGAGGTCAGAAGTTGAAATCAAGGTGCCCGCAGGGCTGGTTTCCCCCAAAGCCAGGAAGGGTCTGCTCTGTCCGCTCCATCCCACCGCGGTGTCTGGCGGCTGCCTGCCAGACTTGGGCAACTTAGGGAGGCCTCCCCGCATCTCTGCCTCCATCTTCACGCAGCCTTTTCTCGGAGCCTGTGTGCCCTCTCATCTCAAGATCCTTAACTTAATTACTTCTGCAAAGAGCCCTTCTCTAGGTCGGGTGCGGTGGCTCATGCTTATAATCTCAGCACTTTGGGTGGCTGAGATGGGTGGATCACTTGAGGTCAGGAGTTCGAGACCAGCCTGGCCAACATGGTGAAACCCCGACTCTCCTAAAAATACAAAAATTACCTGGGCATGGTGCCGCATGCCTGTAGTCACAGCTACTTGGGAGGCTGAGGCAGGAGAATTGTTTGAACCCAGGAGGCGGAGGTTGCAGTGAGCTGAGATTACGCCCCTGCACTCCAGCCTGGGCGACAACAGTGAGATTCTGTCTCAAAAAAAAAAAAACAACAACACAGCCCTTCTCCAAACAATTTCCCCTTCATGGGTTCTGGGGGTTAGTACTTGGACATATCTTTTTTGGGGGCTTTTATTCAACCCACGAAACCCCAAAATACCAGGAATCTGGGAAATTGGGTCTTCTTTCACTGCTAAGCCAGTTCCCCTGAACTTCATCCATGTGGGCTTGGGAGCCATGGCATCCCCCCTTGGCATGTGTAAGTTAGGGGACAGAGAGGAGGGCTGGGAAGGATAAGTTGGGGAGCTGGGGCCTGGTGGTGCAGGCAGAGTGCAGACTCAAGGAGCAGCCAGCACTGTGCCTGCCCACCAGGAACACGGCCTGTGGTCCCCGCCCCTGTGTGAAAAGAATGGACAGAAAACGCCTCGCCCTTGTGCCTCCTGCTTAACTCTAGGGACCCAGAAACCTGCCTGGCACAAGAGAGGGGCGCACATAGACTAAGATGGGCCCTTAGTCCCAGGCCCGCCGTAGACCCCACGCCAGGCCCAAAGGGGCACACATAGGCACAGAGATGGGCCAGCAATCCCTCAGCCCCAGGCCTGCCATAGACCTCACGCCAGGCCCAGAGGGGCACACATAGGCAGAGATGGGCCAGCAACCCCTTAGCCCCAGGCCCGCCGTAGACCCCACGCCAGGCCCAGAGGGGCACACATAGGCACAGAGATGGGCCAGCAATCCCTCAGCCCCAGGCCTGCCATAGACCTCACGCCAGGCCCACTCACGGGCAGGACGTTTCTCCCCCAGCCCTCAGGTCTGGGCATGAGCTCCGGGCCAGCAGCCACCAGGCCCTAGGCCAGCGAGTCCCGGCTTCCAGCACTTGCTCCACCAGCCGGAAGGTGCTTTCCACTCCATAATCACCTGTGCCAAGCGCAGGCTCTGTTGATCTTCCGAAGCGCTGTTTACACCATGTGGAAACCAAGGCTCGGCGCTCCCCCAGCCCGGAGGTGGTAGGACCGCGATTTGAAGCTGGGTCTCCGAGTGTCCACCTGCTGACGCCTTCCTCGGCCCCGACAAGCGGCCTGGAAGCGGCAGAGCTGGGAACACTCCTGCATCACCCCTAAGCCCTGCCGGGGGTCTCAGTGTCCCCGTCTGTGAAATGGGATAAGGGCCCTGCACACCAGCCTTGCTCCCAGGGGCCAGAGAGGGGAGGGACAGTGTCCCTAGTGACAGATCCAGAAACTGAGGCCAGGAGGCACTGGCCTGGACACCCCTGCCCAGCAGATGCGGGTCGGGGCAGGCCCAGGCCCCAGCTGGCCCACCACCTGCTGACCCGCTTCCTCCTGGGGCCTCTGCGGGGAGGCAGTGGGAACTGACCTCCTCTCTGCCTCTCAGCCCCAAGGCAGCCGCCCCCTGGGAGGCCTGGCCCGGGGCTCAGGTGTCCCGCACAGCCGGTTTCTCCGCCTCTTCCCATCCTCGCCTCTGTGGAGCCAGAGGGGGGTCACTCCCCAGGGGCCACAGGCAGTTGTGGCCCTGCCGTTGAGTGGGCTGGCTCTGCTGCCTCTCCCATAGCCCCCAGGAGGCCGGGCTGCCCAGGTATGTCCACAGGGACCTCCCCAGAAGCCCCTTCCCACGACCCTGTGCCCACCCCCCATGATGTTCATACCTGAGGCTTTCTCTGCAGCTCCTGGTCCACGCTGGTGGGGGGCGTGGGCCCAGGTGAGGCTGGTGGGCTTCAGGCCAGGGGCTTCCAAGCAGCTCCTTAGCCATGCCGTCCTCCTTAGGGGTCAGGACCATGACCCCATTTCATAGGTCCGGAAAGGGAGATTCCTGGTGCTGGGGCCCACAGTCCGACAGCTCTGCGAGCTGACTCCCTGTCTGCCCTTTCCCAGACCTGTCCTGGGTTTGGCAGCAGAACCTCAGGGGGAAACCGAGGCTGAGAAGGGCTGGGTGCTTTGCTCAAGGCCGTTGGCCAGCCCAGTTCATCTGCCTCTTGGATCCACACTCCCACGGCTTCCATCTTGCCTCTGCTAGTTATTAGCTGGGTGGCCTTAGGTGAGTGGCACAACCTCCCTGTGCCTCAGTTTCTTCAGCTGTAAAATGGGAATAACTAGAAGGCCCGCTTTGAAGGGTGTGGTGCAGATGACACAAGGCATCGGCTGTGGTACACGGCGAGGGTGCAGTGGCAGGCCACTGTTATTCTTACCATTACCATTATAATTGTCCGGCTGTCCCAGCTGTGCTTGGAACTTCAAAGCACCGGGGCCTCGCCTGTCTTGTTCGCTACCAAGCCCTGGCCATGGGCACACGGTTTAGGTCAGGGACTGGTTTTAAAATAGAAGCAGAAGCTTGAACGCAGCTCTGCCTGCCTGGAGGCCAAGCCCTCTCCCCACTGATTCCCCAGTGAGACCCCCTCCACCAAGCCTGTGCCCTTCACAGGGTCTCTGAGCCCCACAGCTGTGCCCTAAGGGTTTTTTTTTTTTTTTTTTTTTTGAGACGGAGTCTGGCTCTGTCGCCCAGGCTGGAGTGCAGTGGCCGGATCTCAGCTCACTGCAAGCTCTGCCTCCCGGGTTCACGCCATTCTCCTGCCTCAGCCTCCCAAGTAGCTGGGACTACAGGCACCCGCCACCTCGCCCGGCTAATTTTTTGTATTTTTTAGTAGAGACGGGGTTTCACCGTGTTAGCCAGGATGGTCTCGATCTCCTGACCTCGCGATCCACCCGTCTCGGCCTCCCAAAGTGCTGGGATTACAGGTTTGAGCCACCGCGCCCGGCCGCTAAGGGGTTGTTTTTATCTGCCTTGCCACAGCCAGGAAACTGAGCCTCAGAGAAGGCACGCCTAAAGAAACACCATGTGAGGTTAGTGGGTGCCAAGGAGTGGGAGGATCGGCTGGGGGTGGATGGAGGAAGGCAGGACTGGGGGCTGGGTGCTGGGGGCTAGGGGCCTGGGGCCCCTGCAGGCAGGAGGCTGGGCCCATTTCCATGTGGGTGGGCCTGCTCCAACTCGCCACCTGGCACGGCTGCAGGTGCCCACACAACGGAAGACCCCGTGCACCCCCAGCGCAGCCTGTGCCAGCCACCACAGCCAGAGGGCAAGTCTACTGTCTCTGCCCACCTCCACCCCAGGACAGGACCTGGGGACAGGAGACCACAGGGGCTGAGGTCTCTCCTACTCCAAGAGTCAGCCCATGGCACAGACAGCTCACACAGCGGCCCACTGGGACGTTCATTCATTCCCTCATTCATTCATTCATGCATGCATACATTGATTCTGCAGATAGCCGTGGGTTCTTGCTGTGCGGCCTTGGGCAAGTCTCTTGTCCTCTCCGGGCTGTGCAGTCTCCCATTCGGCAGAGGAGTCAGACCCCCACGACGTGTCAGCTGAAGGTCTCTGGGAGGGAGGCTGGACAGGAAGCACAGGGTCGGGGCAGCCACAGGCTGAGACAGCACAACGGCTGCGGCTCTTCCACAGTCTCCCCCGAGAGTTCTGGAATCTCGCTCTCGCCCACGCATGGACTGCAGGGAGAAGCTCCCCCGCCTGTCCTCCCCCCACTCCCCTCTTCCTGCTGTCCCGGCCCCTGACCATCCCTCCCCAGTGGGGGGTGTATGGGGGACCTTGCTGTCAGACCTCCTGAGAAGCCCTAGAGGTGTTGGACACTTCCTCAGCCCCTGTGGCAGATGGGGAAACTGAGGCTGGCAGGAGCTTCCTCCTCCGACTCTGCCCAGTGGCCTCCGTGACCCTCTCCCCAGATGGCCTCTCTCACCTCACGCCCCCCGACCCCTAAATGGCCTGCACGCTCCCCCCATCTGCCGGGGTTCTGCCCAGCCAGCACACCCCCACCACACACCCCACACCCCAAATGACCTCCATGTTCCACCCACTTCCCGGGGTCCTAGCACCCTCACCACATCTTGCACCTCCTGTCCCCTCACCCCAGCATGGCTCAGCTGCCCCCAAAGATGGCCCCCACCTTCGGGGCTACCCCTGGCAGGGTGGGCCTCAGGGAGCTGAAAGCCCTGGCAGTGGCTCGTGGGAGGGGGCCTGGGCGTGGGTGTCTGGGCCACAGGAGTCCGAGAGCCATCCCGAGGGGAGAGGGGGTCAGTGAGAAGTGGGCTAGGGCTGTCTCCCCCTAGCTGCAGGACCCAAAGGGTCAGTGTCAGCCTCTGCCTCCCCCAGGAGGCCCCAGCCTTTCCTCCTAAGACTCAGTTTACTCAGCTGCCAAATGGGACCATTTCTTGTCCTTCCAACCCCACGAAATTTCCATGAGACAATGAAGGGCAATAAAGGCTGTGGGCACCCCTCAGTCTGCGCCCAGCTGTGGGGAGAAGGACAGGCTGGATCCCCCACACCCCACCTCCAGGGGACAGGCTGAGTCCCCCACACCCCACCTCCAGGGGACAAGCTGGGCCCCTCTGCACCCCACCTCCAGGGGACAAGCTGGGTCTCTGCACCCCACCTCCAGGTGACAGGCTGAGCCCCCGGAACCCCACCTCTAGGGAACAAGCTGGGCCCCTCTGCACCCCACCTCCAGGAGACAGGCTGGGTGCTTCTGCACCTCACTTCCAGGGGACAGGCTGGGCCCCTCTGCACTGCACCTCCAGAGGATGCTTGGGTATGTAGGGCCTAGGCCCTGGCTAACAATCACTCACCCACGGCCCAGCCAGGGAGCTGAGAGCTGAGAGCGAGCAATCACCCGTTGCACCCCAAGGCTGGAACCCACCAGCAGGGGCAAAGCCCATTGAGCTATGCTTCCCGGCCGTCCAAGCCCAAGCCCAGATCTGGAAGCAAACAGCCAAGGAGACACTTTCTCCCTGTCTGAACCACCCAGATGGTGAGCTCCCTATTGGAAGGCAGGTAAGCGGAAGGTAGCAGGGGAGGAGAGCCCGGGAGCAAGCATGAAGCTGGAATCCAGGCTATTTGATGGACCTTAGATCACACCTTGGCCTGGAATTCCAGGATCCGAGGATCCTGTCTTCTGGGAACAGATGCTGCTGGAGGGAGGGAAGGTGGTCTCCGAGGTGAGATTCTGGGGCCAGGGAGGAGCTGGCTCAGGTGAGACCCTGAAGGTGGAGTCGGGTCAGCCCGGACCCTGGTGGTCACCAACTCTTTGACTGCCCTTGACCTCAGGCCACACTACCTCTGCAGCGGAGAGCTGCTATTTTTCTTTGTCTTTCTTTTTTTCTTTTGAGACAGAGTTTCACTCTTGTTGCCCAGGCTGGAGTGCAATGGCACGATCTCAGCTCACTGCAACCTCCTTCTCCCAGGTTCAAGTGATTCTCTTGCCTCACCCTCTTGAGTAGCTGGGACTGCAGGTATGCACCACTACGCCGGTTAATGTTTTGTACTTTTAGTAGAGATGGAGTTTCACCATGTTGGCCAGGCTAGTCTCAAACTCCTGACCTCAGGTGATCCATCTGCCTTGGTTTCCCAATGTGCTGGGATTACAGGTGTGAGCCACTGCGCCTGGCCGAGAGCTGCTGTCTTTCATGCAGAGTGGTGGGGCCTGCCACGGGCCAGCCACGTCCTGGGCGCTGCCGGCCTGCCCCCTGGATTGGGGTGGACAGCACGTGATCCTCATGGAGTGCTAGAAGGGACAGTGCCACAGGAGTCGGAGGGCCGGGCCTACAGCCTCTCAGACTTTCGGGGAGGCAGGCCGGGGAAGAGCTCGCGGCTCCAGACCCAAGGACAAGGAGACTGGAGTGAAGGCCCTGAGGGATGAGCCTGGCTGGTTCCTGGAAGGGCTGGAGCGGGAAGGAGGGAGAATAAGGGGTGACAGTGACCACGGTGGAGGAGAGAGCCAGGGCAGGGCCAAGGACACTTCACTTCTCAGGGAGAGGGGCTGACCACCTGGCAAACGCCCTTCCCGCCACTGGAGTTCCCAGAGCTGGAGGGCCGGGGATGTGGGGACAGTGGCGGGGACAAAGCACTGGGGCCGAGGAACTGGGGGCCGTGGGGGCTGGATTTATGACTTCCCCTGACCCCGGGAGAGAAACCAGCCTTGTTGGGCATGGCCAAGTCACCAGCGACCAGCCCGGGGTGGGACAGCCGGGATGAAAGGCCCAGAGAAGGGATTAGCCGCAGCCCAAAGGGCCACACAGGGCACCATGGCAACCGTGAGGCTGGGCCCGGAGAATGGGGCCTGTGTTAACACCCCAATGGGGCTGGGGGCTTGTTAACCAGCTTACCAGGCGGGCCTGCCTGGCCATTGACATGGAAATCCAGGCCCTCCGTTCCTAGCCCTGAAAGGCCTATCCCGCTCTGAAAGAAGGGAACGAGGAGGGGGGCTTCCAGGGTGGGCGGGGTGGGCAGGGGGCCAGGTGCTGGGCTGGGGCAAGAACCAGCTTCCACCTTCCTCCCCCACCCCCTCAGCACCTCTGCAGCCTGGACCCACGGAATGGAATGTCCAGGACCCACGTGGACTCAGTGTCCTGGAGACCTTGAGTGGGAGGGCCTGAGTATTACCTGGCCTAACTCCCAGGCTTGAGGGGGCCTGAGTGTTACCTGGCTTGGCTCCCACTAAACAGGGGTCCAGGGTGGGGCCTGGCTGGGGGCATTCCTGGTTGTGGACGTGCCGTGGCCAGGGGCTGCGTTTCCTAAGTGGACGAGCTGGCTCGAGTCAGGCCTGTGGGCCACAGTTGTAGGGCAGAGGAGGGTCACCTGGACAGACAGAGCAGGGGTCCTAGCATGGGAAGAAGCTAGCACTCCTGAGGCTCGCCTGACCCCTGCCCTCATTCCCAGCTGACCCCAGCTCCAACTACAACTCAAAGCTCCAGTTCTTCCCAGGGCCTGGCTCCAGATAGGACCCATGTCCACATCAGGAGATTGTCCCAGAGCTAGCCTCAGCTGCGTGGGCACTGGACCCTCCTGCCTCACAGACCGTGGTCCTGGCTCCTTCCACAGGGCCCTGGCTTCCAGCTCTGCCTGCCCCGTTCACCATTCCCACAGCCTCCACCCACCAGGCCCTGCCCACCTGACCTGGCCACCCGGGAGCTCAGTCCTGGGACCCTCTGCCCCAGCAATAGACCCCTTCCCAAGACCCCCTGCCATCCCTCCTCTGCAGCTCGGCACCAAGTGGGAGCCTCAGCCTCCGCACCCAGCCCCATGCTGCTGCTTCAGACACCACCATGTCTCCAGCCCCAATTGTCCAGAAAATTCACTCGTGTGATTTGCCACAGTGGTCAGCCCATTCCCAGGCCTGGACCTGTGGCAGGACAGTGAGCGAGCGCAGTGGCAGGCCTGGCCTTTGAGACCAGACTCTGAAGTCTGTGTTTCGGATGGGGCAGGGGCGGGGAGACAGTGCCCCCCCCCAATGTGGGAGGCCCAGACTCCAGCCAAGTGGGGAAAGCCCCTTGCAAGCCAAGATGTGCCGGAATGCGGGGCTGGCCTGAGGGGGTGGCGAGGAGCTGAGCAGGTGTCTAAGCCCCTGTTGACATGGGATTACAGCCATCTGGCAGCTCCTCCCCACATAGCCCCCACTCTGGGCTCTGGCAGGAACCAGGGAGCTGAGACAGGGCGGATCTGGGCAGGGCCTCAGTCTCCCTGCCTGAACAGTGGGGTGTACTTGACGGGGTGCAGAGCTCCAGGGTGGGGGCTGCGGCAAAGGCAGGTTCTCCATGGGACCTCCGGGTGGGCTCTCCCCTGTCCCCTAAGGGACGCGATGAGGCCCGCACGTGAGAAAGATTTGGGAGGTTGGCCAGCTAGGAGGTGAGATCAAGTCCTTTGCTGGGGGCCAGGGCCTTTGTGAGGAAACTGAGGCTCAAGGGTGGAGGCTGAGCAGCTTCTTGCTCCTGCCTCTCCTACCCTGGGTACCCCATACCCTGACCTGGCCCTAACCTCCCCAGCCTCAGGATCCTGTTCTTCCTGGAGGTTGCATGCAGCTTGGAGCTCATGAGGGGCTGCTGTGATCACAGGGTGGGCTAGGTGGTCCTCCAAGCAGGGAGCTGCATCTACGCAGCACCCTCTAGCCTTTACTGGTGTGGTGTCACCAGGGCTTGCGGGCCACCCTTGTCACTTCTTGTAGCACCGGCCTGCAGCCCCTGGGATGAGCATCCCAGCAGCTCACAAACAGTCCTGGTGAGGAAGCAGCCAGGCCCGGGGGGCCACCCCCATGGTGTTGGGTTTCCTCCGGGCATGGCCCCAGCTGCATGCAGCTGGCAGAGGCCATGGGGCTGGGAATGTGAGAAGGTTGTGTCCCCCTCAACTCCCGGGGAGGGGCCATAGGCACCCATCAGAGCCGGGGCTGGCTGGCCTCCCCTTCCGTCCTCAGCCCCCCCAGCCTGCCATCTGCCTCTGTCTCTCGGGGAAGAGGAGGGGCCACCCACATTCCTGCGCACGCCACCCCTCCCTACATCTGGCCCTTCCCAAGCCCCTTGCCTTCTCCAGCAGGCCCTGGGGCCCCTTCCCCACCCCAAACCCGCTTTGAGGGGCACAAGGGCACCAGTCCCTCCCCTGGCAGGGTCTGGGGACCCTGTGCCCATCACCCCTTGTTCCTCCTGTGGGCGACCCCTCAGCCCTCTGACAAACTTTCCCAAGGCTTCCTGTGCGCCTGGTGGCCCCAGACCCCGCCTGCACACTGGGAGCAGGGCCTCCCCCACCTGGAAGGAATGCCCTGTCCACGGCTGCCCCCAGCTCCTGGACACCCACCAGCATCTGATTTAACTGGGTACCCCCCACTCCTCATGCAGGGATTGGGGGCCTGAGGGCTGGGAAGGTTGAGGAGGGAAGAGGGCAGTGCAGCAGGGCTGGTCAGATGGGCAGCTCTGTCCTGGTCCTGCACTCTGGGCAGCACAGAGAACTTCTGGGTAGAGGCCAGGCTGTCTGGCTCTTCTCCCTGCAGGTCCGGGGTGCAACCATCCTCATCCCATCAGGGGTACCTGGTGGGACCTGGGACACCATGGTCCAGAGACCAAGAGAGAGGGTCCCAGACGAAAGCACAGACACTTCAGGCTGAGGCCAAGCTGCAATGTTCATTCTCACTGATCCTCAAAGCGTCTCCTGGAGGAGGGGGTACTGAAAATCAGGCCGTAGCAGGATGCATAGGAGTCCATCAGGTAGAGAGGGGCATGCGGAATTCATTGTCATTTTCTAAACTCCTGTGTGGGCCTAAGAGTTGGGCTCAGACCTCCTTGGGCACTTCATCAATGTACTCAGCATTTATTGAGCACTTGGCTGGGCACAGTGGCCCACGCCTATAATCCCGGCACTTTGGGAGGCAGAGGCAGGTAGATTGCTTAAGCTCAGGAGTTCGAGACCAACTGGCCAACATGGCCAAACCCCATCTCTACTAAAAATACAAAAAATTAGCCGGGCCTGGTGGTGCGTGTCTGTAATCCCAGCTATTTGGGAGGCTGAGGTGAGAGAATCGCTTGAACCTGGGAGGCAGAGGTTGCAGTGAGCAGAGATCACGCCATTTCACTCCAGCCTGGGCGACACAGCGACTCTGTCTCAAAAAACAAAACCAAAAAACAAACAAGAACATGTATTGAGCATCTGCTGTGTGCTGGGCCCCATGCTGGGCACAGGGACAGAGGGTGGGCCACACAGCACTGACCCCACCTTTCCACAGAGGGACCTTCCGGCAGCAGGCCGTGTGGCCCAGGGGTGATGGGAAACAGAAGAGGCCTGGGCTTGCTGGAGGCAAGGTTTGTAAGTGGAAGCTTACCAGGCGTGGGGAGGTAGGATATGCAAAGGCCCTGTGGCCAGGATACTGATGGAGGATGGAACAAGAGGCCAGTGTGGAGTCAAGGCGGGGGCGGGGGCGCCTAGTCCGGGAGACCTGAGGCCACACCACACTCCTGTGAGTAGAGCGTAGCACGAGGCAGTTTGCAGGGGCTGCTACCCTCCTGTGCTCCTCTCCAGGCACCCAGCCATGAGAACCTAGAGCCGAGCTTGACTTAAGATGAACCGGCTTGAGGCTTTGGCTAAGGGGACAGAGGGGCACACGCAGAGGATTCCAGGGGCTGCGTTTGTGCAGGAGCAGAGGTGGGCACGCAGGGGCCCAGGACACACAGTCACATACAAAGAGACACCTCTAGAGATGCAGAGAGACAGGGACCCAGCGGACACGCGCACCAGTGGTCTGTTTACCTCCCAACCCTCCCTCCGGCTGCCTCTGCATCCTCCACGTCCCCCTCCCCCACACACACAACAGCCGCCAGGCAGGTCCCCTTTCTCCCAGGTCCCCTTTCTCTGGCTCTTCAGCAAAGCAGTTGCTTGAGACTAATTGAATTTTCCGCCTGGGAAGGGCTGGGGAGTTGAGGGCGGGTGAGGCTGGGAAGAAGCTTGTTAACAGGTCTGGCCCTCCCCACACCCCCCAGGCCCCTCCATGGCACCCCGCCCCACCCCCTCCCCACAGGGCCTCCTCTCTGCAGTGGGGGTGGGGCGGTCAGGGGCCCTGGTGGCCTGGAACAATGGACAGACAGACAGGAGCAGCCCACACCCGGCCAGTGCCTGAGGGGCTGTGCTCCAGAGGAGGCTAGAGTGACCCTCCGGGCCTCAATTTCCCCTCCTGACTCAAAGAGAACTGGGAGAATTGGGGCTGGGGTGGGAGCCCCGGTCATAAAACAGACTCCTCCGGGTGTAGGTGGTTGGGGGGCCACCCCTGGACTTGTGAGAGCCCCACCCACTGCCCAGATGGCAAGACTGAGGGCTGGTCAGGCACAGGGCTGGGCCTGGAGTCTCAGCAAGGCTGCTTGGTGGTGGGGGATGAGGGGCCACTGTGCCCAGTGCTCACCCCCACGTGCTGCTCCTGGCCCTGCCCGTATTTACAGTTCGAGTGGTGGTGTACACGTTTGCGGGGTGTGCATGACGGGAGGCTGATGGAGGAGCGGCCAGTGGGCAGGCGACCCCCTGGCCCCACCCCTGTCTCCAGCCACCAGCCTCTCTTCTTTTCCTTCCCTTTCTTTCTCTCCTTCCTTCCTTCCTTCCTTCCTTCCTTCCTTCCTTCCTTCCTTCCTTCCTTCCTTCCTTCTTTCTTTCTTTTTTTGAGATGGAGTTTCGCTCTTGTCACCCAGGCTGGAATGCAGTAGCAAGATCTCAGCTCCCTGCAACCTCCATCTCCCACGTTCAAGTGATTCTCCTGCCTCAGCCTCTCGAGTAGCTGCTGGGACTACAGCCATGTGCCACCATGCCCGGCTAATTTTTGTATTTTTAGTAGAGACAGGGTTTTACCATGTTGTCCAGGTTGGTCTTGAACTCCTGACCTCAACTGATCCGCCTGCCTTGGCCTCCCAAAGTGCTGGGATTACAGGCGTGAGCCACCTGGCCCAGCCCCTCTCTCCTTTTCTCGACCAGGGGCCCTGGTGTCCGGCCGTGCTGGAGTCAGGCTTCCTCAGGTCCAGGCTCCAGCAACCCGCACATGTGAAGGGCCCAGAACCCCACCGAGCACGGGGTGGGGAGGGAAGATGTGCCGCTGGGGTCATCTGGAAGGGAGGGCAGTGCTCTGCTCCTGCCACAGAGGCCACGGAGGGTCCTTCTTGGGCCCAGGGTCCTGCAGACGGGAGGACTCCAAGTCCGGTTCAGGTCCCACCCCTCTCACACATCCCTCGGCCTGACTCCTTCCCCCTCTGGATGTGAGCAGAGCCAGCCATAGAGTAGGGGTCTCCTGGAGCAGGACACAGGGGAGCCGTGGCCAGCTGGGACCTGGCTGGGCCCATGGGGTGCCCCCAGCTGCCCCTGTCCCACCTGCCCACGTCCTGGCTGACCCCCGGGGATGCCCGGGGTACGGCCCACTCCCTTCCTGCCCCCACCGCTTCCTTGGGTCCTGGCCCACGAGACAGGCACGCCTGTTCCTGAAGGGCGCGTGCCAGGAGTCCCTGCGCCTCTCTGGCCTGTACCGCTGGAGGTTATAGGAGGACCTCCAGGGGGCCGCTGATGGGGCCCAGGGTGGGGCAGGGTGGGCTCGGCACCTGTGACTGCCCCTGCCCCACTGAGACTGGGGGTGGGACTTGTATTCACCACCCATCAGCCTCGTCCCAGCCTGAGTGCCTGCTGCAGACTCCAGGCAATACTGGAGCACAGCTCCAACCATACCTGTGCCCCGACCACGCCTGTGTCCTGCCCACACCTGTGTCCTGCTCCAGGATCCCAGAATGGCCCCACCTCAGCACTCTATGTGGGTAGATGGGGGAAACAGGTCATGCAGGCCAGTGTGGGGTGGCTATGTGGACCGTAGTCACCCCTAGTGGCCCCAAGAAGGGGAGGAGGTTCTGGGCCCAAGGCAGGGTGGGGGTGGGGTCAGGGCTCGTCTGCAGGATGAGGCCTAGAGAGGGGCTGGATGTCCTGGAGGGAATTGAGGAAGGAGTGAGGGAGGGAGAGACAGAGAATGCTGAGACAGAACAGAAACAGAGAGAGTGGGGGACAGAGACAGGGAGGGACAGACACCGGGAGAGAGACAGACAGGGAGAGATGGAGACAGGAGGGACAGAGACAGGGAAGCACAGAGAAGAGGGAGTACAAGGGTGACCCGGGCCCCACCCTCTGATTCAGGGCCACAGGCCCTCCCCGCTCCGCCCCAGGCCTGCACCCCCCTGCTCTTCCAGCGGGGACTCTGAGGATGAGACTGTGATAAGCTCGGGCTGACTTGGCAGTCAGGACATGATGCTCCTCTTGGGGGCATATTTTCCCCATCCAGTCATCCTGGGTTTGGTCCAAAGCTCTCTCCTCAAGCCCTGGGATGACAAACGCTCCCCGACAAGATGCCCTGTGGCCTTCGAGGGGCCTGAAAGGGGCCTTTCCCACAGCCTCTCCTGGAACCCAGAGCTGGTGCGGTGCTGAGCTCAAGCGGGGCGACAGGGAGCTCAGGGGCATCCGCGAGTTCTGCGGGTCCATGCCCCTACTGTCCATCCAGGCAGTGAGTCCCTTCCATGGCTGCCTGTGGGCTGCACCTCTCTGCACTGGGGCTGTGCCTTTACCAACACCAGGTCTGAGTTCAAACATCTACCAGCTCCAGAGACAGGGAAGGGCCAGGATGGCCTTTGTCCTCCAAGAGCCCCTCTTAGGGCATGATGGGTGCAGCCTATGAAGCTGTTTACCCATTGGGAGGGAGGCAGTAACTGAGGCTTCCAGCAAGAAGTGTGGGGGAGAGAAAGATTGACCAGAGGTGCTGACTCCAACCTACAATATCTCCCCTCCACAGTCCCCATAACTCTCTGATCCTCCTCCCCTTAGTATCCTGTCCCACATGGACAGACAGACACACAGCTAGGCATGTGAGTGGATGGATAGATGGACAGAGGGGTAAATGGAAGGATGAATGGACAGAAGGACTGGTAGGTGGGTGGGTAGGTAAGTGGGTGGGTGGATGGATGGATGGATGGATGGATGGACAGAAGGACTGGTAGGTGGGTAGGTGGGTGGGTAGGTAAGTGGGTGGGTGGGTAGGTAAGTGGGTGGGTGGATGGATGGATGGATGGATGGATGGACAGAAGGACTGATGTGTGGGTGGGTGGGTGGATGGATGGATAAATGGATAGACGAATATAAAAATTAGCTGGGTGTGGTGGCTGGCACATGCCTGTAATCCCAGCTACTTGGGAGGCTGAGGCAGGAGAATCACCTGAACCCGGGAGGCAGAGGTTACAGTGAGCCGAGATCGCGCCACTGCACTCCAGCCTGGGTGACAAAGCGAGACTCCATCTCAATAAATAAATAAATAAATAAATAAATAAATAAATAAATAAATAAAAATGGATGGATGGACAGAAGGACTGATGTGTGGGTGGGTGAGTGAGTGGATGGCTGGCTGACTGACTGGCTGCCTGGCTGGACAGAAGGACTGATGTGTGGGTGGGTGGATGGATGAGTGGATGTATAGATGGATGGATGGATGGATGGATGGATGGATGGATGGACAGAAGGATTGATGTGTGGGTGGGTGGGTGGATGGGTGGATGGGTGGATGAATGGATAGATGGATGGATGGACAGAAGGACTGATGTGTGGGTGGGTGGGTGGATGGATGAATGGATAGATGGATGGATGGATGGATGGATGGATGGATGGATGGATGGACAGAAGGACTGACTGATGTGTGGGTGGGTGGGTGGAAGGATGGATGAATGGATAGATGGATAAGATGGATGGACAGAGGACTGATAGGTGGGTGAGTGGGTGGGTGGGTGGATGGATGAAGAGGAAAGTGCAAGTTGGGACAGCTGGATGGAGAGGTGGATGGTGGGTAGGTGGACAGACAAAAGGATACATAGGTGGATGGAAAGATGGATAGAAAGACAGATGGATAAATGCCTGGATGCCTGGCTGGACAGATGGATAAATAATGAATAGGTGACTGAATGGATGGTCAGTGGAATGAATGAATGAATTAAATAAAACGGTGAAATGAATGGATGGTAGGTGAAGGAATGAATGGTCGGTGAAATGAATGGATTGATGAGCAGATGGACAGACCTGTGGAAGGATGGAAAGATGGTGTGGCAGGCAGAGTAATGCCCTTCCCAAGATGCCCATGTCCTAGTCCTGTGAATATGCTACCTTACACATCTAAAAGAACACTGCAGGCTGGGTGCGGTGGCTCACGCCTGTAATCCCAGCACTTTGGAAGGCCAAGGCAGGTGGATCACCTGAGGTCAGGAGTTCGAGACCAGCCTGACCAACATGGTGAAACCCTCTCTCTACTATAAATACAAAATTAGCCAGGAGTGGTGGCACGTGCCTGTAATCACAGCTACTCAGGAGGCTGAGGCAGAAGAATCACTTGAATCCAGGAGGCAGAGGTTGCAGTGAGCTGAGATCATGACATTGCACTCCAGCCTGAGTGATAAGAGTGAAACGCTGGCTCAAAAAAACAAAACAAAACAAAACTCTGCAAATGTGATTAAGTTAAGAATTTTAGGATGGGGAGATTATCCTATGTTATCAGGGTGGACCCAATATAATCAGAAAGGTCTTTGTAAGTGAAAAAAGGGAGGCAGAGAGGCAGAGAAAGAGAGGTGAGGATGGAGGCAGAAGTTGAGGCGATACCATTGCTGGCTTTGAAGATGGAGGAAAAGGCCACGAGCCAAGGAATGCAAGAGGCCTTGAGAAAGTGGAAAAGGCAAGGAAATCTCCAGGAAGAACCAGCCTTGCTGACACCTTGATTCTAAGGTAAGACTCATTTCTAACCCACAGAACTGTAAGGTAATATATTTGTGCTGTTTTAAGTCACCAAGTTTGTGGTAATTTATTACAACAGCAATCAGAAACTAATGCAGATGGATAAAACATATGGATAAATTGATAGATGGATGGGTAGGTGGATGGATAGATGAATGATGGATGGGTGGGTGGACAGATGGATGGTCAGAAAGATGGATGGGTTGGTGGATACACAGATGAGTGGGTGAGTGGATGGATGGATGGATGAATGGATGGATGGTCAGAAGGATGGATGGGTGGGTGGATGGGTGGATGGGTGGATGGATGAATAGATGGATAGATGGATGGATGGATGTGTGCATGAATGGGTGGATGGGGGAGTGGGTGGATCAATGGACAGATGAGTGGATGGATGGGTGAGTGGATAGGTGGGTAGGTAGAAGAATGGATGAGTGGATGGGTAGATGGGTGGATGAGTGATAGATGGATGGGTGGATGGGGGTGGGTGGATGGATGGTAAGAAGGATGAATGCATGGGTGGATGGATGATCAGTAGGATGGATGGATGGATAGGTGGATGGATGGTCAGAAGCATAGATGGATGGATGATCAGAAGGTAGATGGGTGGGTGGATGAGGGGATGGATGTCAGAAGGGTGGATGGGTGGAAGGATGGATGGATGGATGAATGGGCAGATGGATGGGTGGATTTGTGGATAGGGTGGATGGATGGATGGATGGATAAATGAATAGACAGATGAATGGGTAGATGGGGATGGGTAGAAGAATGGATGGATGGATGGATGTGTGCATGGATGGGTTGGTGGATGGATGGGTAGATGGGTAGGTGGGTGGATAGATGGATGGATAACTGGGTGGATAGATGGGTGGACGGGTGGATGGGTGAATGGATGGATGGATGGATAGATGGGGAATGGGTTGGTGAATGGGTGGGTGGATGGGTAGGTGGGTGGATAGATGGGTGGATGAGTGGATGGATGGATGGATGGATGGATGGATGGATGGATGGACGGGGATGAGTGGGTGGATGGTCAGAAGGATGGATGGGAGGAAGATGGGTCCTAGTTCATTCCTTGAATGTATACTCAGATGAACCCTGGTGCCATATGCTGGATGGTGAGACCTCTGGCTAGATGACTAAGCAAAGGTGAGGATTTAGATACCCCAAACTTCCGAGTTAACTACAGTCCCTACACATGACCCAGAACATAAGCATCAGGGCTGACTGAGATGGACACAGGTACATTCAGAAAACCTCTATGGTGGGACCTCATCCAGGCCCAGGGGATCCCAGACAGCACTTGTTTGGAGGGTGGTTGGTGCTGAAGAGCAGCAGCAGAAAGGGAGGTCCTTGGCCATGTCTCCTCCCTCCTTGCTGTAGTCAGAGTCCGGCCAACACCTGGGCACGGGGAAAGGTGGCCTGCTGGGGAAGGAAGCCAGGCCTGGGGAGGCTGTGGACCCTGGGAGCTTCCTTGCCTGCCCCTGCCCCTCCTTCACTCCTGCACACAAAGGCACAGAGACACACGAGTGCACACGCCTCGCCACGCTCTCACACGGATGCCACGTGGCAGCAGGAGGAGGAGACTCCACCCTGCTCAGCTTCTGACCTGTGACCTTGGCCATGTCGCCAGCCCTCCCTAGGTCTCTGTCTCCCCATTGTGGGCGGAGGGGCTGGGCCCAGGGGCCTGGGGGGCAGGAGGCCGAGGCTGGGCGTGGGCTGGAGCCGTCCTGGCCCCGCTCCTGTCTCGACCACCAGGCTTCCTCCCCTGCCCCTGTGGGGAGGGACCGTAATTAACGTCTTCCTGTTCAGATCAGGAGTCCGTTTCCAAAACATTTTGGAAGGATTATTTTGCAAAGGAAATGTTTTGAAAGACTCTTGTGTCCCGTCCCGGCCCAAGGAAGTGGGAGCAGCAGCTGGAGCGGGGACAGCGGGTGGGTGGGGTGGCCCCTGGTGGCCCTGGGGCCAGAGTGAGTGGGCAGCCGGACTCCAGCCCCTGAACCCCTCTTTGTGTCTGCTCTGCCCCAGAGCGCGGGGTCCTGGGATGGTGGGTGGAGAGGGTGGAGACCGAGGGAAACAGGAAACGGGGTGAAAGTGGGAGGAAGGGTCCCCGTTTCCTCACTGCCCACTCACTCCGTGCCCTCTGAGGACCTCTCGTTGCTAAATCCAAGCATCCCCTCCCAGGCCTTGTGCCAGGACCTCTCACACCATTTCCCTCGGGCAGTCAGCGCCCAGGACCCTCTGCCTGGCTGCCAGCCTGGCGCACAAGTCCACCTTCCTTTCTTTTTTCTTTTGAGATAGTCACACTCTGTCACCCAGCCTGGAGTGCAATGGCATGATCTCGGCTCACTGAAGCCTCCGCCTCCAGGGTTCAAGTGATTCTTCTGCCTCAGCCTCCCTAGTAGCTGGGATTACAGGTGCCCGCCAACACGCCCGGCTAATTTTGTATTTTAGTAGAGACAGGGTTTCACCATGTTGGTCAGGCTGGTCTCGAACTCCTGACCTCAGGTGATCCACCTGCCTTGGCCTCCCAAAGCACTGGGATTATAGGCGTGAGACAGTGTGCCCAGACACAAGTCCACCTTTCTTCCACCCCTCCTCCAGGCCCTCTCCTGTCCCCTGAAGGTGGCCCTGGGCTGTCCTGGGCCCAGTGTCCTCTGGCTCATGGGGCAGCTGTTTTCTAGCACCACAGGCACCTGCCTGGGCCCAGCCTGCCCTTTCCCTGGTCAGCTGCGCTCTTGGATGCCTCAAGCTCACTCTTCTCTCTTCTTTTTTCTTTGATTGTGAGGCTCTCCTCTGAGAGTCTCTCTTCTTCTTCTTGAACTTGGCCCTCGCTCAAGCATCCCCTTGCCATCTTGTAGAAGGCCCTCCATCCACTACCTGAGTTATACACACGCGTGGTTTTCATCGCTTTTATTTTCTATCCTGGAAAACATGTTGCAAAAGGTTATCACCTGGGAGCAAGCGATGTGGGTCATCTAGCAGATGCTCCAGGCTTTCAGAAGGAAGTGCCTCTCTTTCCTGGGAGAGGTGAGCTGGGGCACAGGAGGCCCTGTAGACCCCGCCCTGACACTGACCCATGCAGACTCCAGGCCAGCCCCTGGCCCCGACCCCAACTCCAGCCCCTCACCGGGCTGCCCACCTCCCTGCCTGTCAGACAGCCCCTCCACAGCTGGTGGGCTCAGGCTGGCCTCAACCCCTCTGGGTTTTGGTCCTTGTTAGTTTTTTTGTCCAGATTGTGGTGGTTCTCTGCAGCCTCCCAGCTCCCAGGACATGGTGACCGATTCATAAGTGATGTTTGAATAAACGAATGAGATGACAGCCTCGGGTAGAACTGGATCAAGGGTCTTGCATCAAAATTGCTTTCATCTCAGAAGAACACCCCAGCTCCCAAATTCCCAGGCTCCCCTGGGCTGGGCCCTGAAGACGGGACAGCCAGGCTTCCTGAGAGCTCCTTCTCTGCCTCAGTTTCCTCACCTTCCCCAACTTTGTCATTGCCAGCCTTCCTGACTCTCCCTTGCCCTCTGACCACCTCGGGCTGGGGAAACTCCACAAGCTCCACCCAGGGCTGGCCATGCTACGCTGAGGACATTTCCCAATGCCCTGGGGACCCAAGGAGCGGGTGGATCATTCTCTCGGAGCCTGCTGGCCAGCTGAATTAGTGGTGACCAAGTGTGCAGGGCACGAGGGGAGAGTGCCCGGTCAGGCTGTGCCGTCGCCCGACAGCCATGCTGTGGTTCCTCAAACTTCCCTGTCTCTCTGAGCCTCAGTTTCTCCTCTGGGAAAACAGGGGTGCTGGGAGATGGGCCCTCTGTGGGGTCCAACCTGGTCAGACAGGGCTCCTGGGATTCTGGACACTGTGGGGCGCCATCCCTGCCACAGCTCATCCCTCTGACCCCGGCCCAGGGACACTGTCTTCTCTCTTTCTGCAGGGCCTCCTGGCTGGGGCCGGGGTGGGGAGGGGAGCGTCCGGCAGAGGCGGTCTCTTAAGGGAGTACTGGAGACCTGTACTCACTGGGCTGTCCCTCTCCCCTCCTTCCCCAGACTCTGTTTCTCTGGGTCAGGATACCTGTCTCCACATCCCTTGTTTTCTTCTGGCCCCTCTGTGTGCCCCCCTCTCTCCGTCCACTTCCAGGCCCACCCTCCCCAGGGCTCAGCAGTGCTCCCAGCTGTGGGCTGGGCTCCTCCACCCTCCACAGCTGTCCTGGAGCTGGTGTGAAGTTATTTTGGGAGCTGATGGCTCCCCTGGGTCTTTTCCCGGCAGCCTTGGCAGGAGCATGAGTTCGAGGCCAGCCCAGCTGCATGTGTCCCTCCAGAAGCTGGTGTGGGCCCTGACTTCCCAGTCCCAGGTGGGGCAGGCGTTTCTGGCTGTGTGGGCCACGGTCTGCCCCATGAGGCTTAGGGGTGGGAACAGACCCCGACCAGCTCCTCCCTACGCCACTCACCTGGCCTGGGCATCTGGGTCCTGCCTTTTGGGGAGGCTGGAGGACCCCACGGAGTCCAGCCCTAGCCTGTCTCTCTCATGGCCTCGGACCCACCCTGCGACATCCCTCACCCCATCCTCTCTGCATCCCCTGCTCCAGCCACGCAGATCTCCTTCCTGCTCCTTAAGCACCCCGACTCCACCATGCTTTGTTCCTGTGCCGGCATTCCTCCTCCAGGGTCCTGTCCTGGGTCACCCCCCAAGAGCCCAAGAGCCTCCCACTCCCACCCCACATCCTGCTCCAGCTCTCCCTCCCTCCCCACCCCTCATCATCTTCATCCTGCACTGTCAGATAGAAACATGACACAAGGTCGGGCGTGGTGACTTACGCCTGTAACCCCAGCACTTTGGGAGGCTGAGGCAGGCGGATCACTTGAGGTCAGGAGTTTGAGACCAGCCTGGCCTACATGGTGAAACCCTGTCTCTACTAAAAATACAAAAATTAGCCAGGTGTGGTGGCACATGCCTGTAATCCTAACTACTCGATACTGAGGCGGGAAAAGTACTTGAACCCGGGAGGTGGAGGTTGCAGTGAGCCGAGATCATGTCACTGCACTCCAGCCTAGGTGACAGACTGCAACTCTGTCTAAAAGAAAGAGAGAGAGAGCGAGAGAGAGAGAGAAGAAAGAAAGAAAGAAGGAAAGAAAGAAAGAAAGAAAGAAAGAAAGAAAGAAAGAAAGAAAGAAAGAAAGAAAGAAAGAAAGAAAGAAAGAAAGAAAGAAAG
>NW_016803657.1:4173593-4224149 GCF_001698545.2 Rhinopithecus bieti | reverse complement strand
TTTTTTTTTTTTTTTTTTTTTTTTTTTTTTTTTTTTTTTTTTGTAGAGACACGGTCTCCTTACGTTGCCCAGGTTGGTCTCGAACTCCTGGGCTCAAGCAGTCCTCCCTCCTCGGCCTCCCAAAGTGCTGGGATTACAAGCGTGAGTCATGGCGCCTGGGTGCTGAGCTCCAGGGTGTTTTTGATTCACATTTGATTCGGATGTTCCAGGTGCTTCACGTCTATGTGCGGGCAGTGGCTGTCAGATAGCACGGCACAGCTCTATGCTGTTGTCCTGTTGCACTTTTTTCCTGGCACCTATCACTATACAGAATATCCTGTTTATTGGTTGAGGTATTTATCATCTGTCTATCCCACAGCAATATCAGTTCCGTGAGTGCAGAGACCTGTCTGGTTCACTGCTGCATCCCAGCGCCCACAGCCACCACCCAGGAGGCACTCTCTGTCTCTGGAAATGTTTATGGATGAGGAGTGAGGGCTGCATGGGTCTGGCTCTCCACCCCTCGCCCCAGTTCCACCCTTCCAGCTACTCAGGAGGCTGAAGCAGGAGGATCTCTTGACGCCAGGAATTTGACCCCAGCCGAAGCAACATAGATTCCACAAAAAAAAATAAAATAAAATGGAAAATTAGCCAGGCATAGTAGTGTGCAGTCCCAACTACTTGGGAGGCTGAGGTGGGAGGATCGCATGAGCCCAGGAGTCTGAGTCTGTACTGAGCTGTGATCACGCCACTGTAATCCAACCTGGGCAACAGAAGGAAACCTTGTCTCTGAAAGAAAAAAAAATTAAGCGGTGTAACTACTTTTAACAATATATTTTATTTAACCCAATATGTTAAAATCCTTATCCTTTTAACATGTAATCAATATAAAAATTAATGAGATATTTCACTTTTTTTGTACTAAAAGTTTTCAAAAGTTGGTACAAAAATAATCTAATACTCTGTGGCCCCAGGTTGCAGAGCAGCACACCGAGGTTCAGACTGGGGAGATCTGTAGACAGGGAGACTTGAACCCACTGCCTGCTTGACCTGTGTCCCTATTGGCCCTCCCTGGCTCTGAAGCTGGTGCTGGGGGAGAGGGATCCTGGGGCCCCGGAGACTCCAGCATCCCCATCTCAGGCCAGCTCCAGGATCCCCCAGCCATTTCTCATCTAATTGGATTTCCAGTTCTTCCTTCCTCAATTCCAGGTCACTGCTGTGTTTGTTTATAAACCTGGTGCAGACTGCATCCCTGGAGCCCAGTACTCATCTGTAGAAATCATCACGGTCCCCCTCCAGACCAGATGTCAGCTGGGCTGCTCCACCCCACTCCATCCCGTCCTGCTCAGCTGGCTCCCATTGGCTTTTATTTATTTATTTATTTATTTATTTATTTATTTATTTAGAGATGGAGGCTCACTCTGTTGCCCAGGCTGGAGTGCAGTGGTGTGATCTCGGCTCACTGTAACCTCTGCCTCTCAAGCAATACTATTGCCTCAGCATCCCGAGTAGCTAGGATTACAGGCATGCACCATCACTTCTGGCTAATTTTTGTATTTTTAGTAGAGACGAGGTTTCGCCATGTTGGCCAGGCTGGTCTCAAACTCCTGACCTCAAGTGATTCAGCCACCTTGGCCTCCCAAAGTGCTGGGATTACAGGCGTGAGCCACCTTGCCTGGCCCCCACTGGCTTTTGTGCCTGGCCAGTAGTCCCAGTGTCCAGCCAACCCTTTCTGATTGGCCTGTCTGGGGTAGTTGAGCTTCCTCAAAGATGGCTGCCATGTTGAGTTCATTCATTGTTGGTACCGGCTCAAGGCCCAAGGGGTTTTCACAGCACAGCAAGGTCCCAGCCCCCATGTGTTCTGGACCTCACCCTCACTACTCCACTCCCTGTTCCCCTCATTCAGAATCATTAGGGAGCCCTCCCCTCAGCCCGGTTCCCCACCCCAACCAGCACCACAATTTACAAGGACTTTTGGAGTCTCTCAGGCACATCCTTTTGATCAGGCTCCCTACTGACCCCTGGAGGTTGTTCACAGCAATGACTCACCCAAGAAACACGCAGTGGCCTCAGTTTCTCCATCAATAAAATGGGAATGAAATCCCTCATCTATCAGGGAGGGGAAAGATGTGAACTTGCTTCGAGGACTGTACAGTGAGGGGCCATTGCTAATGACTGCTGAGCACAGCTGTGGAAGCTGAGAAAATGAGGGGGGCAAGCTAGAGGAGGGTCCTCCTTCCCGCCCAAACCCTCACCCTGCCTCTGCAGGGTAGCAGTGAAGATCACCAGCATAGCCAGTGACTGGCTGTGTGAACCTGGGCCAGGCAGAGCACCCCTTTGCAACTCAGTTGCCACATCTATAACATAGGTAGTAAAATAAAATGGTGGTGCCATGACCCCCTCCCAGGGTGGTTATGAGCACTCTGGGTGAAGGTCCCAGCCTGGTGCAGGTGTCTGATAAATGTGGGCTCTGTCCTTTCCTGGGGGAGCCCCTGTCTGGGCATTAGCCTCCGTGTGCTGTCCCAGGTTCCAGGCCGGACAGGGAGGGAGAATCCCCCTGCCCCTCACCCACACAGTGGGCATCTCAGCAGCCTTGGGTACTGTAGGTCTCACCCTTCGTGTCCCTCCTTTGGGACAAGGTCAGCCTTGCTTCTATCCCCAGCCCAGGAGACAACCTTCATTAGAGCATTGAGCACAGGGCAACATTCATTATCCCACTTGGAGAAACTGAGGCCCAGGGAGGGGCAAGGACTCTCTCAAGACTCCTCACTTGGCTAGGCGCAGTGGCTCACACCTGTAATCCCAGCACTTTGGGGGGCCAAGGCAGGCGGATCACCTGAGGTCAGGAGTTTGAGACCAGCCTGGCCAACATGGTGAAACCCCATCTCTACTAAAAATACAAAAATTAACCAGGTGTGGTAGCACATGCCTGTAGTCCCAGCTACATGAGAGGATGAGGCAGGAGAATGGTTTGAACTCAGGAGGCGGAGGCTGTAGTGACTCAAGATCGTACCACTGCAACTCCAGCCTGGGCGACAGAGCAAGACTCCATCTCAAATAAAATAAAATAAAATAAAATAAAATAAAATAAAATAAAACAAAACAAAATAAAAAGGCCCTTCACCTGTTAGAGGCAGCTGGGCCTGCTTTGATTTTCGGCGGATGTAGGGGTAAAGGTGCAGAGGAAGCAGGCAAGTCCCAGGGAGGTGTGCCTGGCTAAGACCCTGCAGGAGGGAGGCCCACCAAAAGGGAGCCAGGTGACGTCCAACATCCTTGGGGCCGCCTGCTCGCCTGCCCGTGCCAGGGAGTGGGAGTGGCATCAGAATGGGCAGCCCCTGCTTGGTGCTGGCTCCGGCCAAGCCTTATCAGCCTTCAAAATGCCCCCGAGTGAGCAGATTCTCTGTGTGATAAGAGACTCAAGATTGGCACACACCAGCCGCAGACAATGGCCAGGCACTGGGTGGGCAACTGATCCAGGAACAATGCTGGACCACCGAGGGTTAATCAGGGAGCCAGGAAGGGCCAGACCCCAGTCAGGCGGCAGAGGTGGGGTGGGGACATGTCTTCTCCATCCCCACCCTGGTTCTTCACTTTTCCCGACCCTTTGCACTCCAGGGCCTCTGCACGGGACGTTCCCTTGACCAGAAACACCCTTCCCTTCTCTCTTCCAGATTCAGTGCCAATGTCACCTCCTCCAGGAAGTCTCCCCTGACTGCCCATATCAAGGCCAGGTCCCCCCAGCATACAAGACTGTCACTCCGCATCTTTTCCCTTTCAGAGCATTTATCATAATATTAATAGTAATTTAAATAATGGAGTGCTGGAGTTTGCCATTTAGTGTCTACCCCCTCCTCCAGACACCAGAAGCTCTGTGAGGGCCAGGACTGTATCCATCTGTCCGTCCTGTTTGCTACCACACAGGACTTGCCACCTTGCAGGTGCTCAACAAATGTTTGCGGAATAAAAGAATGGCCAGCTGGTTTGCTCCCCCATCAGGGCTGTGGGGCTGGTGACCCACCTCCCAGAGCCGAGCACCCAGTGAAGCACATCTCGGGGGCTCAGCTGTGGGTGGGATGAGCTGGGGGTCCCTGGCTTCTTTCTAGCACCCGGGGGGCCTTCACCTGCCCTGAATCAGGGATGGCAGCGTCATGGCACTGCCCAGGCACCTACTGTGTGCCACGCAGGAGGGCGGGAGGTGGAGGATCGGGGGTCCCACATGGGTCAGGTGCAGACCTGCTCCTCTCCTACAGCCTCTGAGGGTCCCAGGCAGCCCTGGGCGCACAGCAGGGCCTCAATGAATGGTTTGGATGGAAAGTGCCCTCCGTCCTGAGGGAGGCAGAGGGGGACCCAGGAAGGTTCTACGAGATGGACCTTGGAGAGAAGGCACTCAGGACAGGCAAGTTGATGGGACAGGTGGTGGCTGGGGACAGCTGTGAGAGAAGTTAGAAGGGACAGATGAGGGAGTATCGGGGAGTTGAGGGACCCCGCTGCCCCTCTGCAGAGCCCCGGGATCCTCGTCCGCCTGGGATCAGCGCTCCCCAGTCACAGCCAACCCCAGCCTTTAACAGGACCCATGGCCAAGTTCCTACAGGGGCCTTGGGGCAAGTGCTGGGGCCAGAGCTCTGCTGCCCACCCTGCTATTGCCAGCTCCTAACAAGCCCCTCACCTCCTGGGCGGGCCTCGGTTTCCTCATCTGCATAATGAGGACATGGTGCTTTTCAGCTGCCCTGGCCCTCTTCACGTGCAGCTCGCCTCCCTCCCGACCGAAGGTTGTGCTTGCACCACGGCCTGACAGGGCGAGGAGCTGGCCCTCCTTGGGGCAGAGCTGGCCGCAGCCATCCCCTGGGGTTGGCTCTTGTTCCAATCTGGCGGGAGCTGCCCACGCCTCCTCCAGTGGGGACTGAGAATTTCCGTGCTGACCTCACCATCTGGCCGAGCAGTTCCAGATGTGGCCGGGGGCGGGGAGGGGGTTCCTGGGAAGGTCCTGGAAGCTTCAGAGGGTACTGAGGCTGAGAAGATGGCCAGCCTAGCCTGAGACTCCCCTCAAGCCAGGGCCCCTGGAATGTCCCACATTCAGGCCGGGCTGGGTGCTCGGTGCTGGCTGGAGTGTGGGACAGGAGAGGAGGAGGGCAGGGGCCGAGGGGAGCACCAGACGAGGAGTCCAGAGGCTGCATTTGCATCTGGCTCTGCTGCTTCCTCGCTGTGTGGCCAGGGGGTGATTTCTTCATCCAAACCTCAGTTTCCTTATCATTCAAATGGGTACATTGACACCTGACTCCAGGAATTCCACGGAAGCTCTGCCAGGCTCCCAGAAAGATGAGGCCATCCTTGTTAAATGGTCCCTGAGAAGCTTGTGCCAGGAGGCTCTGGGGACACTGAGGCATGTCAGACCTTGCCTGGTGCCCGGCGTGGCTGGTCCCCCTCCAGCACAGTACAGCATCCAACTCCTGAGCCCACTATCCTGCTCTTGCTCCTGCTGTTCCCGCTCCCTGGGGCACCCTTCCTCACCACCTTCTAACTCATTTCAGGTGCCTCCTCCTCCAGGAAGCCAACCCTGATAGCCCCATATCCCAGCCTGGTGAGGGGCTGTGTTTCCAGGGAACAGTCTAGCGCGGTGTTTAGGTGCACAGTCTCTGGGACAGGCTGCTGGGTTCACATCCTGGCTTTGTGACTCCCTTGCTGTTGTGACCTTGGGCAAGCCCCTTAACTTCTCTGTGCCCTCGTAGCCTCTCTCTCAAGGGGAGTAACAGAACCACCCGTAACACGTGTGAACAACTCAGCCTGGCGCCTGGTACAGCGTGAGCGCTCAGTAGACAGTGGTGGCTGTTATGGGATGGACAGGATTTCTCCCCCGCATCCCTGAGTGCCAGCTCCATGCTGGGCACCGCCTGGTGATGGAGGCTAAGGACTGAGAACGGGCTTCAGAGTCCAGGCCCCCTCCTAGTGAAGTTCCTCGCTTAGCCGGGTGGAGACGGGAGCCTGTGAAGGTCAACAGCCTGGGGCAAACCGCGCATCCGGGTGGGTGTGTGGGACAGGAGGAGGACAGGTCTGTTTGCTCCCGGGCCCCAAGCCACAGCACCCAGTGGCTGGTGCCCAGTCAGCAACTCAGCACAGGCACTGCCTGCTGTGCCACCTCGACCCCTGTGGCCGGCGGGAGTGGGCCGGGGTTGGACCCGCACTCCCTGGAGTCAGGGTTGAGAACGGGCTGTGCCTGCAGAGCTCAGAGTCTCTCTCTGTCCTCCACCCAGTTCTGACTTCTGGGCCCTTGGTTGTCCGGGTTGCCGAGATCTTGAGCAGCTCCTGTCTCCCACCCCAGGAGGGAGAGGCCCCGAAGCCACAGTAAACGGGGTGAGGTCACAAGTCTACACACAGGCCAAGTACACGTGTCACCATGGGGACGAGGGCCAGCTTGCTTCTCCCTGGGGAGTAGGAGGCACGCAGCATTCTGAGAACTATGGGTGCCCGAACTGGGCTCACACAGACGGCTGGGCTCCTGTGTCCAGGGCTGTGGCTGCCCGGGCCACCCTACCCTGCCAGGACCCAGGCATGGACAGCAGATGGCATTGCTGGACTGCTGAGCCCAGCAGGGATGGCGGGGGAGACTGAGGCTCAGAGGCCACAAGCGCCAGGTTGCCAGCTGGTGGGAAGCCTGTTCCAGCCCCCTGCCTCCATGGTCTGCACAGCCCTGGCCCTGGGCCCTGTACCCAGAGTCCCTCTCTGTGTCCTCTATCCACAGCTGAAACCAAGGCTGTCACTGGGGCTGGGGGCAGGACAGGGAGCGGGGAGGCAGCACTGGCTCCGCTTCCTGCTGTGGTGAGGGCTTCCCTCTCTGTGCTCCTCTGGGGGAGGCAGGTAGGAGGGACCTGCAGCCTGCTGAGCCCCAGGACGGCCCCAGGATGGGGACGCAGATGTGGCCAGGGCGGGCAGGCAGGCTTATCCTCCACTGCCCAGGGCTGCCCCCTGCAGGGCCACAGCCAGCCCTGCTATGAGCCGGGCAGGAGAGATGGGCTCCACAGCCGCGGGCCCCTCACTGCTCTGCACTACCCAGGGGGCTGGTGGACAGTCACAGACATCTTGAGGCCCCTCCCGGCCTCAGCAGTCCCAGCCTCCTGCCAGGACGGCAGTGGCAGCACCCGTGGAGAGGTCAGGCAGGACCCAGGTCAGCCCTGCCAGGGCTTGGAGAGAATGGCTGGAAGGGACCCCTGCAGATGGCGGGCCGGAGGGCCCACTCGAACACGAGGACAGGGCGGGAGGAGACGTGAGAATGGAGAATCCTGGCGGGGGCATCCCTGGGAGCCAGGCCTCTCCAGACACACAGGCAGGGAAACAGCAAACCTCCCTGTCACCCAGAGGCTTGCTCTGGAACTCACACTCCACGCCTCGCACACTCACCGGCTCACACATCGTCCAGCCTGCAGCCAGGATACACAACCATGAGATCACTGCACACGCACTGCACATACACTGCACATGGCTGCACACGCACTGCACACGGCTGCACACACACTGCACATGGCTGCACACACACTGCACACGGCTGCACACACACTGCACATGGCTGCACACAGCTGCACACGGCTGCACACACACTGCACACGGCTGCACACAGCTGCACATGGCTGTGCAGGTGCTGTACACTCGCTGCACACACACTGCAACACACTGCACACACACATTGCATGTGGCTGCACACTCCTGCTTGCAGCAGCCCTAGGGCTCCACACCCTCTCCAGGTCCAGGCCGGCTCCCCTCCTCAGAAGCCCCAAAGCTACCCAACAGCCTGAGACTCTCTCTGCTCACCTCCCTTCCTCCCTGAGGGCCCAGCTGGTCCCTCTCATGCTCAGCCTAAGGTGGGGAGGCATCCCTGGTGTGGGAAAAGCCCTCCCCTCTCCTTGTCAGAGCCTGGAATGCGCTGACCAGCGCCCGCCTAATCCTTGCTGTATGCCCTACAGGGCGGCAGAGCCGGCAGGGGCCGGGGTGGGCTGGAGGACAGGCCCTGCAACACCAGGTGATCAGACGGGACCCCAGAAGCCAGGGCAGGGGTCTGCAGGCAAGCCTCCCGTCCCAGGGCTGTTCTTGGCCGGATGGGAGGATCCGAATCCCTGGAGAGACCCGTGATCTCGGAGGAAGAGCCAGGCTGGGGTCCCTGCCTGGACCTTGCCATCCCTGTGAGAAAGGAGTGGCTGCTTTCCTGGATCCTGAAGGAGTGAAGTGGGTGACAGTCAGGTAGGAAAGGGCTTGGGGAAGCAGGGGCAGGTGACCCCATCTCTCTTGTGCCTGCACAGAGAACTAGTTGAAAGGGAGAGGCCCGAGGTGGAGGGAGATACGGGCTGGGAAGGGCCTAGAGACCTTGTCAAGTCACCTGGGGGTAGGGCCCCGGTGCTCCCCGCCCCCAGTCCCCCCGCTGCGCTCTCTGCTCCCAGCCGCCCATCTATATCCCCAGGCTCCCCGTGCCCTGCCGCAGTGGCTGGAAGCAGATGGCAGTGCAGGTGGGTGAGATCCTGGACCTGCAGAAGGAGAACGGGGCAGGGCTGGGGGCTCCCTGAGCCACCCGTGCTCTCTCTGCACAGAGCTGGGGGTGTGGGTTCCGGCCTCTCATCAGACCTCGGGGCTGAGAGTGTGTCGGGGTGAAGGTCCCCCCAGAGCTGGCCTGCTGGGCAGGCATGTCCCTCCCGCCCCAGCCCGTCACCCTGTCATGAAGACACCAGAGGAACAGAGTCTTAGCCTATGTCTGGCACCGGGTTGAGGGCGGGCTGGGTGGGCAGGGACCTTCCTGGACAGATGGGATACATGGGGTGGGGATGGGGGTGGGAGGGAGGAGGCTGCAGCCCTGTGAGGCTGGTCCCCTTGCCTCTTCCACTCAGTTTGAAGCCTTCTGTGCGGGGGGCCTGGCCCCCGGCTGGAACCCGCTCGTCCAGGGACATGCTGACCCTGGAGAGGACAGGTCAGCAGCACTGCCCTTCCCTCCCTGGGCCTTGGACTGGGTGGCCGGGCCCGGCCGTTTGCAGCTCTTGACCCACACCATGTCCACCCAAAGTTCGATATTCACTTCCTGTCGGAGACGGGGGACATTGCCTTCCACGTCAAGCTCCGGTTCTCCAGCACCACCATGGTGGGCAGTGCCTTCCGGAGCGGCCGCTGGGACCTGGTGGAGGTGTCTAGCATCTTCCCACTGGCCCTGGGGGAGCCCTTTGAGGTGACAGGGGCCTGGATGGGGCCTGGGCCAGGCAGGGGAGGCCCGTGGGGGAACAGGGAGACAGTGGGCAGGGGGCTCACAGTGGATGCTTACAGGTCAGTGGGCCAGGGCAGGGTCTGGGTGGGCCTCCCTGGCCTCAGTTTCCCTATGTGTGCAGTGGGTGCCCACCACCCTGGCTACCAGTCACCCCATCTTGGGAGAAAGGAGGGGACTTCGGACTGGGGGCTCCAAGCCAAGGAACCCTGGGGCCTGCCAGGCTATGCTTCCTGGAGACAGCTGGCTGGCATATTCCTGTTAGAAGCGGGACCAGACCCCAGGCCCTGGGGGTCGGCACGGAGGTCACTGGCCCCGGCCTGCCCAGATAGAGGTCAGCTCGGACGCGGAGCATTTCCACGTCTACGCCCAGGAGCACAAGGTGCTGCAGTCCCCACACCACCAGAGGCCGCTGGGCATCATCACCGGGGTGCGCGTGCTGAGTGACCACCTCTGGTCCAGGTGGAGGAGCTGGCCAAGAGGGGCCTGAGCTGGGGGTAAGGTCCCTGCCTCCAACCCAGGCCCTTGCCCATTCCCGCCACACACTGCCCACCCCAGCATGGACTTTGCTTCTCACCCTGATCCGGGGACCCTTCTCCGCCTGGGGAGGGGCTGTCTACCTGGTGTCCCACCCTGCTCCTCTCCCTGCCAGCCCTGCACATCTGGCCACCAGAGCAGGTCCACAGTCCACCTCCCGTCCTGGTCTGTGCATAGGCAGAACGGGAGCTAAGGGCCTGCCTTGGATGTTTGCAGGGACCAGGGCTACCGAGCAGCACCTGCAGCCCCAGGAGCCAGTCTTGACTTGTCCCATGTCCAGGGCACCTGGATCCCCACCCTGGGGCAGCTGGGCGAAGGGTTCTGTGGTCCTGTGTGCTCCCACCAACTCCACTTTCAATAAATTCTGAGAAGGCTGCAGGAGCTCGGCTGCTGGGGGGTGGTGGGGGGAGGCTGAGGTGGGGCCGGCGCTACGACACTGGAAGCTGGGGGCTGGGGGACCCTGAGACCAACACCCCAGGGATGACCCATCCCCCTCACTTTGTCCCCAGGACGCTGAAGTTCTCATGTAGGGCTGGGATGGACCAGGGAGGGGTGTCAGATGGCATCCGATGTGGGGAGGGCGCCTGCCATGGGCCAGAAGCTCCCAGCGGGGCCCAGGGGACAGAAAGGCAGGGGCAGGCGTGGCCTGGGCCGGTCTCCACCCAGAACCACCGGGCTCACGCTCTTGCCATGGCTCAGCCCTGTGGGGAGAGTCAGACCTGGGGGACTCATGTCCTGCCTGGTCCAAGCCATCTCCTCGGAGGCCCCAAGGCTTCCTTCTCCCCCTACTTCCTGCAGGGGCCTTTCCTGTTTCTCCTATCCCACCTGGAGGGAGACGTGCTCCTGTCCCAGCAGCCTCCTGTGTGTGTGGTGGTGAGAGCCAGGCTGGTGTGTAGTGGGGGCAGGAAGCCCCCGGAGGCCTCATACAGGAACATGAGCACTGTGGGGAGAGTCCCCCAGGCCTGCCCCTCCTGGCTGTGTGACCATCCCCAAATCCCCCCAACCAGCCTCAGGTTCCACATCTACACAGTGGGAGCTGTGGCTCCTGCTACAAAGTCTGCAAAGGGCTCAGCCTTCCGAAGACCGAGCCCAAGAGCCCCGGGGTGGGAGGGTGACTTCAGGGGCTCACACAATGAGATTTCCTGTGAGTTTTCATAATTGCATGTCAATTTTACTACAATTACCAACACCAGGCATCTCTTCCCCTCTATCTCTACCTATATATCATTGATATCTATCGTCTATCATGTATATATCATCTATATCCATCATGATCTTCATCTTCATCAATCATCCATCCATCTATCTATCTATTCATTTATCTAACCACATACCAATCTATCGATTATTTATCCACATGAAACTAGTGACGTCACAGCTTAGGATGAAACTCAACAGGTGTTTAACCTTAAGTGAGTTATTTAAAGGAAAGTAGGCGGGGCGCGGTGGCTCAAGCCTGTAATCCCAGCACTTTGGGAGGCTGAGATGGGCGGATCACGAGGTCAGGAGATCGAGACCATCCTGGCGAACACGGTGAAACCCCGTCTCTACTAAAAATACAAAAAACTAGCCCGGTGGCTGAGGCAGGAGAATGGCGGGAACCCGGGAGGCGGAGCTTGCAGTGAGCTGAGATCCGGCCACCGCACTCCAGCCTGGGCGACAGAGCGAGACTCCGTCTCAAAAAAAAAAAAAAAAGGAAAGTATTAGACCAGGTGCATGCCTGTAATCCAAGCACTTTGGGAGGCCACAGTGAGGGGATCCCTTGAGACTCCAGGAGTTGGAGACCAGCTTGGAGAACACAGCAAGTCCCCGTCTCTACAAAAAATACAATTGGCCAGTTGTAGTGGCTCACGCCTGTAATCCCAGCACTTTGGGAGGCTGGGTGGGGGGGCCTCCCAGAAACCCTGTCTCTACAAAAAAAATTTAAAAATTTTTTGTAAAGACAGGGTTTCACCATGTTGGCCAGGCTGGTCTCCAACTCCTAACCTCAGGTGATCTGCCTGCCTTGGCCTCCTGAAGTGCTGGGATTACAGGCATGAGCCACCGCACCCGGCCTGGCACTTGTTATAATGCTACTGTATAATTCCCAAACGTCTTGCCTCCTCGGGTTTTACAAATGGGGAAACTGAGGCTGGGGTGGGGGCAGGAAGTCAGTAGAAGGGTGGGGTCCGGAGAGAGGAGGGTCCAGCAACCCCCACTGCCCTCCAGCTCTGGGGAGGCATCTGAGTGCAGACCATGGCGTCCCCACTCCAGGTGACACAATGGCGGCCCAGTCTCCAGCTGTGCGGCTTCCTTCCTGTCTCCACTCACTTCCCCGCCTGCATCCATGGCCCAGCTGGCAGGAGCCCCTTCCTGCCGTCTCTTCGCCTCTTCGGGAGGCCTGGCCTTTGTGTCCACTGGGAGGGGCTGGGGACAGCGGGGAGACATGCACTGACAAGCCCCGGCCGTGGGTGGGACTGGAGCGTGGGGAAGTGGGGACCCACACAGCAGGGCCTGGATCTGTGGTCAGGCCTGCCTGCTCCTGGTCCTGGGGGCTCTCAGCCTGTCAGGGAAGATGTCCGGCTTGGCCTGCCAGGCCCTTGCCTTGAGACCCAAGCTGCCTGCTCACCTTCTCTGGGCCTCAGTTTCCCTGCAAATAAAAGGCTCTCTCCCTGCAAAACTCTGCCTCCCCAATAGCCATGCAAGGTGAGAGTGTGCCAAAGTGGGAGATGACAGGCTCTTTTCTTATTGTGGGGTGGCTGAGGCTGGGGACAACCCGGGGACCAGGTCTGCACCTTCTCCCAATAATTTGGCAAGGTGTGGAGTGAGCGCAAGGCTCATTTTACAGACGTATAAACAGGCTCGGGGAGACGGAGTGACTCACTCAGGGTTGCTCAGCAAGCGAGAGTTGGAGCTGGCCCTTCTCTCCACTCCAGTTTGCAAACCAGACCACAGGGGCCCCAGACCCTGAAGCAATGTTGATCCTCACTCTCCCCATCCAGAAAATGGGGTGCAGGGAGATATGGTCTCCACGCATCCTGCTGCAGCAGCTGCTGCCCTCCCTATCACACCTTCCACGGCTCCCACCACCCTCAGCACAAAGTGCAGCTTCCTGTCTGATCTGCCCTCAGCCCAGCACTGCAGTCCCAGTGGCCCATTCCCCCACCTGCCCCTTCAGCTCAGAAGACACCTCCTCTGGGAAGCCTTCCCTGACCTCCTGCTGGACTCTTGCAGCCCGGCTTTCACTGAGGCCCTGCCTTCCCATCACACTGCCTCATCTGGGTGCGAGGGACTCGGTCTTACCCCAGCCCCCAGACTGGCCCAGAGCACATTCCACTTGAACTCTTTTTAGGACAGACAGCTCACTACCTCCCCAGAGCAGCCCATTGCCCTGCTGACCAGAAGCAAATTCCAGAGCTGACTTAAATCTGCTCCTCCCCTGTGCCATGGTAGAGGCCCCTTAGAAGGTGCCCACATACCCCTTGATGCCTCCAGAGACCCAAAGCCATCAGCAGGGTGTTGTTTCCTGCTAAAGTGGCTGTGGGAGGTCGAGCAGAGCAGCCCCTGGCCCCGGCGCGCTGAGCCACATCTCTGGGAGAACGTGTCTCCCCCTCAGTTCTCTGTCTGGAGTTGGGGTGAGATTCAGGCAGATGCCCTGGACGGGGCCTGTCCAGGGAAACACAGCTGCCCAGGTAAGGAGGCTGCAGCCCCTGGAGGGTCAGGTGCACAGGCCTCCTAACACCACCTGCTGGCCAAAGGCTCCAGGCTCTCTGCAGGGTCAAGGAGTGACTCAAATGCCCACAGGGCCAGGAGGGCAAATGTGCCGAAGTGAGACAGGTGGGCACAGGGCAATAGGGGTTGGTGGGGTCTGTGCCCAATAGAAACGCACACTGCTCCCACCCCCACCCTGCCCAGCTCCTTCCAACCATGCACAGGAACCTGTGGTCCCAGAGCAGACAGATCTTCTGAATTTAAAACATCTGAGGTTCAAGTGCTGTCAGCTGTCTCTGTTTTGAAACACCAGCCACTACGGTGAGACTTAAAGAAGGTATCGGCTGCAGGCAAAACTGCCCCCAGCGGCGCCTGGCCTGAAACCTCTGCTTGCTTTCTTTTCTCCTTCTCTCCCCTCCCCTCCCCTCACTTCCCTTTTTTCCTTCCTTCCTTCCTTCCTTCTCTTTCTCTTTCCTTCCTTCTTTCCTTCCTTCCTTCCCTTTCTTTCTTTCCTTCCTTCTTTCCTTCCTTCTTTCCTTCCTTCCTTCCCTTTCTTTCTTTCCTTCCTTCTTTCCTTCCTTCCTTCCTTCCTTTTCTTCTTTCTTTCTTTCTTCTTTATTTCTCTCTCTCTCTTTTCTTTTCTTCCTTCTTTCTTTTTGAGACAGAGTCTTGCTCTGTCACCCAGGCTGCAATGCAGTGGCGCAATCTCAGCTCACTGCAACTTCTGCCTCCCAGGTTCAAGTGATTCTCCCACCTCAGCCTCCTGAGTAGCTGGGATTACAGGCACGAACCACCATGCCAGGCTAATTTTTGTCTTTTTATTAGAGACAGGGTCTCACTATGTTGGCCAGGCTGGTCTCATACTCCTGACCTCAGGTGATCCACCTGCCTCGGCCTCCCAAAGTGCTGGGATTACAAGCATGAGCCACCGTGCCTGGCTAATTTTTGTTTTTAGTAGAGATGGGATTTTACTATGTTGCCCAGGTGGGTCTTGAGCTCCTGGGCTCAAGTGATCCGCCCTCCTCAGCCTCCCAAAGCACTGGGATTGCAGGCATGAGCCACCACGCCCGGCTGAAACCTCTGCTTTAAAACCAACTTCTCCCCTTTTCTGGCCTCTGCTCTGTTCCTCCCTCTCCACCAGGACAGAGGTTGGTGGTCTCTCCAGGGTGACCCCTCCCTATGTGAGCCCTCTCAGCGCCCCATAAGGAACAGACCGGCCAGCAGAGGGCACTCCCGACATGGCCTCAACCCAACGCCAGGCTGCAAAGCCCCATTCCCAGCACGGGGCAGGTGGACCCTCATTCCTGGACCCACAGTTTTGGTTTCCACAAGAGGACAGCCTGGGCCTGAGTCCAGGGGCTGAGAGGAGGAGAACCAGGGAGGGGAGCTGGGCCCAGCCTGTCCTGTTTGCTGCAGAGCCCAGGGCCCGGCTCTGAGCTGAATGGAGGGAGAAGAAACCTTACATGGACCTGAGTGAATCACAGGCTCAGTTTCCCCTTCTGTAAGATGGGTGGCTGTGAGGAGGGGCACATACAGGGCTGGGCAAGTGCAATAGGATACGGTCCACGTGGGTCCACCTGCCTCCAGCCCCACCTGGAAGGCTGGAAGTGAGTGGTCCACCAGCCCTGGGAAGTCTCAGCCTGGCCTGGTGCAGCTGCCAGTGCCTCCCATCCCCCCGCCGCGTCTGGGACTCCTGTGCCTTGCTCACCTGCTTCCTGCAGGTCCAGTGACAGCTGTCCTGCCTCCCTCTGTGGCCAGTGTCAGTGCAGGGGTGATGGGCATTTTTCTGCAGCTCAGCCAGCCTGGGCTCCTGGGAGGCCGACATGGGCTCAGCACCACCCAGGCAGGGCTGGGGATCCGCCAGGGCCATATGTGTAGGGGGTGACCATGAAGCCCCAGGGTGCTGAGAGCAGAGGACGGGGCCAGGTGCGGTGCATGCGCCTGTAATCCCAGCACCTTGGGAGGCCGAGGTGTGAGGATCGCTTGAGGTCAGGAGTTCAAGACCATCCTGGCCAACATGGTAAAACCCTGTCTCTACTAAAAATACAAAAAATTAGCCATGGTGGTGCGCGTCTGTAATCCCAGCTACTCGGGAGGCTGAGGCAGGAGATTCGCTTGAACCCAGGAGGCGGAGGTTGCAGTGAGTCAAGACTGTGTCATTGCACTCCAGCCTGGGTGACAGAGCAAGACTCCATCTCAAAAAACAACAACAAGCAACAACAACAAACAGGCAAAGGCAAAGGTAGAACAAAGTCAAGACCCATCTGTTAGACGTGCAGATGCTTGACTGCCGACTGACCGCTTCTAGAAGGATTTGGAAAGCCTGGCTTCAGGGTCTGCCTCTGAACAGGGGATGGAGAGCTGGGGGGTGCTGTGGTAGGCCAGGGTGCACTTTTAAAATCTGCATTCAAACATTTCCCCCAACATTTTATTGTGGAAATTTTCAAACACATAGAAAAGTTGAAATAGGCCAGGTACAGTGGCTCACACCTGCAATCCCAGCACTTTGGGAGGCCGAGGTGGGAGGATTGCTTGAGCCTAGGCATTCAAGACCAACCTGGGCAACATGGGGAGACCCCGTCTCTACAAAAAAATTAAAAAATTAGCTGGGCATGGTGGCATGTGCCTGTAGTTCCAACTACTTGGGAGGCTGAGGCAGGAGGACAAAGGCAGCAGTGAGCTGTTATTGCCCTGCGGCACTCCAGCCTGGGTGACAGAGCAAGACCCTGTCTCAAAAGAAAAGAAAAGTTGAAATATTTTTCAGCCAGCACTCACGTACCCATCGCCTGGATTCAACGTGAATCCAGGTTTTACTGCAGTTACTCCACACGTTACCTACCTATCTTGGGTTTCAGTACATTTCTTTTTTTTTCTTTTTTTTTTTTTTGAGACGGCATCTCGCTTTGTCGCCCAGGCTGGAGTGCAGTGGCAGGATCTCGGCTCACTGCAAGCTCCGCCTCCCGGGTTCACGCCATTCTCCTGCCTCAGCCTCCGGAGTAGCTGGGACTACAGGCGCCCGCCACCTCGCCCGGCTAGTTTTTTGTATTTTTTAGTAGAGACGGGGTTTCACCGTGTTCGCCAGGGGTTTCACCGTGTTCGCCAGGATGGATGGTCTCGATCTCCTGACCTTGTGATCCGCCCACCTCAGCCTCCCAAAGTGCTGGGATTACAGGCGTGAGCCACCGCGCCCGGCCTTTGTTTGTTTGTTTTTCTTTTTTGAGAGAGTTTTGCTTTTGTCACCCAGGCTAGAGTTCAGTGGCACAATCTCAGCTCACTGCACCTCTGCCTCCTGGGTTCAAGTGATTCTCCCACCTTAGCCTCCCAAGTAGCTGGGATTACAGGTGCCCGCCACCACGTCCAGCTGATTTTTTTTTTTTTTGTATTTTTAGTAGAGACAGGTTTTCACCATGTTGGTCAGGCTGGTCTCGAACTCCTGACCTCAGGTGATCTGCCTGCCTCGGCCTCCCAAATTGCTGGGATTACAGGTATGAGCCAATATTCATTGCATTTTCTCATGTGTACTTACAATACTTTGAAACTTTGTTACATTATAGGCTCTTTTAAGAAATCATAAAGAAAGAAAAAGAAACCATCAGAGTTCCGTTTGGGATGATGAAAAAGTTTTGGTAATAGGGGTGATGGTTGCACAATATTGTGAACGCAATCAATGTCACTGAGTTGTACACTTAAAAATGGTTACAGTGGCAAATTGTTTGTTACATGTGTTATTTTCTTTTTTGTAGAGAGAGTCTTGTTCTGTTGCCCAGGCTGGAGTGCAGAGGCTCAGGCATAGCTCACTGCAGCCTTAAATTCCTCGGCTGAAGTGATCCTCCTGCCTCAGCCTTCCAAAGTGCTGGGATTACAGGCATGAGCCACTGTATTCAGCCTGTCATGTGTATTTTACCACACACACACAAGAAAGTTTAGGCCAGCCATGGTGGTTCACGCCTGTGCTCCCAGCACTTAGGGACCAGCCAGGCCAACAGACCAGCCGGGGCAACATAGTGAGACCCCATTCTCCACAAAAAGGAAAAAAAAAAAAATAGCAATACAGCCATGCCCAAAACGATGGAATTTTACCTTTAATGAATGAATTGCATGGTATGTGAATTGCATCTCAAAAAATCTGTTTGTCTTTTTTTCTTAAACATCACAGGCAGTGGTGGCCAGGGGTTCTCACTGCTCGAGAAATGGTCTCGGAGCTGGAGATGTTCTCTCAGGTGCAGTGGTGGACATGTGACTCCATGCATTTTTCAAAACCCATGCAAGTCCACAGCACAAAGAATGAACTTCGCTGTATGCAAATTTTTTCAAATGAGCCAGGATGTCAGGGGAACCCAGGATGGAACGCGGCCTGTGACAACGGGCTCTAATTGAATTACAAATGTGTGACATCACGCAGGGAAAGGGAGTGGGGGAGAGGCTGCTCTCAATGATTTTGGACAACACTGTTTTGTCTAGATCCTGAGGCTCAGGACAAAACCAACTGTGTGTAAACACTGGACTCTAGTTATTAGGTTTGGTTCTCCCAGGGGTACATCTTAGCAATTCGGAAACAGGGAACACTGGGATTGAGCAAGCAAGTAAGTTGTGCCTCATGGGAGCCAGGCTTCTCCCCGTCACAGCAAGAAATGAAAAATCAGCACAGATAAACCCATGGGGCTGGGAAGGCTACGTCTCCATGCACGAGAGAGGACATTGGACCCTCACCTTACACCAGCGGTCCCCAGCCTTTTTAGCACCCGGGACTGGTTTCGTGGAAGACAATTTTTCCACTGACTGGAGTGTGGGGGATGGTTTGGGGATGATTCAAGCACATCACATTCATTGTGTGTTTTATTTCTATTATTATTATTAGCTGAAATGGAGTCTCTCTGTGTCGCCCGGGCTGGAGTGCAGTGACCCAGTCTCAGCTCACTGCAACCTCTGCCTCCCGGGTTCAAATGATTCTCCTGCTTCAGCCTCCCAAGTAGCTGGGATTACAGGCGCCCACCACCACGTCCAGCTAATTTTTTTGTATTTTTAGTAGAGACAGGGTTTTACCATGTTGGCCAGTCTGGTCTCGAACTCCTGACCTCAAATGATCCACCTGCCTCGGCTTCCCAAAGTGCTGGGATTACAGGTGTGAGCCACTGCATCAGGCCTCTAATATTATTTGAAATGGAGTCTTGCTCTGTTGCCCAGGCTGGAGTGCAGTGGTGCAATCTCAGCTCGCTACAACTTCTGCCTTCCAGGTTCAAGTGATTCTCCTGCCTCAGACTCCTGAGTAGCTGGGAATTACAGGCACACACCACGCCCGGCTAATTTTTGTATTTTTAGTAGAGATGGGGTTTTGCCATGTTGGCCAGGCTGGTCTTAAACTCATGAGCTCAAGTGATCCTCCTGCCTTGGCCTCCCAAAATGCTGGGATTATAGGCATGAGCCACCATGCCCGGCCAAGATAAATTAGACTTCATCAAAATTAAAAACTTTTGTGCATCAAAGGATACTATTAACCAAGTGAAAAGGCAAGTCACTGAATGGTAGAAAATATTTGCAAATCATATATATGATATGGGACTAATATACAGAATATATAAAGAACACCTATAACTCAACAGCAACAACAAAAACAACAATCCATGCCTACAATCCCAGCACTTTGGAGGCTGAGGCAAGAGGATCACTTGAGGCCAGGAGTTTGAGACCAGCCTGGCCAACATGGTAAAATCCTGTCTCTACTAAACATACAAAAATGAGTCGGGTGTGGTGGCAGGTGCCCGTAGTCCCAGCTACTCCATGGGGCTGAGACAGAAGAATTGCTTCAATCTGGGAGATGGAGGTTGCAGTGAGCTGAGATCACACCACTGCACTCCAGCCTGGGCAGCAAAGGTAGATTCTGTCTCAAACAAACAAACAACAACAACAACAACAACAAAACAAAACAGTGGACAAAAGGCTGGATGTGGTGGCTTATGCCTGTAATCCAAGCTCTTTGGGAGGCTGAGGCAGACAGATCACTTGATGTCAGGAGTTCAAGATCAGCCTGGCCAACATGGTGAAACCCCATCTCTACTAAAAGTACAAAAATGAGCCAGGCATGATGGCATGTGCCTGTAAGTCCCAGCTACTCATGAGGCTAAGGCGAGAAGACCGCTTGTGGCCAGGAGTTAAAGACCGGCCTGAGAAACAGTGAGACCCCGCCACCCCCATAAAAAAAAAAAAAAAAAAAAAAAACAAAGGTTAAAATGACAAATCTTCCATTGTGTAGATTTTACCCTAAAATAAAAGTAATCAATACAGAGTGGAATGATACCTGTGCTATGTAGGATCCCGGATTCTTCAATTTTTTTTTTTTTTTGAGACAGACTCTCGCTTTGTCGCCCAGGCTGGAGTGCGGTGGCGTGATCTCGGCTCACTGCAAGCTCCGCCTCCCGGGTTCACACCATTCTCTAGCCTCAGCCTCCCGAGTAGCTGGGACCCCAGGCACCCATCACCACCCCCGGCTAATTTTTGTATTTTTAGTAGAGACGGGGTTTCACTGTGTTAACCAGGATGGTCTTGATCTCCTGACCTCGTGATCCACCTGCCTTGGCCTCCCAAAGCGCTGGGATTACAGGCATGAGCCACCTTGCCCAGTCCCATTTTAACAATTTCTAAAGTATACAGTTAGTTCAGTGGTGCTAAGCACATTCGCAGTGTTGTGTCACTATCACTACCCTTTGTCCACAGAACTTTTCATCTTCCAAAACTGAAACCCATCCCCCCTAAACATTGACCCCCCCATTCCCTCCCCTGCTCCTGGAACCACCATTCTCCTTTCTGTCTCCATAGATCTGACTGTTCTCATATAAGTGGACACATACAGTTTGCCCCTTTTGGACCGGCTTATTTCACAGAGTATAACGTCCTCAAGGTTCATCCATGCTGTAGTAGTTGTCAGAATTTCCTTCCTTTTTTATGACCAAATAGTATTCCATTGCATGATAGGCCACATTTTATTTACTGCAAAGGCAATGCAAATGCAGAGTCCCTTACACTCTTAGCTCAGCTTCCCATTATGTAAACATGTCACATCCACAGGGCATCTGTATCAAAACTAAGAAAACGCATTGCTATAATACTATTAACGAAACTACAGAATTTATTCCATTTTCTTTTTTTTTTCTTTTTTTGAGACGGAGTCTCGCTCTGTCGCCCAGGCTGGAGTGCAGTGGCCGGATCTCAGCTCACTGCAAGCTCCGCCTCCCAGGTTCACGCCATTCTCCTGCCTCAGCCTCCCGAGGAGCTGGGACTACAGGCGCCCGCCACCTCGCCCGGCTAGTTTTGTGTATTTTAGTAGAGACGGGGTTTCACCGTGTTAGCCAGGATGGTCTCGATCTCCTGACCTCGTGATCCGCCCGTCTCGGCCTCCCAAAGTGCTGGGATTACAGGCTTGAGCCACCGCGCCCGGCTGAATTTATTCCATTTTCTACAGTTTTTCCACTGATGTCCTTGAATTCCGAATTTCAGAATCCAGCCCACGGGCTGGGCACTGTGGCTCATGTCTGTAATCTGCGTGCTATGTATCTCCAGATAAAATATTTAGAAAACAAAATCGTCATAGAGGGCCGGGCACGGTGGCTCACGCCTGTAATCCCAGCACTTTGGGAGGCCGAGGCAGGCAGATCACCTGAAGTCAGGAGTTCGAGACCAGCCTGACCAACAGGGTGAAACCCTGTCTCTACTAAAAAAACAAAATTAGTCAGGTGTGGTGCATGCCTGTAATCCCAGCTACTTGGGAGGCTGAGGCAGAAGAATCACTTGAACCCAGGAGCCGAGATTGCACCATTGCACTCCAGCCTGGGTGACAGTGAGACTCCATCTCAAAATAAAATAAAATCATCATGGAGAGGCCGAGGCCCTGTGCTTGACCCAGCGTCCAGGCACACATGTTCTGGACTGTGCCTGCAGATGAGCGCCCCAGTGGGGGCCACACTCCTTCCACATGGGGATGGTGGGAAACTTCCCTTGCTCTATCTCAGTTTCCTCTTCTGCAAATAAAGCAACAACAGTCTCTATAAGCCGGGGCCTGTGGGAGACTGGGGCTGTGCAGGGGATGATGCTTAGTGCATAGACCTAGGGCTGGGGCCGGCCTGAGCCGTAGCCAGGGACATCCCGTGTACCCAGACATTGCCCCAGCTCCCGCTCCCTGCCAGGCCTCTGCGCCCCTCACCCACTGCGTCATTTCTGGTCATTTCTGCATCCGGCTGGGTCTGCTCTCTGGGGGCACCGGCTGGCCGGAGCTGTCTTTTCAGCACCAGGCAGGGCCTCTGCTCGCCCAGCACGGACAGGCGAGGCACCCGAGCCCCAGACATGAGGAGAGCCCAGAAGTGAGAAGAGGAGCAGGGCTGGGCTGGGGTCCCAGGGGACAGGGGCTGGGGCACTGGGGGACCATGGTATCTCAGGACAGGAAGGGCCCAAGGGAACCAGGGTTTGGGGCGGGGTTGTGGCCTCCACACCACACCTGGGGTAGGGGCCAGATTGGGACAGGAGTGGCCTAGGGGAGGGGAAGTTGGGTCCTTCTTGTCTTGCGGGTACTTGAATGAGGACCGTGGTCTCTCTGAGGCTGGGGAATGAGAGTCCTTTTCCCTTGCCATCACCTGGCTTGGGTGAGACCCGAAGGCCTCCCCTCTCAAATTCCCTAGCCCCTAGACTGCCAAGCAGAGGTGGAGGGGGGACAAAAGGGCAGCCTTGGACCCCACCATGGACATTGCCCGAGGGAACCCAGTGCCCAGAGTACGGTGCAGCCGTCATCTTGCTGCCCCTGCCAGCTCTCCTCCCCCTGGCCACAGTGCCTGGCCTCCTTACTCTTTTTTATTAAACAAGGTCTTGAGTTTGCAAACATGGGTTTTGCAAGCACAATTTTTGGGGGACTCTGACCCCACAGCTGGGGAGGGTTGGTCACTCTGTGCCCTGGCAGAGGCCCCACACTCATGCCCATTTCCCGCCAGTCACGGAGGGATTGGGGGAACTGGGGGTGGGCAAGCCAGTGGCCAGATGGAGCCTGGTCCAGGCTGAGAGGCTGGAGCAGACCCACAGTGCTCTGGCCAATTGCCTGGAACATCCCGGAACTTGGAGATGGGGATCACCTCCTTCCAGGGGCACATCAGGCCCTGTCCTTACAGTGGGCACAGCACAGAGGCTGGGGCGTCAGGGAAGGTGCTGCCAATGGGCACAGCAACCAGCCGGGACTCCCACCCGGACGCCACTGTGACTTCAGGACCCTAGAAACAGCTGGGCTGCCCTCTCCTCCACCCCAGATCCTTTCTCCAGCCAGCAGCTGTCACCATGTGATGGGCAGTGCCCTCCCACCTGCCAGCCATTCAGAGCCCATCCCCAGGCCCAATTCCAGCCCTGAGACAAAGCCGGAACCAGGGCCATGGGCCCGGCTGACCCCGGATGGGCAGTTGGCGTGGAGGGCCCCTCACCATGGTTACCGCCACCCACAGCTCTGCTCAGAGGTGGGCATTGTTTGGCCGCCAGAGTGTGGCGAGCGCCCAAGAGCCCGAGAGCCTGGCTGGCACGACTGCCCTGGCATGTCTTTGGCCCCGGACACACAGCACAGCCGTTTCCCACGCTCCAGGCTCCTGGCAGCCCCGGGAAGGGGAGCAGGCCCTGGCCTTGGAAGAGGGGAAACTGAGGCCTGGAGAAGCAGTGCTCCAGGAAGTCGGGGCCAGCGGGACTGAGTCAAAGGGAGGGATGCCCGGCTGCTGTGAGAAATCGCTGGGACCTGGCGATACTGGGACTTGGGTCAGTAAAATAGGCCCAAGCTGCAGAGGCCAGTGTCGGAGGCTCAGACAACCCCTCCCCAGCCTGTGTGCCGCTCAGATTCTCTCTGGCCTCCCAGCCTTTGCTCCTGCTGGCCACTCCACCCCAAAGCGCTTCCCTCACTTTGATCCCTGCACACAAATTTCCCCATAAGCCATCACCTCCTCCGAGATGCCTTCCTCAGCTTCTCGCCATCCAGTGGGAAGGGCGACAGGTCCCGTTTTTCTCGCCCGTTTCCAGACACAGCCCACCTTCTCTTTGGAGACATGCTCCTCTCCTGTGCTGTGTGGTCTTGGGGTGCAGAAGATCTCAGGGTCCACCCTCCCATTGCATAGACTGAAGGGTGCCTGGGGGTCTTCTGGTGGGACCCTTCTCACTGCCTGAGTTAGCCAAGGATGGGTCGCGTGACGTTGCCTGCTGAGACTTGGGTGTTGAACGAAGGATAAAAGCAGGTCTATTGCTTGTACCAATCAACCTATGACCCCCACCAGGCCCCACGGAGGTGGCAGTGGCTCCTCCTTGGAGGCTTCCAGGCCAAACAGGGCCAGGTCCTGGGCTCAGAGAAGAGATGGGTGAATGGGGAACCCTTTAGAGGAACAATCTTGGGGTCAAACCTATCTCTACTTCCTTCTTCTTTTTTTTTTTTTGAGACGGTCTTGAGGCTGCCATGCAGTGATGTGATCTCAGCTAACTGCAGCCTCCATCTTCTGGGTTCCAGCAGTTCTCCTGCCTCAGCCTCCTGAGTAGCTGGGATTACAGATGTCCACCACCATGCCCAGCTAATTTTTGTATTTTTAGTAGAGATGGGGCTTTGTCATGTTGGCCAGGCTGGTCTTGACCTCCTGATCTCAAGTGATTCGCCCACCTCGGCCTCCCAAAGTGCTGGGATTACAGGTGTGAGCCACAGTGCTCAGCTCTTTTTTTTTTTTTTTTTTTTTTTAAGGTGTTTTGTTTTGTTTTGTTTTGTTTTGAGACACGGTCTTATTCTATCACCCAGGCATGGGCATGATCTCACCCAGTACAGTGGCATGATCTCAGCTCACTGCAACCTACAATTCCCAGGTTCAAGCGATTCTCCTGCCTCGGCCTGCCGAGTCACTGGGACTCCAGGCCCATGCTACTCCGACCAATTTTTGTATGTTTAGTAGAGACAGGGTTTCACCATGTTGGCCAGGCTGGTCTAGAACTCCTGAGCTCAAGTGATCCACCCGCCTCAGCCTCCCAAAGTTCTGGGATTACAGTTTTATTATTTTTTATACTATACTGTACCTATCAGATCTTATTGATTTTACAGCCCTTTTTTTTTGAGATGGATTCTCCCTCTGTCGTCCAGGCTGGAGTGCAGTGGCACAATCTCAGCTCACTGCAACCTCCACCTCCCAGGTTCAAGTGATTCTCCTGCTTCAGCCTCCAGAGCAGCTGGGACTACAGGTGTCCACCACCATGCCTGGCTAATTTTTGTATTTTTAGTAGAGATGGGGTTTCATCATGTTGGCCAGGCTGGTCTTGAATTCCTGAGCTCAAGTGATCCGCCCACCTTGGCCTCCCAAAGTGCTGAAATTACAGGCATGAGCCACCATGCCCAGCCAGTTGTATAATCTTAATCTATGCCTTAAACTGAGCCTCAGTTTTCTTATTTGTAAAATGGGTATATACAGGAACCAGTCAGGAATGCTGTGCTGTCAGCAATACAAACACAACAGGAAGGGGCCTGGGTGGCAGGGTTTGTCCACAGCTCCTGTGACACGTGCACAATGGGGGTCTGTGGCAGGTAGGAGCAGTCCCTTCCTCGTGGCAGTGGAGGGTCAGAGTGCAGACTCAGGGCAGGTGGAGGGAGGATGTGGCGAGGGCTGCCAGCAGGTCTCCTGTGGTTGCTGCAGTTTCCTTGGTGAAATAAAAAGTGAGGTCATCTGATGGGAATGAGGATGGGAAGGAAACGGGTACATGGGAGCACCCCCAGCTCACCGCATTAATTACTACAAGAAGATCCCCCCAGGCAGGGTTGCCATATTTAGGAAAATAAATACAAACAGGATGTACAATTAAATTTGAATTTCAGATAAATAAGAATTCACTTTTCAATATAAGTATATCCCACGGACAGCGGGGCCTGGTGGTGCGTGCCTGTGGTCCCAGCTACTTGGGAGGCTGGGGTGGGAGGATCACTTGAACACAGACATTCGAGGCTGCAGTGAGCTATGATCATCCCATTGCACTCCGGGCTGGGTGACGGATCGAGACCTTGTCTTAAAGTAAATAAATAATAAAAACATAATCAGAGGCCGGGCATGGTGGCTCACACCTGTAATCCCAGCACTTTGGGAGGCCAAGGCGGGCAGATCACCTGAGGTCAGGAGTTTGAGATCAGCCTGGCCAACATGGTGAAACCCCGTTTCTACTAAAAATACAAAAATTAGCTGGGCATAGTGTTGCCTGCCTGTCATCCCAACTACATGGGAGGCTGAGGCACGATAATCGCTTGAACCTGAGAGGCAGAGATTGAAGTGAGCAGAGATCATGCCACTGCACTCCAGCCTGGGCAACAGAGCGAGACTCCATCTCAAAAAAAAAAAAAAAAAATCCACATTCAGAGACATCAGTGGCTGCACATCATGGAGGGGGGATGGAGTTCACAAACTAAGTTGAGGCAAATTACAAAACAAACAAACAGAAAAATAGCAGCAACAACAGCCCTCAAGGTAGAAAAATAATACTTTAAAGCTGCAACAGTGTATCATTTAAAATGTCTGGTTTTCCACAAAGCCATTACACGATATACAAAGAAACACAAATCTATGATCCCCATTCCAAAAATAACCTGTCCCTGAGTGTCCTCTGATGCTGATTTTTTCAGACCAAAACTTCAAAGCAGGCAATATAAAGATGTTCTAAGAACTAAAGAAAATGATGTGTAAAGAATGAAAGGAAAGCATTATCAATAATGAATCAGCAAATAGAGACACTCAATAAAGAAATGAAATATAAAAAATGTGACCCCATGGATTATATTTAAGAACTGAAGGCCGGGCGCGGTGGCTCAAGCCTGTAATCCCAACACTTTATATTAGAGAATATTATATTAGAGAATATTATGAACGCTTTATACCAACAAAGTAAAATACTTAGATGAAATGGATGAATTCCTGTAAAGGCACATACTTTAAAAACAGATTTAAGAAGAAACCAAAAATTGGAAAAGATCTGTAACAACTAAAGACATTGAATTAGTCATTTAAAATCTTCTCACAAATAAAAGTTCAACCCAGATAGATTCGCTGGTAAATTCTACCAAGTCTTGAAAGAAGAAATAATACCAAATCTTTCACAGAATAAAAGAGGAAAAAGTGCTTCTTGCCTCACTCTGAGCCAGTACTACCCTTCCGCCAAGGTCAGAAAATTACGACAAGAAAAGTACAGAGGGCCGGGCGCAGTTGCTCACGCCTGTAATCCCAGCACTTTGGGAGGCCGAGACGGGCGGATCACGAGGTCAGGAGATCGAGACCATCCTGGCTAACACGGTGAAACCCCGTCTCTACTAAAAAATACAAAAAACTAGCCAGGTGAGGTGGCGGGCGCCTGTAGTCCCAGCTACTCGGGAGGCTGAGGCAGGAGAATGGCATGAACCCAGGAGGTGGAACTTGCAGTGAGCTGAGATCGCACCACTCACTCCAGCCTGGGCGACAGAGAAAGACTCCGTCTCAAAAAAAAAAAAAGAAAAGAAAAGAAAAGAAAAGTACAGAGGACTAACCTCATGAACATAGACACAGAAATCTTTAACAGAAGATTACAAACCAAATCAGCAGCGTATAAAAAGGATCACACACCAGGACCAACTGGGATTTACTCCAGGAATGCAAAGTTAGCTTAATATTCAACAATCACTTTTTTTTTTTTTTTTTTTTTTTTGAGATGGAGTCTCGCTCTGTCACCCGGGCTGGAGTGCAAGTGGCCGGATCTCAAGCTCACTGCAGCTCCACCTCCCGGTTCACAGCCATTTCCCTGCCTCAGCCTCCGGAGTAGCTGGACTACAGTGCCCCCGCACTCGTCCGGACTAGTTTTTTGTTGATTTGTTGTTTTTAGTAGAGACGGGTTTCACCGTTTTAAGCCAGGATGGCTCCAATTTCTGACCTTGTGATCCCGCCTGCCTCGCCTCCCAAAGTGCCTGGGATTATAGCGTGAGCCACCCGCGCCCGGCCCTCAACAACCCATTTCTGTAATACATCACACTGATGAAATAAAAGACAAAACCAAAACATGACCATCTCCAATAGCTACAAGAAAAGCACTTGAGGGGGGAAAATTCCTAACCTATTTAAGATAGAAACGCACAATAAACCTAGAATAGAAGGAATTTCTCAGGCTGATAAAGGCATCTATGAAAAATGTACCAGTAATATGTAATATTATAATAAAGTATTATATAATACAACAAAAATAATATTAAAAATATACAATATATTAAATGTTTATATTAATATAATACATTTCTGGAGACAGAGTCTTATTCTGTTGCCGCAGGTTGCAGCACAGTGGCAATCAATCACAGCTCACTGCAGCCTTGACATCCTGGGCTCAAGGGACCGCCCTGCCTCAAGCTTGTCAAATAGCTGGGACTACAGGTGCACATCGCCACAACCCAGCAACTGAATTTTTTTTTTTGCATTTTTTACGGGAATCTTGGCTGTTGTTGCCCCAGGCTGGTCTCAAACTCTAGGCAAGCAAATCCCTCCGCCTCGGCCTCCCCAAAGTGTTGGGATTACAGGCGTGAGCCACTGTCCTGGCCCAGCTAAAGTATATAAGAGTAAATGCCAGAAATTTTCCCCTCTAACCAAGGTACAAAGCGAGGGGGACATCTGATGTAACCAATCTTATTCAGCACATACACTGCAGGCTCTATCGGTGTGTAAGGAAAAACCAAAATGAAATAGACAAAAGAGAGACATTAAAAGCATCTAGATTGAAAGGAAGAAGTAAAACCCATCCCCTTTACGCACAGATGAGCGTCCTGCATATCCTAAGAAATCACCCCAAGCTATTAGAACCTAATAAAGCTGATAAGGTAGCAGGATATATGATGAATGATATGAAAAAAATTGCAGCTGGGCCTGGTGACTCACACCTACAATCCCAGCACTTTGGGAGGCCGAGGCAGGCGGATCACCTGAGGTCAGGAGTTTGAGACCAGCCTGAACCGAACCATGGGTAAAACTCTGTCTCTACTAAACATACAAAAATTAACCGGGTGTGTGGCGGGCACCTGTAATCCCAGGCTACTCTGGAGGCTGAGATAGGAGGAAATCGCTTGAACCCAGGAGGCAGGTGCCATGAAGCTGAGATTGTGCCACTGTACTCCAGCCTGGGCGAAGATGGAGACTCCGTCAAAGAAAGCAAAGGGAGTAAGGAGAGAGAGGGAGGGAGGGAGGGAGGGAGGGAAGGAGGAAGGAAGGAAGGAGAAGAGAGGGAGGGAGGAGGGAAGGAAGGAAGGGGAAAGAGAGAGAGAGATAGAGAGAGAGAGAGAAGAGAGAGAAAGAAAGAAAGAAGAAAAGAAAGAAAGAAGAAAGAAAGGAAGAAGGGAAGAAGGAAGGAAGGAAGGAAGGAAGAGAAGGAAGGAAGGAAGGAAGGAAGGAAGGAAGGAAGAAAGAAAAGAAAGAAAAGAAACAAAGGGAGAGTAAAAGGAAGGAAGGGAGAAAGGGAGGGCGGGAGGAAGGAAGGCAGGAAGAAGGGAGGGAGAGAGGGAAGGAAGGGAGGGAGGGAGGAAGGAAGGAAAGAAAGAAGGAAGAAAGAAGAAGGAAAGGAAAAGGGAGGGGAGGGGTGGAAGGGAAGGGAAGGGAAGGGAAGGGAAGGGAAAACTGGGGAGCCCCCGTGAGGCCGGCCCCAGTTCCCCACAGCCCTGGGACTGGGTTTTCCAGCTCGGCTGTGTCGTTTGCTGAGTGGCCTCTGCTTCCAGCTTCTGATCTGCGGTTGCTGCCTCCTTCCCCCGACACCTCCTTGTACCCCCCATGGAGGCCTACAAGACACTCCTTGGGCAGAAACTGTGGAGTCACACTGGGGCTGTGGTTCTGAGCTAGAGGACCTGCCCCAGGGCTGCCGGGAGAGGCCTTTGTTCCCCACGAAAGGCCTCTGCTTTAGCAAAGGATCCTTGAAGGGGCTTCCAGCTGCCGGCTCCACAGGGCATGAAAAGTGGATTTCGGGATCAGAGGCCTGGGCAGAGTCACTAACTAGTGGGAAGAGATGCCACGTTGCTGTCCTTGGGGCCACCTCAGCCGGCTGGACTGTGTGCTCGGTCACCTGCGGTGGAAGGGCTCAAAGAGCGGCCTCAGCCAGCGTGCTCCCGGCAGCGCGTCCTGGGGCTTCAGGCCTGGGGGAGTCGGAGCCACTCAGCTCCTCGAGTCCCCCAGAGGGACCCAGAGCGGTGACCCCAACATCAAGCGAGTGGTGGAGTCAGTGTGAACTTGGTTCAAACTGGAAACAGGTTGTCCTCATGGACAGTATTTGGCGGGAGGAGGACAGCTCCGGCCGGCGTGGCCAGCATGGTGCTCAGGGCGCTGTGGAGCCCAGCAGACAGGAATCATGAGGGCGTCAGAGCCTGGGTGACTGGGCCCAGCCCTGCCACAGGGCCCCCAGATCACCCCCGTGCCCTCCTGGTCCAGCTGCCCAGGGGGCTGAGCAGCCACTTCCTGTGCCCCCACGGCCTGTCCAGAACCAGGACTGCACAGCCACCCACACAGGGACCGTGTCTCAGAGGCCCGGGACGGTGGCCTCAGGGCTGGAGGGACGCTCACTCGTGTGGCTTCAGGGCTCTCGGACCCATGAGGGACACTGAATTACCAGGTGCACATGCACTTTGGCCGGGGTCGGACACCCCGTGCCCAGAGTGCAGCCGCGTTTAGCCAAGGGTGTGCCGCAGGCCACGTTCCTGAGCCGTGGCTGCCCCCTGGTGGAAGATGCCCTGGGCCCGGACTGCCCAGCCGCACACAGCCCCTCCAGGAGTCCTGCGCTGGGCTGCAGGCCCAAGACTCAGAGGTGGATCCACCCCGGAGGGAACTCCTCTAAGTGGCCCGGCTCACACCTTCCTTGGGCAGGCACAGGTCTCACTGGTTGGGGGGAACAGTCGTATCAGCCCTTCCTGGGGCAGTGGAAGGTCTGGGGGCCACTCCCAGGCTGCGGGACAGGCTCAGCATTGTGGCCAGAATCAAAGGGGCCCGGAAGCGCCCTGCCCAGGACAGAGAGCCAACATCCTGGAATAGGGCCGGGCATGGTGGCTCACGCCTTTAATCCCACCGCTTTGGGAGCCTGAGGCGGGTGGATCACCTGAGGTCAGGAGTTCGATACCAGCCTGGCCAACATGGCGAAACCCCATCTCTACTAAAAATACATCTTAGCCGGATGTGGCGGCGGGCGCCTGTAATCTCAGCTACTCAGGAGGCTGAGGCAGGAGAATCACTTGAACCCGGGAGGCCGAGGGTACAGTGAACCGAGATCGCGCCCCTGCACTTCAGCCTGGGTGACAGAGTGAGAGTCTGTCCCTCCAAAGAAAAAACCCACAAGGGGTTGAGCTGCCACCTCTGTGGGGGTCCAGGAGATGCCAGGCTAGGCTGGAGGAAGTTGAGCGCAGCCCACCTCCCCCAAGCCCTGCAGGATTGGGCTCAGCCTCTGGGCTCAGCACTGTGTGGGCCTGAGGGGAGTTTTCCATGATTCTGGGCCGAAAATGCTGGATGCCTGGGACAGCGTGGGATGTGGGGGGACATAGCAGCTTGGATGAGAGCCCTGGGCCCCAGGTGCGCACCTGTGTCCTGCTACAAAGACGGGCAACGGGGCAGAAGTGGCCACGAGCTGAGACACTGGACGTGTGCAAGTGTGTATGTGGGTGCCTGTGTGCTGTGTACATCAGCGAGGGTGAAATGTATGTTTTCTTCCTGTTCCCCAGGGAGTGGGGGGCCCTGAGGAAATTCGGGTCATGTCAGAGATGAAGAAGCTACACTGTCTCGGACATTCGGGGGGGTTGCGTGTCTGAGACCCACACAGGAAAGGGTCAGAAGCCGTGGGTGAGGAGGCTACAGCTCCAGGGGCTCCCGCCTGTGCCTGCCTGCCTGGAACGCTCAGAAGCATCTCCACCCCTGCAGGGGCCCCTCCCACTGTCCCAGCAGGCACCCTCATGGGAAGGTGTGAAGAGCTGGCACCTTGGACCCAGGCAGGGATTTCTTTAGGCTTACTTTTTCTTTTTTTTTTTTTTCTTTTTTTTTCAGATGGTGTCTCACTCTGTCGCCCAGGCTGGAGTGCAATGGTGCAATCTCAGCTCACTGCAACCTCCAACTCCCGGGTTCAAGCAATTTTCCTACCTCAGCCTCCTGAGCAGCTGGGATTACAGGTGCCCGCCACCACAGTCAGCTAATTTTTGTATTTTTAGTAGAGATAAGCTTTCACTATGTTGGCCAGGCTGGTCTCGAACTCCTGACCTCAGTTGATCCACCCGCCTCCACCTCCCAAACTGCTGGGATGACAAGTGTAAGCCACCACACCCAGCCTGGTTTCTGTAGGGCAATGACCTCGAGACCTCCCCTGCACACTGAAACGAGCGGGACAGGGTCTTCCGAGTCCACACTCATTTCTGCACACTGTGCCCAAGCCCCGCTCCACCCACCTGAGGAAAGGACCTCTTTGCTCTCTCTGTTACCCTGGTCACAGCCAGAAGCCAGCGTGAGGCACCAGCCACTGTCTGAGGACACGTGAACCTGCACTTCCAGCAGGTCATCTGCCCACACCTTCCTGTAAGAAAATGGCACACAGACGCCCGTGCACCTGTACACACACATGCACACACACAGGTGCACACACACGGGTGCACGCACGCACACCCCTGAGCCTTGCAGCCAGTCTGCACACGCAGGGACCCTGTGTTGCTGTCTCCACACTCCCACCAGGCCCAAGCTCAGGGAAGGGCTGGGACGTGTGACTGCTGCTGGCCCCATTTTTTTTTTAATATGTGAGGTGTCTGGACAGAGTCCAATTTCATTAAAGATGTGACCAGGCCAGTCACGGCAGCTCACACCTGTAATCCCGGAACTTTGGGAGGTCAAGGCAAGAGGATTACTTGAGCCCAGGAGTTTGAGAGAAGCCTGGGCAACATAGCAAGACCCTGTCTCCACAAAAAATAAATTCAGCCAGGCATGGTGGCGGGCACCTGTGGTCTCAGCTACTCAGGAGGTTGAGGTAGGAGGATGGCTTGAGCCTGGAAGGTGGAGACTAAAGTGAGCCATGATCGTGCCACTGCACCTCAGCCTGGGCAACAGAGCAAGGAACTGTCTCAAAAAATGTATATTTATTTTAAAAGAAGGCTGGGCGCAGTGGCTCACGCCTGTAGTTCCAGAACTTTCAGAGGCCGAGAAGGGTGGATCACCTGAGGTCATGAGTTCAAGACCAACCTGGCCAACATGATGAAACTCCATCTCTACTAAAAATACAAAAATGTAGCCGGGTGTGGTGGCGGACTCCTGTAATCCCAACTACTTGGGAGGCTGAAGCAGGAGAATCACTTGAATCAGGAGGCAGAGGCTGCAATGAGCCGAAATCATGCCACTTCACTCCAGCCTGGGTGACAGAGTGAGACTCCATCTCAAAAAAATAAATAAATAAATAAAAATAAATAAAAATTAGCCTAGGAGTTCAAGGCAGCAGTGAGGTATGATCACACTATTTCACTCCAGCCTGGGCAATAAGAGTGAAGAAGAGGGGAGTGGAGGGGTGAGGAGCAGAGGAGAGGGGAGGGGAGGCGAGGGGAGAGGAGGGGAGGGGAGAGGAGGACCAGTCTGCTAAGCAGAGCGGGTTTTGGCCTCCTCACCAGCTGAGATTCAGAATTGCTCGAAACCCCTGCAGAAGGTTACACCAGCTTTTCTCTGCCAGCCTCCACCCACATCCCATTCTCCAAGAAGTGGAGGAAGCAGCTGAGGGTGGGTGGCCGGTGTCCCCTAGAGCCGTTGGGGCAGAAGGCGGGCTGTTCTGACCCCAGTCTTATCGGCTTTCATAGGAGGAATGTGTTTTGTTCAATCCTGGGTAGAGAAGACATTGCTGTTTGCTGATATCCGGGTGCACCTGACATAGAAGAGGACGTGGTGCTCTGTGAGGTCCTGAGCTTCGAGGTTTGGACAAGGACTGGTGGGTGCCATTAACAGGGGGCAGATGTAGCTGGGTGTAAGAGTGAAGTTGGTTATCCACCCTGGCAGGGGCCGTGAGAGAGGGAGCCCCCCGCCATTCAAGGTGTGCAGGGGGAGGCAGAGCTAACCTGCTGGGAAGGCACCTGGTAAGAGCAGAGTCTCCCCAGCTCCACACTTCCTGGTCCAGTTCCTTTATTGTTCAAATTTAAAATATGTTTGTGGCCAGGCGCAGTGGCTCATGCCTGTAATCCTAGCACTTTGGAAGGCCGAGGAGGGCAGATCACTTTAGGCCAGGAGCTCGAGACCAGCCTGACCAACATGGCGAAATCCCGTCTCTACTAAACAGACAAAAATTAGCCGGGCATAGTGGTGTATGCCTATAGTCCCAGTTGCTCGGGGGAGAAGTGCTTGAACCCAGGAGGCGGAGGGTACAGGGAGCCAAGAGCTGAGATTGCACCACTGCATTCCAGCCTGGGTGACAGAGTGAGGCTCTGCTTAAAAAAAAAAAAAGTGTTTATTCAGGCTGCTCTGCCTATGGAGTAGCCATTCTTTGTTTCTTAACTTTCTTAATGAACTTGTTTTCACTTGTTTAAAAAAAAAAAAATGTGTTTGTGGCCGGGTGCGGTGGCTCACACCTGTAATCCCAGCACTTTGGAAGGCTGAGGCGGGCAGATCACTTGAGGTCAGAAGTTCAAGACCAGCCTGGCCAACATGGTGAAATCTCATCTCTACTAAAAATACAAAAATTAGCTGGCCGTGGTGGCAGGCGCCTGTAATCCCAGCTACTCGGGAGGCCAAGGCATGAGAATCACTTGAACCTGGGAGGTGGAGGCTGCAGTGAGCTGAGATCGTGCCATTGCACTCCAGCCTGGGTGACAGAGCGAGACTCCGTCTCAACAACAACAACAACAAAGTGTTCATTTCACAAGAGGGTGTCAGAGTGTGGGGACCATAGCAAGAAGCTACCGTAAAGGGGGTATGGAAAATGACCTCTGACCCCCACGCTGACCCTAAATCCTCCATGCAGAGGACCATGAAGGCAAGACAGAGGGTCACTGAGGGGGTCACCGAACAGGAGGTTTGCTGATGTGAGAGGAGGAGGCTTTGGAGGAAGCCAGTGGCCGGGATGGTGGCAGCCCACACTCAATTCCCTGGGAAAACGCAGCACCAGCCTCAGTGGTCGCAGCTGTATGGGGTCTTCCTGCCTCCATCAGCTACCCCATGACCCTCAGGCTCTCTGCAGCCCAGGCCCACCAGTGTGCCTCAGTGTGCCTCTCGTGCTGCTGGCCCCTGGGGGCCACTCTCCTCTGCCCTGCAACCGGGCCCTGCACCCCGCAGCATGTCTGGGCTGGATCGCTGGGACCCAGGGGCTCCCCGTGGGCCAGAAGCCTCCAGGACCCCAGAAAATGTCTGTTTCTGGATCCTCTCGGCAGAATGACTCGAGGCTCTGTCTTACTGGACCCAGCGGCTAGGCAATGTTTCAAGCTAGGCTGTGTGGGACAGATCCACCAGGCGGGGATGCTGGAGCCAGAGCCTTGGCGGTGGGCACTGGGACCACTCCAGTTTCCTACAGGGAAGTCAGGCTGTGAGGCCCGGGGCTGTAGCAATCACCACCCCACGGGGTCGATCTTGTACCTGAACTTCTTCTGTTCCATCATGTCCTTGCGCTGTCGCTTGGTGGGGGATTCCTGGGTTAAAATGTTAGAAATGATATCTCCAAGGTGCTCGGGACATCAGACAAAACCCCACAGGCCCCAGCTGGAGCAGGGAGGTCCCTGGACATCTCATTCTCACGGCAGGTAAGGAACAGGAAGCCCGACATGGGCACACCCCACACCCCGGGCTCCCTGGACACAACCCCAGCTCTGAGCCCTGAGGGACAGGCAGTGGCTCCGTCATTCACAGACACAGTTCAGGCACCGCCCTTTTGGCTGCCCGGGGTGGAACCACTTCCTGGGCTGCAGCGGGTTAATGCCAGGCCACGCCCTGGGCTGAAGAGGTTTTTCCTCAGAGCCTGGGTTTTTCCTCTCTCCTCCCCTCTGCCAATCTGGCCAGCGCTCCGAGAGTCGCACGAGGCTCCTGTTCCCCAGACTGCGGCTGGCGTTCAGCTGTGTGTCCTTTTTCCAACTCTCCGCTTTTCCCTGTCCACGGCCTGAGGGTCTAAGGCAGCCCCGAGGCCCGGCCTGTGCTCTCCTTTCCAGCCCTGCTGCTGGCTCTTCTAGAGGCTGGGCTGGGACCCTGGAGACCTGGGGCTGGCTCGGACCCACCCGGGCTGTGCAGAGACGGACGGGGGCAAGGCCAGGGACAGATGCCAAAACAGCCAGCAATGCTCCCACGAAGTGCCCTTGAGAGGTCTGGGCAAAGCCAGGGCTGTGTTCCCGCTGATTGTGGGCCCTCTCCGGGTCACTGCAGCATGGGTCTCCCTTTCCCCATCTGGAAATGAGACAGATCATCATGACAGTTCCTTCTGGCTCAGCCCATGACTTCAAAGAGCCGTCCATTAAACCCTGGCGTGCCCATCAACACGCCTTTTCTCACATGCACTGTCCTTCCCCACAAAGTCCTGTTTCCAGCCTCAGGCCACTTTCTCCTTAAAGGGTGACACCCGTGGATGGGTACCCAGGGAGCCTGGCGTGCAGGCTGAGGCAGGGATGAAAGGGGGCCATAGGGGCCTGGCATGGTGGCTCACGCTTATAATCCTAGCACCTCGGGAGGCCGAGGCAGGCAGATCACGAGGTCAGGAGTTTGAGACCGGCCTGGCCAACATGGGAAAACCCCGTCTCTACTAAAAATACAAAAAATTAGCCAGATGTGATGGCACACACCTGTAACCCCAGATATTCGGGAGGCTGAAGCAGAAGAATCACTTGAAACCGGGAGGTGTGGGTTGCAGTGAGCCTGGGAGACACAGTGAGATTCCGCCTCGAAAAGGAAAAAGAAAGGGGCCCGTAGGAACGGGGTAACTGAAGGAACCGTGGCCCGGCCCTCTCACCAAGAGACAAGCACCCTTTTCTCAAATGTCCTGGGGGGTGGGGTCAGCTGGAGGAGAAATATCCCACAGGAGCTGATTTCTGAAGATACAAAACATCCACCCAGAGCCAGGCCTGAGATAGGGTGTGCCAAGCCCTCCACAACCTCCCAGGGCAAGGGTGACCCTGCCCGCCCTGCGTCCACTCACCAGGACGCCCTGCCTGGTCCCCTTCCCAAAGCACCACTGGGGGGCTCTGGACTCTGGGAGAAGCTTCTGGAATGTCTGAGAACCAAACCAGTTTTCAATCAAACCTTTTAGAAGCCCAGACCACTTTCAGAGCCGGTCCCTTTTGAAACCCGACACGTCGAAATCCACTTTGCAAATCTGTGCCCCAACATTTTGAAACCAAAATTTTCTGGAAACCTACTGGAAGGAAGACACGCGGGAAGAAAACCAATCGGAATGGCAAAACCGTTTCATCCAGATTGGTTTTAAGTCCCCAATATTTTTTTTTTCTTTTTTTGCAAACTGCTTTGAAATAAAAGCAGCTGCATCAAAGCCAGAGTTCCCACTATAATTTTCCTGGGAAGAACCTCAGATGATTGAATCAGGTTCGCAGAACTTGCTTGCTCTACGAGGACACACCAATTGTGAAGGAGCCCGGGGGGAGTGGGGGTTTCTGCTTTGCAGCCTCCCGCAGACTCTCCACCCAACCATCTCCCAATGCCGTCGTCCTGGACTGCCTGTAGGCGGAAAAACCCATTCCAGAGCCATGCCTCAGAATCTCTCTGTCTTGGCCTGGCCCACAGTTTCCGAGCCTAACCGTTTCTTTCTGGCCTCTGAATGGGCTCTTTCAGCCTTGGTGCTGGCTGAGGCCAGTGCCACAGAGTGAAGGACCCCAGTGAGCCCAGGAACAACGCAGGCCAGGAGGGGACAGCCCAGAGGTTGGCACTTTGTGTTTGTTTTTGAGACAGAGTCTCACTCTGTTGCCCAGGCTGGAGTGCAATGGCGCCATCTTGGCTCACTGCAACCTCTGCCTCCCAAGCTCCAGTGATTCTCGTGCCTCAGCCTCACGAGTAGCTGGGATGACAGGTGCCTACCACCACACCCAGCTAATTTTTGTATTTTTAATAGAGACGGGGTTTCACCATGTTGGCCAGGCTGGTGTCGAACTCCCGACCTCAGGTGATCTGCCTGCCTCGGCCTCCCAAAGTGGTGGGATGACAGGCATGAGCCACCACACCTGGCTGGTGTCATTTTCTTTAAAAGGCATCATCTATGACTTGAAGCAGAAGAGATGAGCCCACCGGTGGACCCTCCGGAAACCACCCTGGCCTGGAGTTTGAGAACGGTGTCTCCCTCAGCATACCTGCCTGTCTGCTAGAGACCCAACGGGAGGGAAGCAGCTCTGTGTTCGCTAGAGACCCAACGGGAGGGAAGCAGCTCTGTGTTCGTTCCTGTGCTTGTGTGTGGATTCAAGCAGGCAAACTCGGTTGCAGAGTCCTGACTGTGTGCTACTTGCCCACGCCATTTGTAAGAAATTTAAGTATTTTTGGTAATAATAAGAATTGAAATTCAATTCCTCCAAAAATTAAAGATAAATTACCACATGACCCCACACTCCTACTCCTAGGCATATACTCCAGAGCCATGGTCCCCAACCTTTTTGGCACCAGGGACTGGTTTCACCTGTGATCCCAGTACTTTGGGAGGCAGAGGTGGGTGGATCACCTGAGGTCAGGAGTGAGACCAGCCTGGCCAACATGGTGAAACCGCGCCTCTACTAAATATACAAAAATTAGCCAGGCATGGTGGTGCACGCCTATAATTCCAGCTACTTGGGAAGCTGAGGCACAAGAATGGCTTAAACCCAGGAGGTGGAGGTTGCACTGAGCCAAGATTGCACCACTGCACTCCAGCCTGGGTGACAGCAAGGCTCCACCTGAAAAAAAATAATAATAATAAACAAATAAAAAAAATTAGCTGGGCATGGTGGCAGGCGCCTGTAATCCCAGCTACTTGGGAGGCTGAGGCAGGAGAATCATTTGAACCCAGGAATCAGGGGTTGCAGTGAGCCAAGATCATGCCACTGCACTCCAGCTTGGGTGAAAGAGCGAGACTGGAAAAAAAAAAAAAAAAAAAACCTGTTCCACTTCAGATCATCAGGCATTAGACTGTCATATAGAGAACCCTGGTGTGCAATGTTCACAGTAGGATTCCTGCTCCTATGAGAATCTAATGCCACTGCTGATCTGATGGGAGGCAGGGCTCAGGCAGGAATGTTCGCTCGCCTGCTGCTCGCCTGCCGCTCATCTGCCGTTCACCTCCTGCCGTGCAGCCCGGTCCCTAAGGGGCCACAGGCCGGTATCGATCCATCACCCAGGGGTTGAGGACCCTGCCCCAGAGAATTAAAAGCAGGGACTCGGCCGGGCGCGGTGGCTCACGCCTGTAATCCCAGCACTTTGGGAGGCTGAGGTGGGTGGATCACGAGGTCAGGAGATCGAGACCATCCTGGCTAACACGGTGAAACCCCGTCTCTACCAAAAATACAAAAAATTAGCCGGACGAGGTGGCGGGTGCCTGTAGTCCCAGCTACTGGGGAGGCTGAGGCAGAAGAATGACCTGAACCCAGGAGGCGGAGCTTGCAGTGAGCTGAGAACGCATCACTGCACTCCAGCCCGGGCGACAGAGCGAGATTCCCTCTCAAAAAAAAAAAAAAAGCAGGGACTCGAACAGGTATCTGCACGCCAGCATTCACAGCAGCGTTATTCACAAGAGCCGAGAGATGGAAGCCACCCAGGTGTCTGTGGGTGGGTGAATGGATGAAATGTGGTCTGTCCATCCAATGGGGTATCACTCAACCTTAAAAAGGAAGGTGACTCTGACTACAACATGAGTGAACCTTGAAGACATTGGCTGCATGGAAGAAGCCAGACACAGCAGGACAAATATTGTACAAATCCGATCACAGTAGGTCCCTAGTCAAATCCAGAGACAGGAAGTAGAATGGTTGGTGCCAGGGGCTGAGCCTTTTTTTTTTTTTTTTTTTTTTTTTTAAGACAGGATCTCACTCTATCACCCAGGCTGGAATGCAGTGGTGCAATCATGCCTCACAGCAGCCTTGACCTCCCAGACTCAAGCAATCCTCCCACCTCAGCCTCCCAAGTAGCCGGGACTACAGGTGCATACCGCCATGCACGGCTTTTTCTTTTAGCTTTTGTAGAGACCACTATGTTGCCCAGGCTGGTCTTGAACTTCTGCGCTCAAGCAATACCTGCCTTGGGCTCCCAAAATGGTGGGATTATAGGCATAAGCCGCCCCTCACAGCCATATTCTTATCATTATTATTTAAACGAGTGAAGAAAGCATTTGCAAGGTTCCTATTCCAAATATGCCTAAAAGATGAACTCCAGCCAGGGGCAGGAGACAGGCTGGAAGGCCGCTCCTCCCTGAGCCCCTGGGTCTGGGGTGAGCAGGTAGCAGCTCTGCTGTCTCCCTCCCCCATCCAGGCAGGCCTGGATGCCACCCTGACATCACAGGCCACACAGGGCTCCACACATGCCTCCTTCTCGCTCTGGTCTTCCCTCGGGCCCTGTGGGAATTCTCAAGTCAAGCCCATCCGCCCCTGCTGACCCAGGGCAAGGCTCTCATGGAGCATGAGGCCGGCACGCTTTGAACCTCGTGAAACATTATAAGCAGAACATTGCCCCAGAGCCCGAGAAGCGCAGCTGTGTCTCTGCTAAGCAAGGATGGTGCTTAGAGAAGGAAAAAAGACAGGGCCTGGCCTTTTTTATTCTGGGATTTCAAAGTGCATTTAGACACACTAACTTATTACCATTCACGAGGTGGTAACTTCACACGGCCGGAGAAATGACGGCACAAGAAGTATTGTTGACTCCCGACCCCAAGACAAATCCAGAATGACACAGGATTGTGCAACCTCCAGACCTTTGTTCAAACGGCTTATTCTACCAGATAAACCTGAGCGGCGGCGTTCTTCTTGGCAGTTTCTATAAGTGTGAAGGTGAAATCCTATCTAAAATAGAAAGTGACTACAGGTATAAAACGCCACCCCCCAAATCAGCTTGCAGACCCTCCACTGTGGGTACCTTGGGCTGGCCCTACAAACCCACTCTGTCTTCTCTTCAGTGGCCCATCCCACTCCTACTCACACCCGAGCCTCATCCGGGGTGCCCAGCTCCCATCATCCCGGGAAAGTCTGGGGCCCTCTGCCTTTCACTGAGTTCAGATCAAACATGACCCCAAAGAGCTGAGCTAGAATTTTCAAATCCAATTCTCCAAACACACACTCTTGCACACAAGCACAGACTCACATTTGCACGCACACTTGCACACACATACTCCGTCAGCTTCTAGCCAGCACTTCAAACCCCCAAACTGTAAGTGCAAAAACACCCAGATAGGCTGTGTTCATTTATCACTGTCAAAGTCAACCAACAGATCCTCATCAGACAAGTGTGACGGGACCGTTACAGTGAGCAAATGCTCTCCAGATGGCACCATGACAGCCACGGGAGTCATTTCAGGCATGCCTGCGGAATGGTGCCTTGGCTCAGATCAGCAGCGCCCACGGACAGACACGGAGAAGACTTCAAACCAGGTGTCCTTTCCTCATTAACCTCCCCGTCAGAGATGCACTGAGAAATTACTCCTGCCGGGTGCGGTGGCTCACGCCTGTAATCCCAGCACTTCGGGAGGCTGAGGCAGAAGGAGCGCTTGAGTTCAGGAGTTTGAGACAACCTGGGTGACATAGAAAGACCCCGTCTCTACCAAAAATTTAAAAAGTAGCCAGGCATGGTGGTGCGTGCCTATAGTCCCAGCTACTTGGGAGGCTGAGGTGTGAGGACCACTTGAGCCCAGGAGGTCGAGGCTGCAGTGAGCTATGATCATACCACTGCACTCCAGCCTGGATGACAGAAAGAAACCCTGTCAAAAAAAAAAAAAAAGAAGAAATTATTTCCAAAGGGGAAAAAAAAAATCACACATTCTCCAATTAATCTCTGCTGGTGAAACGGTATCCCAACAGGAGAGCCTCACCCATCCCTGGGCCCTGGCAGAGTAAGAACATGCTTCTAAAATCTCATGATGCTAAGAAATGGCTCGTGTCCAGATGAACAGTGCCCTGCATCCTCAGGCCACGCGGCTTCTCTCTTCACTGATGGAACTCCTTCAACCCTAGTTTATCAAACACCAACGTATTAATGCAATTGTGCATGAGTCTAGATCCTGTATGTGAAATGCTAGAAATCCAACCCGAATTAGCTGAAGCGAGTGCAAATTCCTTGAGGCGCACAGCTGAGAAGCGCAGGTGGAACCGGCTTCAGGTACTCACCCCGTCCCGGCCCCCCCATCTCGTGGTCCTTCCTCCCTCGGCAGTTGGTCTCAGTCCCGGGATGGCTTTTCCAGGTGGCCACAGCACTGTTAACTTCCATCCCCTCCGCCTGCCAAAACCCCTTCCCAGAGACTCACAGCAAAGGGCACTGGGTCTCAGGGGTCCAGGTTGGGAAATCAGCCCCGCCCCGTATCAACCATGGCGGGCAATGGCTCAGGTGCATCTGCCCTTGGGCCTGGGTGGGGAGGGCCTGGCTCAGCCCTCCTGGCTAAGGGAGAGGGCGGAAGAGATGGGCTGTCTGACCAGGAGGAGGAATGCACACAGCCAAAACACAACAGATGTATGCAAGCGGTCACTCCAACATTCAGGAGAAACGTTTAAACACTTTTAGATTAATTATGTCCATGCAAGCCAAGCTTTCCCTTTTGATATTCTTAGGTTTGGTTGGGTAGAAAAGGATGTGTGGCTTATAAATAAGTGAGCAAAAATTACCCCTGGATAATGGGCACAGGAGCGCCCCAGCCTGGTCACGGCAACCTCGGGGGCTGGGCGGTATCTGCAGCCTGTGTGATATTTGGGAGTCTGTTATTCTTCAGGGTAGGGCTGCCAATGAGAACAGAGTGTCCCCAGCTCTCTGCCAAGAGTCTCAGCCACTCCCTGGGCTGCCTCCATCCAGGCGGGTGAGCACACGTGGAGGGGAGCACCACCAGGAACCCGGGCTTCCTTTCAGAGACACTGGGGAGAAGACTCTAGGGATGTTGGTGTGGCTCCAGCATCCTGCCATAGGGAAACACCTGTCATCATGCTGAACCAACAGATCCAGGAAAGGTCCCCCCACCAAGGTACAACCAAGGCAGCTCACATCCAGGGACAGGCGCCCCGGGCAGCTCAGCTCAGGAGGGTCTCTCTGGGGAGACCTGGTCTGCACCAGGAAGCGGACCACATGTTCACAAAATACACACGCCACCCACTTTGCTTGGACCCACACAAGGACAATGTCCACAGCTTCCAGCTCAGATGGCTGCTCCCATCCACGTCGCTGCCCCTCACAGAGACCAGGGCTTAGCCAACCTGCGTTCACTCTCTACCCCTGCAGCAGCCCTGCCAGCCTCTCACCTGAGGACAGGAGACAGGGTGGGGATAGAGAGGCACCGCCATCCAGGACCCAATGAATGCAGCTGGTCTCATTGGAGAATTTGCAGGAGGGAACACGGAATACAACTCCCACACTCTCTGGAAGAAGGAAACCAGAAAATATCCCGGTGTGTGTGTGTGTGTATGTGTGTGTATCTGTGTGTGTATGTGTATGTGTGTGTGTATGTGTATCTGTGTGTGTGTATCTGTGTATGTGTGTGTGTANCCCCGGGCAGCTCAGCTCAGGAGGGTCTCTCTGGGGAGACCTGGTCTGCACCAGGAAGCGGACCACATGTTCACAAAATACACACGCCACCCACTTTGCTTGGACCCACACAAGGACAATGTCCACAGCTTCCAGCTCAGATGGCTGCTCCCATCCACGTCGCTGCCCCTCACAGAGACCAGGGCTTAGCCAACCTGCGTTCACTCTCTACCCCTGCAGCAGCCCTGCCAGCCTCTCACCTGAGGACAGGAGACAGGGTGGGGATAGAGAGGCACCGCCATCCAGGACCCAATGAATGCAGCTGGTCTCATTGGAGAATTTGCAGGAGGGAACACGGAATACAACTCCCACACTCTCTGGAAGAAGGAAACCAGAAAAATATCCCGGTGTGTGTGTGTGTGTATGTGTGTGTATCTGTGTGTGTATGTGTATGTGTGTGTGTATGTGTATCTGTGTGTGTGTATCTGTGTATGTGTGTGTGTATCTGTATGTGTGTATGTGTATCTGTATGTGTGTATGTGTGTATCTGTGTATGTGTATCTGTGTGTGTGTATGTGTGTGTATGTGTGTGTGTCTGTGTATCTGTGTGTGGTGTGTATCTGTATGTGTGTGTATCTGTGTGTGTGTACGTGTGTATGTGTGTCTCTGTGTGTGTATATGTGTATGTGTGTGTGTCTGTATATGTGTGTGTGTATGTGCATGTGTGTGTGTATATGTGTGTGTGTGTGTGTGTGTGTGTGTATTCCGATTCCTAAGTGGCAGAGCTAGGTTAAAGCTCCACCTTCACCAAATCACCCACCTCAGCGCACAGACATGCTCGGACCTCACCGGGAAGATAAACTCAAATCCTAACCCTTACCCTCCACCAAGACATAGGTGCCAAAAGTAAACCTGCAATGTTTCCAATAGTCCAAATCAGTGGCAAGAGCGCTAGAGCAAACTCCACTAAATATCCACTGGGGATTGTATCAGCGAATGAAGAAGCCTGAGATGCTTTAAGAGGAAAGAGGAAGGGAGGCGTCACCCATACAACTGCAAGTCACACCTGTGTCAAATTCCTGGGGCAGATGGAAAATACACAGCATCGGATGCCGGGAGGCGAGTCCAGGAGCAGCCAGGCCGCCCAGCCCAGGCCTTGCCTAGCTGTGAACGGGCGAGGTGCCCTCCCACTGATTCGAAGTGCAGCCATCACACAAGAGACAGGGCTTTGTGACACGACTCCACATCCAACTGTCGTTCTCATGACCATGCTCCAAGTGTGGACGCAGCTGGAGGATGGGGGCCAACAGGGTAAAGGAGTTTTAAGTTTACAGTTAATTTTCCAGTCATACAATGCCAATTTTTATAAAATGTATAATTTGCTGTGTTTCAGTGGAAAAAGAAAAAAAAAAACAGAGCCAAATGTCTCCACGCAGTGTGGTGCTGCACATCAGGGAAACAGCGAAGAATCGAAGGAAGCAGGTTCTCCCCGCGCACACCTCCCTCTCTTCCCAGAGACGCCTCCCCTCGGCCCAGCAGGCCCTTTTCTGCCTCTCCCATCTGGAGTCATCCCCATGGGCAGTGGCCCCAACCACGGCCCGGGAATCTGGGCAGGTGCATGGATGTGGGTGGTGTATTCTCCAGGAACCCCTCCACATCCCTGCAAACACCTCAGATGCTCAGGAAAACCGACGCTCAGAGGAACCACACCGAGAACTGGGAATGCAGAAATGGAGGGGACGCAGGCCCCCCTTAGTGAGTGAACCGCCCAGCAGGTTCTGACATTTGTCTAAACATCCTATAAACAAACGCACCCTGGGGAGGTGCTCCAGCAGAGGCAGACGCCAAGGGCCATGCCCAGAAGATGGAAAACAAGCCCTCAGCAGATTCATTGATGCCCTGTTCACAGCAGCGTTCGATTCACCTTTGCAGGAAGGCAGAAGCCAGCCAGCGTCCAACGAATGATGAACAGATAAACAAAGCTTGCCTTGTCCACACAATGGGACATTATTCGGCCTCAGACAGGAAGTTAGTTCTGACACCTGCCAGGACACAGATGAACCTGGGGACACTGCATGACGTGAAGTACGTCAGTCCCAAAAGGACCAATACTGTGCGACTCCACTTCTATGAGGGAGCTCGGGCAGTGGAAATCAGAGAGTAGAAGCTGCTGCCTTCTACCAACGGGGAGTGAGTGCTGAATGGGGACAGCGTTTCAGTTTGAGAAGATGAGAAAGCTCTGGAGATGATGGTGGTGATGGTGGCACGACAGTGTGAATGTGCTTAATGCCACACGATGGTGCACCTCACAATTGTTAAGATGGTATGTTTAAAATTAAAAATTTTATCATCGTAAAAAAATTGGAGGGGCCAGGTGTGATGGCTCAGGCCTGTAACCCCAGCACTGTGGGAGGGTGAGGCAGGTGGGTCACTTGAGTCCAGGAGTTTGAGACAAGCATGGGCAACACGGTGAGACCTCATCTCGGCTAAAAATAAAAAATGAGCGGGGTGGGCGGGCGTCACCTGTAACCCCAGCTACTTGGGAGTCTGAGGTGGGAAGATCACTTGAGCCCAGGAGGTTGAAGCTGCTGTGAGCTGTGGTGGCACCACTGTATTCCAGTCTGGATGACAGAGCAAGACCCTGTCTCCAAAAACAAAACAAAACAAAAATAAAAGAAAGTGAAGCTTCAGAAAGGAAGGCAGGAGGTGTCTAATACAGTGGAGACCTGAGGCAGGCAGGCACTCAACGGCCAAGACCTACACAAGCCCAGCTGAGCCTGAGAAACACAGGGACACCACACACAGGGGACACTGGGGAGACATCCCAGCCGAGCATGGCCAGCAACCAGGGACTGGGCAGTGGTGACAAACACCACACACAAGGAAGACAGGTCAAGCAGGGTGCCCGACACCATGAAATGACTGCAACCGTCTCGCCAACGACGGCTTAGAAGCAGAAATAGCAAAGGAGTTTCAGCCAGATGTTTCCAGAGCCTCCTCTGACACTTTTACCAAGACAGGGCCCATCAAACCTGAGGGTTCAAGGTCAGTCATGTCCTTGAAGGTGAAGGCACTGGAGCTAAACCCACCAGAAAGCCACAGAGGCAGTCACACGGAGCCTCTTCTCAGTGACGCTGGGTACTGTCACCCAACATGGTCTACAGATAAACGCCAACCCGCTCCACTCCTGCTAACTGTAAACCTCAACAGCCAGTTTACTTTCCATTTTATTGATTTAATCTCCCTATCTATCTTCTATTGAGAAACAGGGTCTCGTTCTGTTGCCCAGGCTGGAGTGCAGCGGCACGATCATAGGTCATTGCGGCCTTGAACTCCTGGGCTCAAGCTATTCTCCTGTCTCAGCCTCCCGAGTAGCTGGGACTACAGGTGTGCACCATCATGTCTGGCTAATTTTCTTATTTTTTGTAGACACAGGGTCTCGCTATGTTGTCCATACTGATCTTGAACTCCTGGGCTCAAGTGATCCTCCCTCCTCAGCCTCCCGAGTAGCTAGGTTTACAGATGTGTGCCACCACGCCCTTTTTATTTTTTGTAGAGATGAGGTCCTTGCTACGTTGCCCAAGCTGGTCTTGAACTTCTGGGCTCAACTGATCTTCCCACCTCAGCCTCCCAAAGTGCCAGGATTGCAGGCATGAGCCACCGTGCCCAGCCTTAATGGCCATAATGTGTTCATTAATATTTGTTTATTTATCTTGAGAAGGAGTCTCACTCTGTCACCCAGGCTAGAGTGCCGTGTCACGATCTCAGCTCACTGCAGCCTCTCCATCCTGGGTTCAAGCAATCTTTCCACCTCAGAACTCCCGAGTAGCTGGGACTACAGGTGCATACCACCACGCCTGACTAATTTTTTTTTTGTTTGTTTGTTTTTTGTATTTTTAGTAGAGACAGGATTTCACCATGTTGGCCAGGTCTCAAATTCCTGACGTCAAGCGAGCTTCCTGCCTGAGCCTCCCAAAGTCCTACGATTACCTGCCTGAGTTACCCGCCCGGCCTCAACAGCCATAATATAAACTAGACACTAATGGGAACAGCTGGAGTTAGAACTCCTGCTTCTGTAACTGACCGGTTTACCTCTGACTTGATTTCAAACAGGAAACCCTGAAGACTGACCTTTTCAAGTACAACACTTAACTTTCCCTCTGGAAGGATTTGTCGGCTACCGTTTTAAAAATAGACAAGTGCGGCCTGACTTCAAGGGCAGGCCCCGCCCTCCTCCTGAGTGGCCAGAGCCCTGGAGGCAGCTCCAGCAGCCTCAGCATCCCCTCCCGGTGCCCACGTGCTCAGACAGAGAAACCACAGGAGCAGACGGGCGGGCAGAGGGGAGATTTTACTCCAGCATTCCCTTCCACGTTTCGTATTAAATATCTGAAATATATTAATCTTAAAAAACAATATCGACACAGTACTCAATGGATAGAGGCAGTGGAGTAAACAAGAAGCCCAGATTGCAAAATCGTAGGCCGTAAAAAAACCGGAGTGCGACTGCGGCAGGTTCCGGGCACGCGGGGCAGGGCGCTGCGGAAGCTTTCAGTCTCGGAGGAGGTTTTCGGGCTTGGGGTAGCCGAAGAGAACAAAGTCGGCCTCGTAGAGTTTGTACAGCTGCTGCCTCCAGGCCAGGGGGATCTTGGCGAACCAGTCCTCCTCCCAGCTGCTGGCGGTCCTGTTCCGGTAGCTCGGGGGAAAGCGGAGGTGCCGGTCCACCTGGAGCAGCTGCAACAGCTGCGCGGCGTCCTCGTCCAGCGTCTCCAGCTTCCCCACGAAGTCGTAGTCGATCTGGCACGGGTGGCAGAGGCGGTACACCTGCCGCCAGTGCTCGTTGAAGGGCGCCAGCTTCTCCGTGTGCGGGTCCAGCAGGTACTGGATGAAGTTGGCGAAGGACACCTTGAGGCCGGCGCGGAAGGCCTCGCGCGCCGAGGCGGGCAGGCTGGTGTGGTTGGTGTACAGCCGCAGCATGGGCACGGCGAACTTGCGGTAGAACTCCTCGTTCTCCAGCTCGAACTTGCTGCGGAAGGCGGAGATGAGGCGCACGAAGGGGTCGCGCACGAAGAGGAACTTGGTGTACTTCTTGAGCTTGACCTTCATGAGGTGGCGGGAGAGCTTCCCATAACGGCGCCAGAACTTGTTGAAGGTCAGGTGCGCGCTGGCGTTGTGCACGTGCTCGCGGGGGATGCGCAGCGGGTCGCGGTAGGGCGCGCCGCGGTGCAGTAGGCTCCCACTCAGCACGATCATCACGCGCTTCCAGTTGGTGCAGGCCACCTTGGGCACGTAGCAGTAGATGGCGCCATGCCGGTCGTCCACGATCAGGTGGCTCAGCTCCGAGTTGGGGATGTCGTCGAACGCGCGCTCCTTGGTGGGGAAGGCCAGGCTGGAGTTGGCGCAGAAGCCCCGCAGCACGCTCCTCCGCTCCGCCTGCTGCCGACCCTGGTCGGGGCTGCGCCGGGCATCGCGCGGGGACCAGTCGTAGCCTCTCACGCTCTCCTCCATGCTCCCCGGTGCGGGCGGCTGCTCCGTCTCCTTTCTGGGAAGGTCGCTCTGCTTCACGCTGGCACCGAGAAACTTGTCCAGAAACTCGTCGACGTCGGAGTCGGCCGTGAGCTCCCTGTCCCTGTCCGGCCCGGGCGTGGGCAGCGGCGGCCCTGCGTGCGGCCTGGAGAAGGACGTGTGCAGGTAGAAGTGCGCGGCGCCCGCGCTGTCCCAGTACACGATGATCAGCAGGATCATGAACGCCGACCCCAGCACCAGCCACAGCCGGAACAGCCGGGCCTTGGTCATCCTGCCCCGGCGGGCCGGGCCGTCTCCGGGCCTCTCACTTCAGCTTCCTGCAGAGCCGGGGCATCCTGCTGGGAACCTGCAGAGGCAGTGACGCACTAGTTAATGACTGAGGTGTCCTGGGGCTCCTACTCCTGCCTTCTCATCAGTGGGGGACTCGGGCCCAGAGGAGCAGGAGCACTGGGCCACGTGATATCAGCTCGCCCTCCAGAGGGGCTGGAGGCTGAGGTCAGCAATGCAGGGAGTCTACACATCCATGTGGCAGAGCACCAATAACGACCCTGGACGCCAAGGCTCGGGTGCTTCCCCGGCTGGCAGTACTCCACACGTGCTGACACTCACCACCACTGGGAAAGTAATGCTGCTCACAACTCCCAAGGAGAGGACGCCTCCCTGGAGTGGAGACCAGCTCCAGGTGTGAGCCCCCCTGGACTCTGCCCTCTGCAACTCTTCCCAAAGCTGTTTTTTTTTTTTTTTTTTTGAGACAGAGTCTTGCTCTGTGGCCCAGGCTGGAGTGCAGTGGCGTGATCTCAGCTCACTGCAAGCTCCACCTCCCAGGTTCACACCATTCTCCTGCCAAGGTTGATTTTAATCTTCGAATCCATCTCCTTTTCCTATAATAAACCATAACCACAAGAGTAACTGCGATCAGGGAGCTCTGTAATCTTTCCAGCAAATCATCAAACCTGACAGTGGTCTCAGGGACGCCTGCATTTGCTATTGGTGTCATAAGAGGGGTCTTGGGAACCATTTAACTTCACAGTGACCCAACAACAGGAAAATTGTTTTGGCAACACCCATTTTACTTAAGTCGAATGCCAATGGAAAAACTGCACCCCACAGCTTCATCAGGGCCACGCTGAGAGCTGACCTTCCACACCACCCTGGTTTCCCAAAAGTAGGTGGCACATTCCTGTTCCCGTGCCAGGCATCAGGGGGTTTTGGTGGGGCTGAGATGGGGGCTGATCCCACTTCCTCTGCCCATGGAAGCAGAGGTGCTTCCTCTGTCCATCCCACCAGGGTACTGTCAGTGTGGTCCAGCAGGGAGCTAAGCCTTGACCCCACCTGGCACCCGCAAGGCAGAAGGAGATGGTATGAGGCAGGGGAGTCCACACTCTGACTCCCTCTCCCCTAACCAGGTCAGGGCCCAGTGGGAAGGGAACTCCAACTCTACCCCACCCCTACCTGGCACCCATGACATGGCGTGAGGTGGTTAGAGGAGGGGCGAGTTGGCCCTCTACTTTCTCACCTCCTCTCTCCTGGGAATGGAAAACATTAATCATGCAAACATTAATGAAAAGAAAGCAGGAGTGCAAACTTCAGAAGGAAGGAAACTACTAGAGACAAAGGGACATTACATAATGACAAACAGTTCAGTTCCCCAGGAAGACATCATAATCCCAAACGTGTAGGCACCAAACAACAGAGCCTCGGCCGGGTGCGGTGGCTCAAGCCTGTAATCCCAGCACTTTGGGAGGCCAAGACGGGCGGAACACGAGGTCAGGAGATAGAGACCATCCTGGCTAACATGGTGAAACCCTGTCTCTACTAAAAAATACAAAAAAACTAGCCAGGCGAGGTGGCGGGCGCCTGTAGTCCCACCTACTTGGGAGGCTGAGGCAGGAGAATGGCATAAACCCAGGAGGCGGAGTTTGCAGTGAGCCGAGATCCGGCCACTGCACTCTAGCCTGGGTGACAGAGTGAGACTCCATCTCAAAAAAAAAAAAA
>NW_016803657.1:4166044-4171291 GCF_001698545.2 Rhinopithecus bieti | reverse complement strand
AGGGAGGGAGGGAGGGAGGGAGGGAGGAAGGAAGGAAGGAAGGAGCAAAGGGGAAAAGTTAACATGTCAAACAATTTGAGAGGGAAGTTGCCAATTAAGATGGAGACTAACGAGGAGAGTGAAGCTTCAGGACGGTCAGTCACATCGCTGATACAGGCAGACGCCAGAGGCCAGGGATGCTGCCGCCGTCCATGAATTCTGTAAATAAGAACTAGATAAGGGTGTTACTGAGCCAGCCTAAGCACTTCTGCTTATTTTTCAGCCAAGAAGCATTACATACACACAACCAATGCCAGCGACTACATCATTTTATAAAACCTATGACTGGCCGGGCGCGGTGGCTCACGCCTGTAATCCCTGCACTTTGGGAGGCCAAGGCGGGCGGATCACAAGGTCAGGAGATCGAGACCATCCTGGCTAACACGTCTCTACTAAAAAAATACAAAAAATTAGCTGGGCGCTGTGGCGGGTGCCTGTAGTCCCAGCTACTCGGGAGGCTGAGGCAGGAGAATGGCGTGAACCCGGGAGGCGGAGCTTACAGTGAGCAGAGATTACGCCACTGCACTCCAGCCTGGGCCACAGAGCCAGACTCCGTCTCAAAAAAAAAAGAAAAACTATGACTTTTTATTGATAATTTAATAAGACCAGTTTAATTACAAGGAAAATATTTTAGGATTATAACTATGTATTAATAATGTATTTTTGGGCCAGGTATGGTGGCTCATGCCTGTAATCCCAGCACTTTGGGAGAGTGAGCAGGGAGAACTGCCCAGGAGTTTAAGACCAGCCTGGGCAACATAGCAAGACCCTATCTCTATAAAAAATGTTTAAAAAGGCTGGGTGCAGTGGCTCATGCCTGTAATCCCAGCACTTTGGGTGGCCAAGGTGGACAGATCACTTGAGGTCAGGAGTTTGAGACCAGCCTGGCCAACATAGCAAAACCCGTCTCCACTAAAAATTAAAAAATTAGCCTGGTGTGGTGGTGCACACTTGTAATCCCAGCTTCTTGACAGGCTGAGATGGAAGGATCATTTGAACCTGGTGGGTGGAGGTTGCAGTGAGCCAAGATCGCGCTACTGCACTCCAGCCTGGGCAATAGAGCGAGACTCCATTTCAAAAGAAAAAAAAAGTAAAAAAAAAAAAACCCCAAAAAATTAGCCAGGCATGATAGTGTGTGCCTGTAGTCTCAGCTACTTAGGAGGCTGAGGTGAGAGGATCACTTGAGTCCAAGAGTTTGAGGCTGCAGTGAACTATGATGTTGCCACTGCATCCCAGCCTGGACAACATACCAAGATGCTTCTCTACAAAAAAATGTAAAAAAAAAAAAAAAAAAAAAAAAAACCAGGCGCGGTGGCTCAAGCCTGTAATCCCAGCGCTTTGGGAGGCCGAGGTGGGCGGATCACGAGGTTAGGAGATCCAGACCATCCTGGCTAACACGGTGAAACCCCATCTCTACTAAAAAATACAAAAAACTAGCCGGGCGAGGTGGCGGGTGCCTGTAGTCCCAGCTACTCGGGAGGCTGAGGCAGGAGAATGGCGTGAACCCAGGAGGCGGAGCTTGCAGTGAGCTGGATCCAGTCACTGCACTCCAGCCCGGGCGACAGAGCGAGACTCCGTCTCAAAAAAAAAAAAAAAAAAGAATTAGCGGGACATGGTGGTGTGCACTTACAGTCCCAGCTAGTCAAGAGGCTAAGGCAAGAGGATCGCTTGAGCCCAGGAGGTGGAGGTTGCAGTGAGCTGTGATGGCACTACTGCACTCCAGCCTGGGGAACAGAGTGAGACCCCGTCTCAAAGAAAAAAAAAAATTAACACAGAATTATAGTATCACATTACCATATGAGGGGCCAGGTGTGGTGACTCATGCCTGTAATCCCAGCTACTCAAGGAGGCTGAGGCAGAATTGCTTGAACCCAGGAGGCGGAGGTTTCATTGAGCTGAGATTGTACCACTGCACTCCAGCCTTGGCAACAGAGTGAGACTCCATCTTAAAAAATATTAACAAAATAAAATTACCATATGATACAGCAATTCCACTTCTGTGTATACACCCAAAATAACTGAAAGTAAGGTTGCTGTTCTTTTCCTGAGACAGGGTCTCACTGTGTTGTCCAGGCTGGGGTGCAGTGGTGCCATCAAACCTCACTGCAGCCTTGAACTCCTGGGCTCAAGCAGCCTCCTGAGTCACTGAGACTATAGGTGGTTGCCACCATGCCCAGCTAATTTTTTGTAGAGACAGCATCTTGCTATGTTGCCCAGGGTGGTCTTGAATTCCTGGCCTCAAGTGATCCTCCCACCTTGGCCTCCCAAAGTGCTGGGATACAGGCATGAGCCACCGGACCCAACTTACAGGGTCTTGAAGAGATGCTTCACACCCATGTCCACAGCAGCATCATTCACAATAGCCAAAAGGTGGAAGGAACCTAAGTGTTCATGAACAGATGAACAGACAAGCAAACTGTGGTCTACCCATGTAGTGGAATATTACTCAGCCTTCAAAAGAAAGGAAATTCTGACACATGCTACAACATGGATGAACCCTGAAGACATTATGCTCAGTGAAATAAGCCAGAAACAAAAGGACCAATATTTCAAGATTCCACTTATATGAGGTTCCCAGGGCAGTTAAATTCCTAGAGACAGAAAGTAGAATGGTGGTTGTGGGGACAGGGAAGGGGGGATGGGAAGCTTGTGTTCAATGTGGACAGAGTTTTAGTTCTGCAAGATGAAGAGTTCTGGGGATGGATGGTGATGATTGCTGCAGAGTGACGTGAATGTGCTTAACATCACCAAACTGCATGCTTAAAAATGGTTACAATGGTAATTTTTGTATTTTTTTAATTTTTTTTTGAGATGGAGTTTTGCTCTTGTCGTCCAGGCTGGAGTGCAGAGATGATCTCGGCTCACTGCAACCTCCGCTTCCTGGGTTCAAGTGATTCTCCTGCCTTAGCCTCCAGAGAAGCTGGGATTACAGCCTAACACTGTGGTTAGGCTGACAGAGCTATGTCTTAGCTCCGGGTGGGGCTGTTAAATGTTTCTTTGCTCACACACCACATGCGGCTAATTTTTGTATTTTTAGTAGAGACGAGGTTTCACCGTGTTGGCCAGGCTGGTCTTGAACTCCTGACCTCAGGGGATCCACCCACCTTGGCCTCTCAAAGTGCTGAGATTACAGGCGTGAAGGCGTGACCCACTGTGCCCAGCCATTTTTTTTTTTTTTTTTTTTGAGACAGGGTTTCACTCTGTCATTCAGACTGGAGTGCAGTGGTGTGATCTTGGCTCACTGCAACCTCCCCACTCAAGTGATCCTCCCACCTCAGCCTCCTGAGAAGCTGGGGTTACAGGTGTGCACCACCATGCTTGGCTAATTTTTGTATTTTTAGGAGAGATGGGGTTTCATCATGTTGACCAGGATGGTCTTGAACTCCTGGCCTCAAGTGATCCACCTGCCTTGGCCTCCCAAAGTGATGGGAATACAGGCATGAGCCACTGCACCCAGCCAAGCTTTAACTTTAAAAGGTGGTTTGGACAACCAGATATGGTGGTTCATGCCTGTGATCCCAGCACTTTGGGAAGCCAAGGCAGGGGGACTGCTTGAGCCAAGGGGTTCAAGACCAACCTGGTCCACACAGTGAGACCTCATCTCTACAAATAATTTTTAAAATCAGCTGGGCATGATGGCACACACCTGTGGTCCCAGTGACTCTGGAGGCTTAAGTGGGAAAATGGCTTGAACCCAGGAGGTCAAGGCTGCAGTAAGCTATGATTGTGCCACCATACTCCAGCCTGGGTGACAGGGTAAGACCGCATCTCAAAAAACAAAACCACAGAACAACAGCTTGGACATACCAGAATGTCTGGCCCAGTGACTGACGCGGCTCCGGCCTGAAGCCCACGTGACTCTTGCTACCTTCTGGGCACGAGAGAAGCATTCAGGGAAGAGTCTGACAGAACTGCTGGGCTGGGCACTGTGGTCATGATCCCACCTGCTTCCAAAACACATCACGGGCAACACTGAACCCATAAAGTAATTTTTCATTAAAAAGAAATAGGACATGATTTCCAAACGCAAATCTCCCACTCTTTCCACAAAAAGCCCCCGGTGATTTGAAGCAGAGCACGCAGAGGCATCTCAGATGAACAGACGTATAACCCGCCTGCTGCACACACGGGCTCCTGCCTCCAGCAAGGGAACCCACAGAGCCAAGTTTCACCGAGAAGCATCATCCGCCAGGAAACTGCAGGGATTGGGGGTGCTTTTCCGCAGGGGCTGTGTCAGATGCCCTCATAAATGGCACTGAAAATTATTAGGTTAGGTTTAAAGGCAAACACTGCAGTTAGGCTGACAGAGCTATGTCTTAGCTCCGGGTGGGGCTGTTAAATGTTTCTTTGCTCACACACAACATGCAGGGCATGAAGCCAGGGGCAGACTCTGCAGCTCCAGGGAGCAAGCCCATGCCGGCTGCCCACACAAGGCCACTGGTCCAATCACGCCCTTATTGCTAACTGTGGGCAAAACACTGGGGAAAGAAAAGGCAGCTGGCAGCAGACCGCTGTGGCCTTAGCTCGCCGGTATTCAGCCATGTGTCACCCTGACGCGACCACAGCCATCCTTGCTCTGGAAGACACTGCCACGTGGCCAGACCTGTATTAAGCACCCCAGAAGGGCATTTTCCACATTTTTACAGCAGAACTGACATTATCATACAAAAAGGTCACGTAATACATGGCTAATTTTATGTGTCAACTGGACTGGACCATGGGGTACCCAGATATTTGGTTAAGCATACTCTGAGTGTGTCTGTGGGCGTGTTTCTGGAGGAGAGTAACATCCAAATGGGTGGACTGAGATATCAGATGCCCTTCCAGTATGAGAGGGCTTCAACCGGTCCACTGAAGGCCCATGTACAACAGAAAGGTGGAATAAGGCCAGGCGTCGTGGCTCATGCCTATAATCCCAGCACTTTGGGAGGCCAAGGCAGGTGGATCAGTTGAGGTCAGGAGTTCGAGACCAGCCTGGCCAACATAGTGAAACCCTGTCTCTACTAAAAATACAAAAATTAGCCGGGCCTGGTGGCACATGCCTGTAATCCCAGCTACATAGGAGGCTGAGGCAGGAGAATAGCTTGAACCTGGGAGGTGGAGGTTGCAGTGAGCTAAGATCACACCACTGTACTCCAGCCTGGGCAACACTGTGAGACTCCATCACAAAAAAAAAAAAAAAAAAAAAAAAAAAAAAAAAAAAAAAAA
>NW_016803657.1:4155872-4165612 GCF_001698545.2 Rhinopithecus bieti | reverse complement strand
AAAAAAAAAAAAAAAAAAAAAAAAAAAAAAAAAAAAAAAAGAGACATGGTGACACATGCCTGTAATCTCAGCTACTCAGGAGGCTGAGGCAGGAGAATTGCTTGAACCCAGGAAGCAGAAGTTGCAGTGAGCTAAGATCATGCCACTGCACTCCAGCCTGGCCAACAGGGCGAGACTCTGCCTCAAAAAAAAAAAAAAAGGGGGGGGGGGGAGTAAGAAAATCAACTGTCTCTGCCTGTCTGTCTTTGAGCTGGGACACTGGTCTTCCGCCTTTGGACTCCATCTCAGACTGGAGTTATACCATTGGCTCTCCAGGGTCTGAATTTCTCAGCCTCCGTAATCGTGTGAGCCAATTCCTTATCATCAATCTCTTTGTATACACATTGCAAAAGGAAAACGAAATCTCAGGACCCCAAATTCACCAAGCTAAAGGGAAAGTTAGGCTTAGCAACCAAGTCACGCAAAAAAAAAAAAAAAAAAAAAAAAAACAAAAAAAAAAACCTACCTTCTTTTCTTTCCCAGATAAAGTAATTTACATGCTTATTTATCGCATTAAAATGCAGATTTACTGTGTGGAGAAGAAGGCGTATGTGACTCTGCCCCACTCCCTTCTTTTCACGTGTAAAATGTAGATTCACTGAATGGTACTCAAAGCCTCACAAAAATGTGACCACTGGCCTCACTGCCTACTCCACCTCCTTGTTTTCCCCTCTTCCCCTCCTGCCTACTGCTTCCTCTTTAAATACTGAAGTTCCCAAAACCCTCTTTGGAAAAAGCACAGGCCACAGATCCTACGATACTTGTTTCTTTCTTAACCTTGGCAAAATACATCTAGAAATCGACTGAGATCTGTTTCTGTTTCCACGCCAGCTAACACAACATCCATTCTGCAGCCCATGGATCAAGGAGTAATTTTGACTTTCAGGTCTTATTACTAAAGAAATACATTTTGTAAGGCTAAAGCTGCCATCCACAGTGATTCCTCTGCAGGATCTGGGCAAAGTAAACTGAAAACCTGGAAAGGATTCACCATTCTAATGTCTTTAAGAACATTCAGGATTTGCAGGAGGAGATCAAAATAGCAACATTAATAGGAGTTTGAAGAAGTTGATTCCAGTCCTCATGGATGACTCTGAGGAGTTCAAGCCTCCAGTGCAGGAAGTAACAGCAGATGTGGTGGAAACAGCAAGACAAGTAGAATTAGAAGTGGAGCCTGAAGATGTGGCTGAATCATTGCAATCTCATGTTCAAAGCTGAACGGATGAAGAGTTGCTTCTTACGAAGGAACAAAAAGAAGCAGTTTCTTGAGAAGGAATCTACTCTGAGAAAAGATGCTGTGAACTCTGCTGAGATGACCATAAAAGATTTAGAATATTTCATACACTTAGATGAAAACATAGTGGCAAGGTTTGAGAAGATTAAATGTTATCAGACAGCATCATGTGCTACAGGAAAACCTTTTGTAAAGAGTCAATAAATGCAGCACACTTCATTGCTGTCTTAAGAAATTGCCACAGCCACTCCAGCCTTCAGCAACCACCACCCTGATCAGTCAGCAGCTATCAACATCAAGATAGGACCCTCCACCAGCAAAAAGACTGCCACTTGCTGAAGGCTCAGATAATTATTAGCATTTTTTAGCAGTATTCTTAAATTAAGGTATGTACATTGTTTCTTAGACATAATGCTATTGCACACTTAATAGACTACAGTACAGTGTAAATATAACTTTTTTTTTTTTTTTGAGGTGGAGTTTCGTTCTTGTCATCCAGGTTGGGATGCAGTGGCACGATCGTGGCTCACTGCAACCTCTGCCTCCGGGGTTCAAGTGATTCTCCTGCCTCAGCCTCCTGAGTAGCTGGGATTACAGGCGCCCACCACCACGCCTGACTAATTTTTTGTATTTTTAGTAGAGATGGGGTTTCATCATGTTGGCCGGGCTGGTCTTGAACTCCTGACCTCAGGTGATCCACCCTCCTTGGCCTCCCAAAGTGCAGGGAGTGAGGCGTGAGCCACCGCACCCGGCCAAACATAATTTTTATATGCACTGGGAAACGCAAAAACTTTGTTGACTCGCTTTACTGTGATATTCACTTGATCGTGGTGGTCCGGAACTGAACCTGCAACATCTCTGAAGTATGTCTATAGAGATAAATGAGACGGCATAAAGTCCCGAAAGAGATCCACATGTATGTGGCTATTTTAAAAAGGTGGCAAAGTAATTCAATAAGGAGTAAACAGTCTTTTCAACAAATGGTGCTGAAACAACTGGATATCTGTATGAAAAAGAATGAACCTCAACCCCACGCCGCACACAAAAATTAACTCACAATGGATCACGGCCTTACATATAAACACTAAAACTAAAACGTTCAGAGGAAAACAGGAAAAAATCTCCATGACTTTGGAGAAGGCAAAGATTTGCTGGGATACCAAAAGCACGAATTATGAGAGAAAAATGTGGTAAACTGGACTTCATCAAAATTTAAAACTTAGGATCTTCAAATTTTACCATTAAAGAGAGTCAAGGCCAGGCACGGTGGCTCACACCTGTAATCCCAGCACTTTGGGAGGCCAAGGAGGGTGGATCACCTGAGGTCAGGAGTTCAAGACCAGCCTGGCCAACATGGCGAAACCCCGTCTCCACTAAAATTACAAAATTAGCCGGGCGTGGTGGCAGGTGCCTGTAAACCCAGATACTGGGGAGGCTCAGGCAAGAGAATCGCTTGAACCCAGGAGGTGGAGGTTGCAGTGAGCCAAGATCACGCCATTACACTCCAGCCTGGGTGACAAGACCAAAACTCTGTCTCAGAGAGGCAAAAAAAAGAAAAAGAAAAAAAGAAAGTAAAAGATAGACCATAGGCTGGAAGAAAATATTCTCAATATGTAAATCTAACAAAGTGCCTATATCCAGAATACATAAAGAGCTCTTACAACTGAAAAGAAAATAAACCCAACTAAAAAATGAGCAAAAAATTTGAGCAGACATTTCACAAAAGAAGTACAAATAGTCAGAAAGCACACAGGAAAGTGCTCATCATCACCGGTCATCAAAGAAATGCAAATTAAAATGAGATACCTGGCCAGGCTCGGTGGCTCACGTCTGGAATCCCAGCACTTTGGGAGGTTGAGATAGGTGGATCACCTAAGGTCAGAAGTTTGAGACCAGCCTGGCCAACATAGTGAAACCCCATCTCTACTAAAAATACAAAAATTAGCTGGGTGTGGTGGCAGGTGCCTGTGATCCCAGCTACTTGGGAGGCTGAGGCAGAAGAATCACTTGAACCCAGGAGGCAGAGGTTGCAGTGAGCCAAGATCGCACCATTGTACTCCAGCCTGGGCGACAGAGTAAGACTGTCTCAAAAAAAAAAAAAAAAAAGCTAAAACCTGAAAACAACCCCAATGTCCATCAGCAAGTGAGTGTGCAAAGGGTGAATGGCTGATTCATGGGTGAAAGCCACAGGTGGTCGCACGCTGAAAAAGGAGCCAGATGTAGAAGACTGCACGTTCAATGGTTCCACTTATATGATGCTTAAAAGAGGCCAAAATTGTGATGAAAATCATAGACTGCAAAGGAGGACGAGGAAACTTGGGGCAACGGAAATGCTCTACTGTTTGACTGCAGAGGTAGGTATAAGGTGCATATGTTTGGCCACGTTCCTCAAACTGCATACTTAAAATGGGTATGTTTTATTGCATGTAAATCATACCTCAATACATCTGATTTAAAGTTAAAAAGAACATGTTTGTGGTTTTATGAAGCTGATCTCCAGAGGCTAACACTTCTCTCTCTAACAGGAATGCAATGGTCTGGCTCTCACCCATTTCCACAATACAGAAGACAACAGCAGTGCAGAGTTCCGCGCAGACACGGAGGGACGCGGAGGAAGAGGGAAGGGATACCGGGACCAAGTTCGGCCTCTGCTGAGTGGCCTGGGCCAAGTCATTTTATGTCTGACTGTCAGTCCATCTACAAAAGAAGAACAAACTAGGCCTTTCTGCTAACCAGAGCTACCGAGAGTATAAAAACAAGAAAATACAGCTAAGTGTTCGATAAAACAGTAAAGCACTTTCTGTAGACTCTGCCCCTGGCCTTACTTATCTCTCTTGTCTTCATCAGGCCCTCAAATATTTGTTACACAAATGTGTGTTATTTTTATTATTACTCATGCTTTCTACCAAGAGCCAGTTATCAATATTAAAAAAAAAAAAACTGTGTGCAAACTGATTTTAAAATAACAATACCAATAGCTAACATGTTGTTAAAAGTGATGTTCTAAGGGCTTTGCACATATTACTTTGTTTAATCCTCACATGAACTGGGATGAAATGGGGACAAAAAATTAACAGAATAATAGCCTACCCATTCCTCATACTATCCTTATGAGGCATGATTATAACAAGCTCAGCCTGCCTACGACAAACAGACCTAAAATCACTCGTCGCATACTCCTCCGTAAGTCATATAGCCTTAGTAATTACAGCTTCCCTCATTCAAACCCCCTGAAGCTTCACTGGCGCAATCATCCTTATAATCGCCCATGGACTCACTTCATCCATACTATTTTGCCTAGCAAACTCAAACTATGAACGAACTCATAGCCGCATCATAATACTCTCCCGAGGACTCCAAACTCTACTTCCATTAATAGCCTTCTGGTGGTTTACAGCCAATCTTACCAATCTTGCCTTACCCCCTACTGTCAACCTCATAGGTTGCACGAGTCTACAATAGCTAGCAGTGTTTAGAGCAGGCATGGGAACTCACACTGTTGTTGGGAGAGCCCCCTTCCTTGCCACTCTGCTCTGCTGGCCTCTACAGTGTATGTTTATGCAGAATTGGTAGGTTTCACTAGACAGTCAAATTTCTATCTCCTTTATTGCTGAAGGAAGTAGCTTCTCCGTGTTCAAATAACCAAGCTCTAGAGCACTAAATTGAGTGACATGACCTTTATTAAGAAGTCCAAGAATGTTTCAAGTGTATTTATTTATGCTACTGGCACGAAGACCAGAAACTACCTACTTCTTGTCCAGCTTTACAGACGTTATATAAGGCAAATAATTCACTGCAGTTCCCATCGCTGGAGTCAACGAAAATGTGGAAAGTTTCTGTTACTGGTGTCAATATTTGCTCTCTGCATGTCCTGGGCTGCCTGGAATTTACACACAGTGGTGCTTCATTAAAACCCCCATCGGAAGACCCATTTTCACGTGGTACCTCCAGGACTATGGTTTATTTGCTTATAAAATTACTTCATTTGTGTTCAGTTAACTACATCTGATGGTATATCCAAATAAAAATATGTAATAAATGGTCACATTGATGAGAATGGAATGTTAATTTATATCCCAGGAAACCTGAATGAAAATCGAGCCCAAACTTAGCCTTTGAAGTAAAGTAACTTCCCCGCAGAGCTGGTCCTAGGGCACAGAGGCGATCAGCTACGTCAGCACTTCCCAAGTAGACAGGAAATCCACGCACGTATACCAGTCCAATATTCCCAAACTGGGTTTCAAGTTCTTAGAAGACAGGGATCATATCTCATGTACCTTCTGTATTCCTCATAAGGCTCAAATATTTGTTGCATGATATTTGACTCTAGAATACAAATGATAACTCATTTGACTCAACTGACTTAAGAGTTAAGTCAATTCTTGGCCAGGCGCAGTGGCTCACTCCTGTAATCCCAGCACTTTGGGAAGTCAAGCTGGGTAGATCACCTGAGGTCAGGAGACCAGCCTGGCCAACATGGCAAAACTCCATCTCTACAAAATACAAAAACTAGGTGGGTGTGGTGGCTGGTGCCTATCATCCCAGCAACTTGAGAGACTGAGGCAGAGAGAATTGCTTGAACCCAGGAGGTGGAGGTTGCAGTGAGTCAAGATTGCTCCACTGTACTCCAGACTGGGCGACAGAGCGAGACACCATCTCAAACAAACAAACAAACAAACAAACAAAAAACAGCTAAGTCAACTCAAATAAATTATTTCAGAAGAAAATGATAATAAATCTCACTATGATCATAAGAACCTGCTTGGGGCTTTACATGCAAAATATATCCAGGCTCAGGCCAGGTGCAGTGGCTGACACCTGTAATCCCAACGCTTTAGGTGGCCAAGGCAGGATAATTGTTTGAGACCAGGAGTTCAAGATCAGATTGCGCAACACAGCAAGAAGCCGTCTGTACAAAAATTTAAAAATTAGCCAGGTATGGTAGTGTACACCTGTAGTCCCAGCTACTCAGGAGGCTGAGGTCAGAGGATCTCTTGAGCCCAGGAGGCCAAGGCTGCAGTGAACTATGATCACACCACTGTACTCCAGCCCTCCAGCCTGGGTGACAGAGTGAGATCTCGTCTCAAAATTTAAAAATAAATAAAGTAAACAGGTATCCAGGCTCTAACCTGTCAAGTCCCCTCTGCCCCACCTACACCCCACCCTGCCCCAATCACCATCAGCTCTCACCTGTGTTATTGCAACAGCCTCCAAACTGGTCTCCCTGCTTCTGCTCTCAGGCCCATAGAATCCATTTTCAACCCCAAAGCCATGGTTATTCTGTTAAAAGTTGGATCACGTCATCTCTGATCACTGGAGTCCAGTGGCTTCCTATCTCGAGTCCTTCCAACAGACCGTGACGGGGACTCCACTGATCTCCTCTCCTATCACAGTCCCCCTTGGCGACCCTCTCCAGCCTCAACAGTCTCCTTACTGTTCATTCACCGCACCCAGCAGGCTCCTGCTGCTGGGCCTCTGCATCACTGTCCCTCAGCTGGGGAATCCCAGGGCAGTCCCATACTTCCTTCAGATCTCTGCTCGATGCTCACCTCCTCAGCAAGGCCTTCCCTAACCACCCTGAGAAAGTAGGTCCTGGCCTCTACCCTGCACTCCCCAGTCCCATACCCTGGTTTTCTTCATAGCAGCATTTATCTCATCCCTACCTGAAATCATGTATTTATTATTTTTAGAGTAGTGTCTCACCTCTACCCTGCACTCCCCAGCCCCATACCCTGGTTTTCTTCCTAGCAGCATTTATCCCATCCCTACCTCACATCGTGTATTTATTAGTTTTAGAGTAGTGTCTCGCTGTGTCACCCAGGCTGGAGTTCAGGGGCACAATCGCAGAATCCCTGAACTGCTGGGCTCAAGTGATCCTCCTGCCTCAACCTCCCAAAGTGTCAGGATTACAGGCATGAGCCACCGTGCCCGGCCTCAAATAGTTCAGATTGGCTGGTTAATCTGCTCATTGTCTTCCGGTACTGAAACCTTAAAACGGAGGTCCTCATCCTGTCTCACAGTGGATATTCTCAAGGCATACAGTAGCATTTGGCACTCAGTACTTGCTCAAGAAAGAGGTGTTGTTCTAACAAAAACCAGACAAATGTGACGGACTCTGATTGCCTCATTTCTGAAAGGTGGGGACAGGTGAAGAATGACCTATAATATATTCTCTCTACCGGTGGGTATATTTTAAAACTCTCTTACAAAATGACGAAAGAAAGCACTCAGCCAGGCGTGGCGGCTCACGCCTGTAATCATAATTACTTGAACCCAGGAAGCAGAGGCTGCAACGAGATCATATCACTGCATTCCAGCCTGGGTGACAGAGCAAGACTCTGCCTCAAAGAAAACAAACAAAAAAAGAAAGCGCTCAGAATCTCTGATAAATGACCACAATGAGGAGACAGGATATGGAGAACAATGACAATAACCAAGAGGAAACCAGCGAGGAAACGCTCTCTCTTAACAGGCCGATGCACAGAGGCAGGTGAGGGCCCCCATTCTGCCAGAGCAGAAAGTCCATCTGAGACTGTTCCCATTTGTGTCAGTTCAATGCTACACACACATATCGATGAAAGAGTGAAATCATTCCGTGAGGTGAAGTTTATTAGGAAACCCAGCAGTCTCTGTCTCTGCTTCCCTTTCTCACCTCCGCCCTTCTCCAGGATTCTTCTTCTTTTTTTTTTTTTTTTTTAGACAGGGTCTTGCTCTGGCACCCAGGCTAGAGTGGAGTGCAATGGCTCGATCTCTGCTCACTGCAATCTCCGCCTCCCGGGCTCAAGTGAAGTGATCCTCCCACCTCAGCCTCCCAAGGCGCTGAGACTACAGACACAGGCCACTATGTCTGGCTAATTTTTGTATTTTCAGTAGAGACAGGGTTTCGCCATGTTGCCCAGGCTGGTCTCAAACTCCTGGACTCAAGCAATCCTCGTGCCTTGGCCTCCTGAAGTGCTGGGATTACAGGTGGGAACTACTGCACCCTACCCTCTCCATAATTCTTTTTAGCTAATTCTTTTAACGTCTGCCTTCAGAGTGAACCTTGGTTGTTCAACTTGGGGCATTAGCGACTGACTTCCTGAGGCAACAGGGGAAAATGCGCTCCCCACACCTTCTCTGCCCAGGCGCATCATAATTCCAATTAGAGAAGCAGTCAGTGTTTACATAAATTATTATCATTGCGGAGAGGCTATTCACAGCTGCGCCTTGTAGTACACCATAATTATTTTTCTTTTCCCCACACGATGGTTTATTTTCCCTGGAACTAATAACAGTCTTGTGTTTTCATTTGCTTTGTTTAGTACTTATCACTAATCCCGCCCCAACTCTGCCAACTGTTTCAACTCCTCTCCAGATGTTCCAGCACGTCAGGTGTCCTGCTAATTTCATCTTCTCCCAAAGAATCTCTTCAAGGAGTCTCTGACGAGCTGGGGTCAGGACACGTCTGCTCTCCTCACCGGCACCTGGCTGGGATCTCCCTTCGGCAGGTTCTATTCACCTCTAACCTGGAGGAAATCCTGTTCCCACCAGCCAGTCTCTCTCAGTCTAGACTTACTGCCTCATCTGGGGAGACGACATCTGCCAATTGTCTCCTTAAAGCATGAGGGACAAATCTGGGAGCAAGTCTGAAGGTGTCTTTACCCTACCCTCCCTTGCCTGAGTGTGGACTTCCAGGCTGAAAACGCATCCTTCAGAATTTCTCAGGCAAGGCCCTGCCGTCTCCTGCCATCCAGTGCTGCTTCGAAAAAGCCCAGGTCCTTCCGCTTCTTTTCATTTTAATTGTAGTTCTTCTGCCTTTTTCCACGTGTTCTAACCTTCCGCCTCTTGACCTGTGATGACCTATTCGTGATTTGTTTTTACTTTTTCCTCTTGTTCTGAGATTTCACAACAGCATGTCCTGGAGTGGGAACGCAAGTATCTTTTTTTTTTTTTGAGACGGAGTCTCGCTCTCGTTGCCCAGGTTGGAGTGCAACGGCATGATCTTGGCTCACTGCAACCTCCGCCTCCCAGGTTCAAGCAATTCTCCTGTCTCAGCCTCCTGAGTCACTGGGATTACAAGCACCCGCCACCACGCCTGGCTAATTTTTGTATTTGCAGTAGAGACGGGGTTTCACTACGTGGGCCAGACTGGTCTCAAACTCCTGGCCTCAAGTGATCTGTCCACCTCAGCCACCCAAAGTGCTAGGATTACAGGAGTGAGCCACAGCACCTGTCCTCCAAACTCTCACTATCCAAATTCTGGGGTCAACAGCTGCAGACATGCTTTCAAATAAATCCTTCCCCTCAAAAGCTCTCATTAGTGTTTATCTGAAACTCAGCCTCTCTCACTATCCAAGTTTGCTGCCTAGGCTTTTATTTATTTTATTTTATTTATTTTATTTTATTTTATTTTTTTTTTTTATTTTTTTATTTTATTTTATTTTATTTTATTTTATTTTATTTTATTATTTATTTTTGAGACAGAGTC
>NW_016803657.1:4151243-4155695 GCF_001698545.2 Rhinopithecus bieti | reverse complement strand
TTATTTTATTTTATTTTATTTTATTTTATTTTATTTTATTATTTATTTTTGAGACAGAGTCCCATTCCATTGCCCAGGCTGGAGTGCAGTGGCACGATCTGGGCTCACTGCAACCTCTGCCTCCTGGGTTCAAGCAATTCTCCTGCCTCAGCCTCCTGAGTATGGGATTACAGGCACCCACCATCCTGCTTGGCTAATTTTTGTATTTTTAGTTGAGATGGGGTTTCATCATGATGGTCAGGCTGGTCTCAAACTCCTGACCTCAAGTGATCTGCCCACTTCAGCCTCACAAAGTGCAGGGATTACAGTCATGAGCCACCGTGCCTGGCCTATTTTATTTTATTTTTTTGAGATGGAGTCTCCTGGAGTGCAGTGGTGAGATCTTGGCTCACTGCAACCTCTGCCTCCTGGGTTCAAGCGATTCTCTTGCCTCAGCCTCCTGAGTAGACAGGATTACAGGCGCCCGCCACCATGCCCAACTAATTTGTTTTATTTTGTTTTAATAGAGATGGGGTTTCACCATGTTAGCCAGGCTGGTCTCGAACTCCTGACCTCAGTGATCCACCTACCTCCCAAATTGCTGGGATTATAGGCATGAGCTACCACACCCAGCCTTCCCAGTCTTTTAATATCCAAGTTGGGAAGTGAAGAGGCTAGAGAGTGAAGGATACCTGCATTTTTACCCATGGTGCTGGTCACTGGGTGGGCCTCTTTAACCCAGAAACTTTGGGTTTTAGGAAATTATTTTGTGAATTTCATCCTGTTTTCCCTACTGTTTTCTTGCGGAAACTTTTTAAAAAGTATTTTATTTTATTTTTTAGAGATGGGGTCTTGCTCTGTCACCCAGGCTGGACTGCAATGGTACGATCACAGCTCACTGCAGCCTCAAACTCCTGGGCTCAAGTGCTCCTCCCACCTCAGCCTCCCAAGTAGCTGGGACTACAGGTGCACACCACCACACCCGGCTAATTTTTAAATTTTTTTGTAGAGATGGGGTCTTGCTATGTTGCCCAGGCTGGTCTTGAACTCCTGGCCTCAAGCAATCCTCTCACCTCAGCTTTGAAACTGTTACTATTCAGCTGCCGACTTCCTGATCTGATCCTTTCCGTTTCTTTTTTCTCTCATGTGCCACCTCCTTGATTTTCTGTTCTACTTTCTGAGGGAGTTCCTCAACTTTATCTTTCACCCACTAACTGATTTTCTTATTTCTGCTTTTTTTTTATAGATATACGAGAGTTCTCTTTTTGGATCTTTGAAAGCTCCTTTTGGTGGCTTTTTTTTTAGAGCTTCCTGTTCTTGCCTCACGTTTGTGATATTTTCTCTTACCTCCATGTGGACATTAATGACAGCCTGCTTTCTAAGGCTCCTTCCTGTACGCTCTCTTGTTTCCCAATGGGTATTCCGGTCTCAATCTCCTGTAGCAGAGGTTTTCTTCAGATGCCCTTGGTTATCTGCTCATATTTAAGGGATGGGGATTTTTGAAGCTTGATGCCTTGAACACTGAGAGGGGGTTATTAATTCGTTAGCAAGGGATGCAGCTGGGCCTGCTGACTGGTGACCTCCTGATGTCATTAACTTTAGTCTTTTCTCTTGGGCTACTCAGATTCCCCAAAGACACATCCATCCTCCTGTCCAGAGGGAAAATCCCCAGCTGGTCATGTTCTGGGAGCCAAAGGGGCCCTGTTCGCTTCCTCCTCCTGTGCCCTGTACAGCACCACACCCCTACCCCGTACTCAACTGTACCTGTTTCCCATTCTTCTCTGAAATATCTTTAAAGTTTCTAAACAGTTACAGAAACCACCACCTTGGTTAACAGCAGGAAGTAATAAGTTGGAGAGTCAATTATCTCCAGGCACATCTGCAGGCCTACAGCCCTGCTGGCAGCCACAGACCCACTAAGTAGGTATGAAACTAACAGCTACTCTCTGAAGAGAAAGACAATTCAAGAATCGAAACTCAAGATGTAAGGTTTTTTTTAAAAGACAAACCGCATGTGTTTCAGTATCATCAATAACCCATCTTTTCCCACCCATGGCTCCTTCAGCCCCAGACTCACTCTAGAAGAGAATCACCCGCCAGCCTCAATGACTGTGCGTAGTCAAGGAACTGCAAGCCCAAGGTCAGCCAACTAACGGGGCCTCTCTTCAGCTCTCGATCCCTTCCCACTGGAGTTCCTGGGGATTCCCTCCTTGTACAGGCTGTCTCTTCTCTACAAGGTCACATCTCCAGGATGGCCACTAATACCACCAACTCTGCCTGTCTAAAACCCACGTGTTCGGCCCTTCCTCCCCCACCCAGCTCCAGCGCTCCTCATCGCAGGCTGCAGGTCCCAGCCGCCCTTGCTGCTACAGGTCACCACATCTCACAAAGCGCCACCCCCCAGTGGATTTGGCAACATCTTTCAGCTCCATGCCCGCCCCCATTCTCTCACTGTCCCACACCCACGCCCCACAGGGTTACTCAACTCAGCTCCACTGCCCAGATGCAAAACCCACCTCTCATATTCTCACCAGGATCACTTTTCTGAAACACATCTAATCGCATCACACCCAAACCACCACCAAAGGGATAAAAGCTTAAACTCCCTGGCACAGCTTTTAGGCCCCTGCACAATCAGAAATCCATCTTTACAGTCTTTTTTTCACTCTGTTGCCCAGGCTGGAGCGCAGTGGTCCAATGTCGGCTCACTGCGACTTCTGCCTCTGGGTTCAAGCGATGCTCTTGACTCAGCCTCCCACGCAGCTGGGACTTCAGGTGTGCATCACCACACCCAGCTAAATTTTGTATTTTTAGTAGAGAGGGAGTTTCACCATGTTGGCCAGGCTGGTCTCGGACTCGTGACCTCAGGTGATCCACCCGCCTCAGCCTCCCAAAGTGCTCACCAAGGTGCCTCCAGTCTTGTACCTCCAGGCACGAGCCACCTCGCCCAGCCTTCCAGTCTTAGCTTCCAACCCAATCCTCAAACCCCACCTCACCAAGAACACAGCGACCCACCGTCTCCCCCAAACATCGCTTTCACTTCCATATCTCCGCATGCCCTTTGTCTCCAAAGGTCCAATTCATAGGTCCTCTCCACTGTGGAAAACGTTGGAAAATGTCTCCACATTCTGTTAATGCCTGCACCACAGCCCCAGCCCCACACTGTCGCAGCCAGGCTGGCCGTGAGCTCCCAGGGCAAGGCCCGCACTAGTATCGCCATCTACCCCAGCTGGGCATCTTGCACTCGATTGGAGGTTTGATAAAAAAGCTGGAGTCTGCTGAGTGACAGCAGACAGTTACCGCTGGCCCCAAAGCATCAGCCCAAAGTCCCATAAACTCCTTTGCAGAGAAATAAAACTTCTATGCCATTCCAGGCAGGTGCTCCTTCAGATCTCAAGCGTTGCACTTTCGTGTAGCAATCTCCTCGTTATCCCTGTTTTCTCTCCGTCCTCACTCAGACACCAGCCCTGACTCCCAACCCCAGATGCTCACGGTGAGGGGCTAACCTGTGTCCCCGCGTGGGGGTAGGAGGGGAACCCGCTGAGCTGTCCCCAGCCACCCACAGCCGGGAGCAGCACCGTAGGACCTGGTGTCCTGGAAGATATACTGCATCCGGCACTGCGCCTGCAACCCACATTCCTATTCACCCCGGGGTTTCCGAGTCCCCACAGCCTCGATTATGAACTAAATAATTTAATAATGCTGGAAACACTACGGTTTGTTGTGCTGCCCGCCAGACGGAGCCTCTGCCCAAGCCAAGGCTTTGCCGGCGGTGTCTCGGTGGCCGGGAGCCCGCAGAGGAGGTCTAAGTCCCACTGTTCCCCGACTAAATGCACGGTTTCCTCTCTCAGAGAGGCAGGGCTGCGGCTTCTGGAGTGAGAGGTCATTTAAGGGATACCCTGAGCGACCTGCCGGTGCTGCTGGCGTCTGCAGGCTCCAAGGCTGCGGTCGGCCGGGCCGGGGAGCCCCGTTCAGGTGACAGCAGGCACAGTAGGGGTTCTGGGGGGCCGGGGAGCCCCGTTCAGGTGACAGCAGGCACGGGGGGGGACCCTCGGGGTCTGGGGATCCTGGAACTCCACTCCCGGGAAGCGGTCCTGTCCCTGCCCGGCGGCAGAGGCTGATGCCGGGCAGGGAAGACTACTGGGGGCCGGCGGGGCCGCTGCAGCCTCTGCCGTCGCTGAATCAGAACCACAGATTTCTCATCCAGACCCCAAAGGGCCGCAGAACGCGCTGATCAGGGCCCCAGGGCTGGGTCCCCTTGGCCGAGGGTGAGGAGCGGGGCTCAGAGAGGGCGCGCGCAGGGCCAAGGTCACACAGCGCGCCGGCGCGGGGACTCGAACCCGGGCCCAAGACGCGCCCGCCAGGCCGGGCTAAGGAGAGCCGACCCGCGCCCCTCAGCTCGGCCCGGGACCACCGCCCGGGCCCCGGGAGCCCCGCACAGGCCAAGAGGGAGGGAGGCCGCGCCCCGAGCCC
>NW_016803657.1:4130334-4148649 GCF_001698545.2 Rhinopithecus bieti | reverse complement strand
ATTACAGGCTTGAGCCACCGCGCCCGGCCAATCTTTAGATTTAAATAGTATCAGGCCTCTCCCACTTTCAAAACAAAAGCCAGGCCAGCACGGTGGCTCACGCCTGTAATCCCAGCACTTCCAGGAGGCCAAGGCGGGTGGGTATCACCCGAGGTCAGGAGTTCAAGACCAGCCTGGCCAACATGGTGAAACCTGTCTCTACTAAAAATTAAAATACAAAAATTAGCCAGGTGTGGTGGCAGGCACCTGCAATCCCAGCTACTTGGGAGGCTGAGGTGGGAGAATCGCTTAAACCTGAGAGGTCAGCTGAGCTTGGTGGCTCACACCTGTAATCCCAGTGCTTTAGGAGGCTGAGGCGGGCAGATCACGAGGTCAGGAGTTCGAGACCAACCTGGCCAACACATGATGAAACCCCGTCTTTACTAAAACTACAAAAAATTAGCCGGGTGTGGTGTCGGGCACCTGTAATCCCAGCTACTCAGGAGGCTGAGGCAGGAGAATCACTTGAACTCAGGAGTTGGAGGTTGCTTTAACCTGGGCAACAAAGTAAGACTCCATCTCAAAACAGACAAACAAATAAAAACCTGAGAGGTGGAGGCTGGAGGCGGAGATCATGCCACTGCACCCCAGCCTGGGTGACAGAGTGAGACTCTGTCTCAAAAATAATAAATAAATAAATAAATAAATAAATAAATAAATAAATAAAATGGTTACTTTTGTGTTATGTCAGTTTCACCTGTTACATCAGCAACATTTTGAATACACTAAATACCCTTGAATTGTTCATTTTAAAATGGTTACTGTTGTGTTACTTGAGCTTCACCTCTTACCTCAGCAACATTGTGAATGTGTACTAAATGCTCCTGAATTGTTCACTTTAAAATGGTTACTTTTACCTTATGTCAGCTTCACCTGTTACATCAGCAACATGCAGATACCTTTTGCTTACCCACTCTGCAGTGGCTGTACCTTATCTCCTGGTTTACAGATAAGGAAGCAGGGGACCAGAGAAGGTAACCAACTAGCCAGAGACACAGAGCTGTGTAAGTGACAGAGCCAGGACCTGAATCCAAATTGTGGGCCCCAAAGATGGAGCCACGCTACAGTCTTGTGACTTCCTTGGCCAGGGCCTCAGCTCGGCCCTGGAGACACCTCTCTGTGATGGTTTTCATCTCTTCCTCTTCCGGGCTCCAGGCTCCTTCAAGTTGGCTGCCCATCCCCCTCTCCCACCCCCCAGCAGCTCCGTTGGCTGCCACCCACCTTCAGGGACCCTGGGCCCCTCTGCAAAGGCTGTGGTCTCCCCCGGACTGACCACAGCCTGGCCCAGCCTCTGGATTTTACTTTGAGGTATTTCAGTGTCTCTACCAGCTACAACTATTTCTGGTTTCATAACCAGGGTTGCAGCAGAGGAAAAATAGAAGTAACTGTGGCTTAGGCAAGCGATCAGCCAGGAAACATCAGCTGCTACTAATAGTAGCAGCTATGAAGTTCTGGGAGGTTCTTTTTTTTTTTTTTTTTTTGTCTTTTTAAGAGACAACGTCTTGCTCTGTCGTCCAAGCTGGAGTGTGCAGTGGTGCCATCATGGCTTACTGCAGCCTCAGCCTCCTGGGCTTAAGCAGTCCTCCTGCCTCAGCCTCCTGAGTAGCTGGGACTACAGGTGTGCACCATCATGCCTTGCTAATTTCTTTTGTTTGTTTGTTTTTTTGTAGAGATGGGGGTCTCACTATGTTGGCCAGGCTGCTGTTGGGAGATCCTGATGACCTCTGGCCCTGGGATCCATATAAGCATCATCAACAGGATATGAAAAACAAACAAAACAAGGTCTGTGAATTGAAAATTCAATTAACCATGTAGATGATATGAAAATTCAAGAGGGGCCAGGCACAGTGGCTCACACCTGTAATCCCAACACTTTGGGAGGCCGAGGCGGACGGATCACCTGAGGTCAGGAGTTCAGGACCAGCCTGGCCAACATGATGAAACCCTGTCTCTACTAAAAATACAAAAATTAGCCAGGTGTGGTGGCAGGCATCTGTAATCCCAGCTACTTGGGAGGCTGAGACAGGAGAATCACTTGAACCCAGGAGGTGAAGCTTGCAGTGAGCCAAGATGGTGCCACTGCACTCCAGCCTGGGCGACAGAGTGAGATCTGTCTCAAAAAAATAAAAGGAAAGCAAATCCAAGAATCAGTGGCTCACACCTGTGATTCCAGCACTTTGGAAGGCCCAGGCAGGAGGATCATTTGCACTCAGGAGTTCCAGACCAGCCTGGGTAATAAGATGAGACCCTGTCTGCACAAAAACAATGAGATAAGATAAGATAGTGTAAGATAAGATAAGATAAGATAAGATAAGATAAGATAAGATAAGATAAGATAAGATAGAAGCAACCAAGAGAATGGACTGAGGAGTCCTCCTGATTCATCGTGAGCTCACTCCTCCCCACCCCCATCCCTGTCTTTCTTCGCTGCATTCTTTCGTGCAGTGTCAGGTAAGAGGGAGGTGGTGGGAACCCAGGACTGGATGCTGAGACCGTTACTCAGCCACTGCCTGACCTGGGACTTCCATTTCCTTCTCTGCATAATGCTTGAAATAATTGTCCCTCCCACTGCCATGGCCATCCATGTGATCAGAGATGTGCAAGATGCTAGCACCTACCAGGTTTGCACCCAGAGAGGGGCTGCAGGTGCTGCTGTGGCCACAATGGAGGTGACGGTGACTTAAGTTTATGCAGTGGTACAGGAAGAGGACCAAGCTGATAGATAGTGGGGAGACGGCAGCTAGAATGGATAGGGCAGGTTTAGGGATCAGCTGAAGGAGGAAGGGAGAGGAGCTGGGGCGATAACCTGATTTCTGGGCAGCCAGTGGAGTGGATGGTTGTACCATGTGAGAGATAGGAGACCACAGAGGAGAACGGTTTGGGGGAGGAAACTTTGAACTTGGTGTTGTATGTGCTGAGTTAGAGACACCCACAGGACATCACACTTATCAGGAGACCATTGGATGTTTGTGTCTTGAACCCAGGGGAGGCCGGGCCTGGGGTCTCATGCCTGTAATCCCAGCATTTTGGGAGGCTGAAGTGGGTGGATCACCTGAGGTCAGGAGTTCGAGACCAGCCTGGCCAACATAGTGAAGCCCTGTTTCTACTACAAATACAAAAAATTAGCTGAGCGTGGTGGCAGGCACCTGTAATCCCAGCTACTCAGGAGGCTGAGGCAGGAGAATTGCTTGAACCCAGGAGGCAGAGGTTGCAGTGAGCCAAGATCACACCATTGCACTCCAGCCTGGGCAACAGGGTGAGACTCCATTTCAAAAATAATAATAATAAAAATAAAAAATAAAAATAAATAAATACAGGGGAAAGGAGATACAGGCACCAGAGTCATCACCATGGCAGCTGAAGAGATGTGTATGGTGGTGTCACTCAGAGGCCACCATACAGGGGCCAAGTCTTCCCACCTTGCCCCATGCCCCAGTCCTACCAAGCCCTCTCCACCTCCTCCTACCCTACCGTCCTGGTAGCCAGAATGGCCAGTAGAGGCCAGATGCTGCGGAGGTGACAGTTTGCTCTGTAGGCAACAGGAGCCCCCCAAAGGGAGGGAAGAGGAGGGACTATGGGCCAATCCTGGAGGAGCCAAGGTGGAGTGGACCTGGGCCCTGACTTGAGGAGCGCTCAGAGAACTGGTGGATCAGCCCAGACCCCCGGTTCCGCATGCTAAGGGCTGCCATGGGTATGGCCAGCAAGCGTCAGGGACTCGGTGGGGGGGGAAGGCACTGGGAATTGTAGCCAAGTCCTGATGGTCCAGGCTTGCACTGCAGCCGACAGAATGTCTGTGTCATTCCTTCCCAAGTTCATGTGTTCACACCAAGGTGATGGTATTCGGAGGCGGGGCGTTTGGGAGGAGAAAGGGTCATGAAGGTGGAGCCCTCAACCATGGGATTAGGCCTCATATAAAAAGGACCTCAGAGAGTGCCCTCCCCCTCTTTTTTTTTTTTTTTTCTGGAGATGGAGTCTCACGCTGTCACCCAGGCCAGTGGAGTGCAGTGACGAGATCTCGGCTCACTGCAACCTACACCTCCCCTGTTCAAGCAATTCTCCTGCCTCCACCTCCTGAGTAGCTGGGATTACAGGCACCTGCACCACAGTCGTCTAAATTTTTTTTTTTTTTTTTTGTATTTTTAGTAGACAGGGGTTTTCACAATGTTGGCCAGGCTGGTCTTGAACTCCTGACCTCAAGTGATCTGTCCACCTTGACCTCCCAAAGTGCCGTGAGCCACTGCGTCCGGTCTCCTCCTCCCCCTCTTTCCACCGAGTAAGGTTACAAGAAGAAGGTGGCTGTCTTCAACCCAGGGGAGAGCCCGACCACGCTGGCATCCTAATCTTGTGATTTTTTTTTTTTTTTTTTTTTTTTTTTTTTTGAGCAGAGTCTCGCTCTGTTGCCCAGGCTGGAGTGCAGCGGCACGATCTCTGCTCACTGCAAGCTCCGTCTCCCAGGTTCACGCTATTCTCCTGCCTCAGCCTCCCGAGTAGCTGGGACTACAGGCGCCAGGCACCACGCCCGGCTAATTTTTTGTGTTTTTAGTAGAGACGGGGGTTTCACCATGTTAGCCAGGATGGTCTCGATCTCCTGACCTCGTGATTAGCCCACCTCGGCCTCCCAAAGTGCTGGAATTCCAGGTGTGAGCCACCGCGCCCGGCCCCAATCATGTGATCTTAGAGGAGAAATAAATATCTGTTGCTTTTAAGCCGCCCAATCTATGGGAGTTTGTTGTTGCAGCTTGGACTGACGAGGCCCCTTATCTATACAAAAACATCAGGAAGACAGCGTGGGGCATACATCTTCAGCCTCCTCAGTGGAATTAGCATGACCTGTGCTCCCAGGAGTTTGAGACCAGCCTGGGCAACACAAAAAGACCCTGTTTATACAAAAAAAAAAAAATTAATTAATTGGGTGTAGTGGTATATGCCTATAGTCCCAACTGCCCTGGAGGCTGAGGCAGGAGGATCATTTGAGGCCAGGAGTTAGAGACCAGCCTGGGCAACACAACAAGACTCTGGTTTTTGTTGTTGTTGTTGTTGTTGTTGTTGTTGTTGTTGTTGATGGAGTCTCACTCTGTCACCTAGGCTGGAGTGCAGTGGCCCAGTCTCAGCTCATTGCAACCTCCACCTCCCAAGTTCAAGTGATTCTCCTGCCTCAGCCTCCTGAGTAGCTGGGACTACAGGCCGGCACCATGACGCCCAGCTAATTTTTGTATCTTTAGTAAAGATGGGGTTTCACTATGTTGGCCAGGCTGGTCTCGAACTCCTGACCTCAAGTGATCTGCTCATCTTGGCCTCCCAAAGTGCTGGGATTATAGACGTCAGTCACGGTGCCGGGCCCAAGACACTGTTTATACAAAAAAATTTTTAATTGGGTGTGTTGGTATATGCCTCTAGTCTCAAGTGCTCTGGAGGCCAAGGCAGGAGGATCATTTGAATAACACAAGACTCTGTTTACACAAAAAACATGTCAAAATGTTGGTGTGGTGGTGCTCACCTGTAGTCCCAGCTGCTCCGGAAGCTGAGATGGGAGGATCACTTGAGGCCAGGAGTTCAAGATCAGCCTGTGCAACATAGGGAGACCTCATCTCTACCAGAGGAAAAAAAAGAAAAAATCAAAAAAGTAGCTGGGCATAATGATGCACACCTGCAGTCCCAGCTACTCAGGAGGCCAAGGCGAGAACATCACTTTGTTTTTTTGTTTTTTTGTTTTGAGACGGAGTCTCACTCTGTTGCCCAGGCTGGAGTGCAGTGGCACGATCTCCACTCACTGCAAGCTCCGCCTCCCGGCTTCACGCCATTCTCCTGCCTCAGCCTGCCATGTAGCTGGGACTACAGGCGCCCACCACCGCGCCTGGCTAATTTTGTATTTTAGTGGAGACGGGGTTTCACCGTGTTAGCCAGGATGGTCTCGATCTCCTGACCTCGTGATCCGCCCGTCTCAGCCTCCCAAAGTGCTGGGATTACAGGCATGAGCCACCGCACCCGGCCTGAGAACATCACTTTGTAGCAACATGAGCCGCAGACAAAACTCCTCAGACACCAGATTAAAGAAGGAAGAGGTTTTTTATTCGGCCAGGAGCGTCGGCAGACTCGCGTCTTAAGAGCTGAGTTCCCCGAGAAAGAAATATTTGGCCTTTTTAAAGGCTTACAACTTTAAGGGGTCCATGTGAAAGGGTCATGATAAATCGAGCAAGCGTGGGAAATGTGACTGGGGGCTACATGCATCAGCTAACAGAACAAAAAGCTTTACAATGCTTTTTTCGTACAGTGTCTGGAATTTACAGATAACACAAGTAGTTTAGGCCAGGGGTTGATGTTATTATTATTACTTTGTTTAACTCCTAGGACTGGGTGGTGGTGCCAAGGTTGTCTGGCTACTTATCTTACTTTTGTTTCTCTCTCTCTTTTCTCCTGTCTTTGAACTAGGCAAGGTGAGGGGAGGAGGGCAGCAGGAGTAGTAGTGGTCTCCTCCCTTAACTTGAGACGAGGATTTGAGTCTGCAGCGAGCCACAATTGTGGCACTACACTCCAGCCTGGGTGACAGAGTGGAACCCTGTCTCTAAAAATAAATAAATAATTTTTAAAATTTTAAAATTAAAGGTCGGGTGCAATGGCTCATGCCTGTAATCCCAGCACTTTGGGAGGCCGAAGCGAATGGATCATTTGAGGTCAGGAGTTTGAGACCAGCCTGGCCAACATGGTGAAACCCCATCTCTACTAAAAATACAAAAATTAGCTGAGTGGTAGTGGCATGCACCTGTAATCCCAGCTACTCAGGAGGCTGAGGCAGGAGAATCACTTGAACCCAGAAGGTAGAGGTTGCAGTGAGCTGAGATCATGCCACTGCACTCCAACCTGGGCAACAGAGTGAGACTCGGTCTCAAAAAGTAGTAATAATAATAATATGCTACTGACTCATCTTCCTTTTTCATTTGGGAAAACACAGGGACATTCTTCCTGATTTTTCCTAATGATAAGTTTCCTTCTGTGTAAGGTCCAGCCCTACGAGGCTTAGCAGGTGTTCTCCCCGTGTGCAGAGATGAGAGATCATTAGAAATAAAGACACACGACAAAGAGATGAAAACAGCTGGGCCCAGGGGACCACTACCACCAAGATGCAGAGATGGGTAGTGGCCCCGAATGTCTGGGCACGCTGATACTTATTGCATACAAGACAAGGGGGCAGGGTAAGGAGGGTGAGTTGTCCAAGTGATTGATAAGGTCATGCAAGTCACGTGATCATGGGACGGGGCCCTTCCCTTTTAGGTAGCCAAAGCAGAGAGGGAAGGCAGCATCCATCAGCGTTTTCTTCTCTGCATGTATCAAAAAGATCAAAGACTTTAAGACTTTCACTATTTCTTCTACCGCTATCTACTATGAACTTCAAAGAGGAACCAGGAGTACAGGAGGAACATGAAAGTGGACAAGGAGTGTGACCGTTGAAGCACAGCACCACAGGGAGGGGGCTAGGCCTCCGGAGGACTGCGGGCTGGCCTGGATCATATCCAGCCTTCCACAAGAAGCTGGTGGAGCAGAGCGTTCCCTGACTCCTGCAAGGAAAGGAGACTCCCTTTTGCGGTCTGCTAAGTAAAGGGTGCCTTCCCAGACACTGGCGTTACTGCTTGACCAAGGTGCCCTCAAGCGGCCCTTATGCGGGCGTGACAAAGGGCTCACCTCTTGCCTTCTGGGTCACTTCTCACCATATCCGTTCAGCACCTGACCCTATACCCACCGGTTATTCCTAGGTTATATCAGTAATGCAACAAAGAGTCATATTAAAAGCGAATGATTAGGCCGGGTGCGGTGGCTCAAGCCTGTAATCCCAGCACTTTGGGAGGCTGAGACGGGCGGATCACGAGGTCAGGAGATCTCGTGGTTAACATGGTGAAACCCTGTCTCTAGTAAACAAGACAAAAAACTAGCCGGGCGTGGTGGCGGCACCTGTAGTCCCAGCTACTCGGGAGGCTGAGGCAGGAGAATGGTGTGAACCCGGGAGGCAGAGCTTGCAGTGAGCTGAGATCTGGCCACTGCACTCCAGCCTGGGCGACACAGCGAGACTCTGTCTCAAAAAAATAAAATAAAATAAAATAAAATACATATAAAATAAAAATAATAAAAATAAATATAAAATTACGTTACGTTACACGCACAAGAGAATGAGGAGATGCAGGATGTTTGCGAAGTCTCAGCGTATTCCCCACAAGATCCTCATTGGTGACAAAAGGAAAATAGTGAAATGGAGAAACTGGCAGTCTCCACCTTAACCAAGGCCCCAGTTTACCTCACAGCAATAAGACAAATCAGCCCCGTGAGGCTCTGATATACAACATTGCTTCTGTGGTTTTCTTGCCAAAAATGCATAATCTGAATCTAATCATGAGAAAACATCACACCAGCAAACCCCAAACAGTGAAACTCTACAACGTAACTGACCAGTGCTCTTCAAGTGTTAAAGTCATGAACAAATCAAGAAAGACAGAGGGCCGGGCGCAGTGGCTCACACCTGGAATCCCAGCACTTTGGGAGGCCGAGGCTGATGGATCACGGGTCAGGAGATCGAGACCATCCCGGCTGACACGGTGAAACCCCGTCTCTACTAAAAATACAGAAAAAATTAGCCGAGTGTGGTGGCGGGTACCTGTGGTCCCAGCTACTCGGGAGGCTGAGGCAGGAGAATGGCGTAAACCCGGGAGGCAGAGGTTGCAGTGAGCCGAGATCGTGCCACTGCCCTCCAGCCTGGGCGACAGAGCAAGACTCTGTCTCAAAAAAAAGAAAGACGGAGGAGGCCGGGCACGGTGGCTGATGCTTGCAATCTCCCACGTAGAATCTTTGGCAGCAGCCCAGGATTGCAGGTGTCATGGGAGACTGACAGCAACTCAGACTCACACATATGAGCAGTGCCCAGGCCTACCCCAGCTCACCCAGGTCTGCCTCCCTCTCCCAAGCCCGAATATCCAGCCTGAGGCCCCCTCATCCCCTGCCCCGGTGCTCTGGCTCCAGGCAGCTGCCCTGGGGGTGTTCTGCCCGGGGCCGAGCAGGGTGGGATAGCGCTGACTCCTGGCCTGAGCCCGAGGAGCGAGAAGGCGGGGGCTGGTGGGTGGGACTCACCTGGAGGGAGCTGGACGTGAGTGGGTGCAGCAGCAGCAGGCGGGTCAGCGCACCATCGTCCAGCTCCCAGGAGTACAGGCGGAACCACTTCTCCAGGAGCTCCGGCACCGGGAGGCCACTGTCTGCAGGAGCCACAAGAGCAAAGATGAGGACAGGGCCAGGCACATCCACCCTGCCACACGCTCAGAGGACAGGGCCAGACACACCCACCCTGCCACACGCTCAGAGGACAGGGCCAGGCACACCCATCCACCATATGTGCAGGCAAAACAACGGCACTCCGCAGAAAGTTTTTTTTTTTTTTTTTTTTTTTTTGAGACAGTCTGACTCTGTCACCCAGGCTGGAGTACAGTGGTACAATCTCGGGTCACTGCAACCTCCGCCTCCCAGATTCAAGCAATTCTCCTGTCTCAGCCTCCTGAGTAGCTGGAACTACAGGTGCCCGCCACCACACCCAGCTAACTTTTTTGTCTTTTTGTTTTTTTTTTTAGTCGAGATGAGGTTTCACCACGTTGATCAGGCTGGTCTCGAACTCCCGACCTCAGGTGATCCAGCTGCCTCGGCCTCCCAAAGCGCTGGGATTACAGGCATGAGCCACCGAGCCCGGTCTGACTTTTTTTTTTTTTTTTTTTTTTTTAGCTGCATGCACAGCCTGCTCTTCCCAGGAAAAAACGATGCGGAAGCCCAGCATCCCCAGCCGAGCGGGCCTTACCCTGGACCAGCTGCCGCTGCTCCTGGATCAGCTGCTCGCACAGCAGCCTGTGCTGGTGGTAGCGCTGGATCACAAAGTCCTTCCGGTTGTCGGCCTGCAGCTCCGTGTTCTCCACCTCCAGCTCGTGCGTCCTGCACAGCAGCCACAGCACCTCCCACTGGTCCTGGCTGGTGACCCGCCTGGGCAGCAGTTTCTCCATCTGTGACGTCTTCCTCTTGGCATGGCCAGTCGCTGCTCCAGCCCAGCCTGGGGGGAAACCCAGGGCTTGGGGAGGATGACGCCATGTCTGCTTCTTCTTGTGGCCCCCGTTTATAGCGCTCAGGAAAGCACACGGGTGATCGGCTCTGAGCACGTGCTGCTAACACCGTCTGCCTTCTGATGCTCTGACATCTGGGACCTTGACCTTGGAGGGACTGCCCCTCCCAGAGACAGCCAATTCCTAGAGATGGTGAATGACACACCCGCCAGCACACCTTTCATCTACAAACCAACCAACCCAGAGCACGCTCCCTGGCCACCTCCTTCGTGGGGCTCTTGCACTCTGCCACCGTCTGCCTGTCCTTGTCACCCAGGGCCAGGTACCAGATAACCAGGGACAGCCCCCAGACCCCGGAGCCTGCTGAAATTACCCTAACAGCCAACCCTAAGCCTATTTATCCTGCCTCAGCTGTTTCTTCCCACAGAAATGACAACACAGTCTCAGAGCCACCTTTCCCCTGATACAGAAAACCAGTGCTGGCCTGGTGCAGTGGCTCAGGCCTACAATCCTGACATTTTGGGAGGCTGAGGCGGGCAGATTGCTTGAGCCCAGGAGTTCGAGACCAGTCTGGGCAACATGGTGAGACCCCACCTCACCCCGTCTCTACAAAAAATTTTAAAAAAGGCCGGGCACGGTGGCTCACGCCTGTAATCCCAGCACTTTGGGAGGCCAAGGCAGGCAGATCACGAGGTCAGGAGATCAAGACCATCCTGGCTAACACGGTGAAACCCCGTCTCTACTAAAAATACAAAAAATTAGCCAGGCCTGGTGTCGGGCACCTGTAGTCCCAGCTACTCAGGAGGCTGAGGCAGGAGAATGTCGTGAACCCGGGAGATGGAGCTTGCAGTGAGCCGAGATTGTGCCACTGCACTCCAGCCTGGGCGACATAGCAAGACTCCATCTCCAAAAAATAAATAAATAAAAATTAATTAATTAATTTATTAAATAAAAAATAGCTGGGGATGTGGCGTGTGTCTGTTGTTCCCAGCTACTTGGGAGGCTGAGGTGGGAGGATCGCTTGAGCCCAGGATGGTCGAGCTGCAGAAGGTATATGCAGTACTGCACTCTAGCCTGTGGACAGAGCAAGTCGCCTGTGTGAGAGAAAGAATAGAGAAACAAATAGAAAGAGGCAGACGGATCACTGAGGTCCAGGAATTCACAAGACCCAGCCTGGCCCAACATGGGAAACCTTGTTCTCTACTAAAAATTAAAAAAAAATGGCTGGGTGTTGTATGGTGGGTGCCTGTAGTCCTGCTACTCAGGAGGGCTGAGGCAGGAGAATCTCTTGAACCCCAGAGGTGGAGTTGCAGTGAAGCCAAGATCATGCCACTGCACTCCAGACTGGGAAACAGAGTGGCAGACACGTCTAAAAAAACAAACAAAAAGGCCCATTGATTTGTTTTTGATTCAGTTATTAACTAGTTAGTAAGCAAACTCATCCCTTTGCAAGCCACGTTGCTTAAATTCTATATTTGGCTCTGAAGGTTCATGCTGTCTTTCGATGTCCATATGGGTTTCAGCAAAAGATACACAAAAAATATTTTTTTTTGGTCTGCGTGGTGCTCGCGCTCTGTATCCCCAGCACTTTGGAGGCCAAGATGGGGTGGACCACAAGGCTTCAGGAGACTGAGGACATCTTGCTAACCCTCTCTACTAAAAATAGTCAGGTGGAAGCTGAGATCATGCCCACTGCGACACTAGCCTGGGACGGCAGAGAACTCTGTCTCAAAAAAAAAAAAAAAAAAAAAAAAAAGTATATATAATGTATTCTTATTTTTCCATACTATGATTTTTTTTTTTTACAGGAATGACTTTTTGTTTACTTTTTTTTTTTTTTTGAGGATGGAGGTCATTGCTCTGTCACCCAGGCTGGAGTGTTAGTGGCGCCATCTCGACTTCACTGCAACCTCTGGAACTACTGGATTCAAGCGATTCTCCTGCCTCATGCTCATGAGTAGCTGGGATTACAGGCATGTGCACCAAACCCAGCTAATTGTTGTATTTAGTAGAGATAGGGTTATCACCATGTTGTCCAGCTGGTCTCAAAACTCCGACCTTCAATTATCTGCCTGTCTCAGCCTCCCAAAGTGCTGGAATTACAGGGTGAGTCACCATGCTGGCCTAAAATAAATTTTTTTTTTTTGAGACGGAGGCTCGCTTTGTCGCCCCGGGCTGGAGTGCGTGCCGGATCCAAGCTCCACGTGCAAGCTCGCCTCCGGGTTTACGCCATTCTCCTGCTCAGCCTCCCGAGTAGCTGGGGATACAGGGGCCTGCCACCTCGCCACTAGTTTTGGTATTTTTATAGAGATGGGTTTCACCTGTTAGCCAGGATGGTTCGATCTCCTTACCGTCGTGAATCCACCCGTCTCGGCCTTCCAAAGTGTTGGGATTACAGGCTGAGCCACCGCGCGCCGGCCTAAAAATTTTTAAAGGTCAGAAGGTCAGAAGCCTTTTGAAATGAAATCACATCATCTCCAAATTGCTGAAGGCAGATGCAACAATATTAAGAGGTTTCTGGCTTTGGCTACACAGCTTTCCAGTGAAATAAATGCCACCTGCTTTTAACAACATGACATCATCCATACTTTTGCACATGCCTAAAATACACCTGCAAACACTTAACCAATGGGCTGAAACCATCTCCAGCTTCCACAGCGTTTCCCCTAAAGTCTCCATCATGCGCCCATTCTGTCATTTTTCTGAGTGAGACTGTTAGATAACCAGTTATCCTATAAATAGCTAGTATCAACATTTAGCTCGTCTCAGAAAACAAAAGCATGGGCCAGGCGCGATGACTCATGCCTGTAATCCCAGCACTTTGGGAGGCCAAGGCAGGTGGATCACCTGAGGTCAGGAATTCCAGACCCGTCTGGCCAACATGGAGAAACCCTGTCTCTACGAAAAATACAAAAAAAATTAGCCAGGTGTGGTGGCGGATGCCTGTAATCCCAGCTCCTCAGGGGGCTGAGGCAGGAGAATCGCTTGAACCCGGGAGGCAGAGGTTGCAATGAGCCAAGATCGTGTCACTACACTCCAGCCTGGGTGACGGAGACTCCATCCAATTAAAAAAAAAGAAGAAAAAAAAGAAAACAAAAACGTAAAGAGACGTCCTTCTCCAGAGGGGAAGCTCAGGTGTGGGCTTCCTTCTGGCCATGTCCCTGATCCTCCTAGGATGTGCCCAAGACCAGAACTGGGGTGGGCCAGGCAAGACAGAACTCATGCTGCAAGCCATCAAGCCCTAGCTCTCCGGGGGTTACTCCAGAGTGATCTCATGGAAGCTGGAGGCTGCCATTCAGACATCATCCACAGAAGGCAAGGCAGGCCGGCGGTGTGGTGGACCCCACACCCCTGCTCATAACCCACTTCGGTGGTCAGCGAGTTCCAGCCCTGCTCTCTGCTCCCCGCCGCCCCCAGTGTCACTGTAACTCCAACATGAAGGGACATGGGCTTTGGAGTCAGACCCAGGTCAAGTCCCAGCGCTGTTCCTCCTGCCCCCTGCAGATTTGGGACAAGTTACCTCACCTCTCCCAGCCTCAGTTTTCTCATCTGTAAAATGGTCCTGATCAGCCCTACTGCATGGGATGAGCTAAAGTTCACCTAGTGGCCGGACACGGTGCTCACACCTATAATCCCAGCACTCTGGGAGGCCAAGGCAGGAGAATCACTTGAGCTCAGGAGTTCGAGACCAGCCTGGGCAACACAGGGAGACACTGGCTCTACAAGTAATTTTTTTTTAATTGCCAGACCATCCAGGCACGGTGGCTCACGCCTGTAATCCCAGCACTTTGGGAGGCCGAGGCAGGCGGATCACCTGAGGTCAGAAGTTCGAGACCAGCCTGGACAACATGGTGAAACCCCATCTCTACTAAAAAATACAAAAATTAGCTGGGCGTGGTGGTGGGCATCTGTAATCCCAGCTACTCGGGGGGCTGAGGCTGGAGAATCACTTGAACCCAGGAGTCGGAGGTTGCAGTCAGCCAAGATTGAGCCATTGCACTCCAGCCTGGGCAACAAGAGCGAAATTCTGTCTCAAAAAATAAAAAATAAAAAGCCAGCTTATGCACAGTCGCTCAAGCCTGTAATCCCAGCACCTTGGGAGGCTGAGACAGGAGGATTGCTTGAGGCCAGGAGTTCAAGACAATCCTGGGCAATATAGTGAGACCCCCCCCATCTCTAAAATAAATAAAAGCAAGTTCACCCAGAGCCCACAGGGTCAGCAGTTAATAAGTGTTAGCGATTCTTATCGCTGTGGTCATCACTGTCGTGACGGTGACCTCACACAGCCCGCTCCCCCACCTTGAGGGTCGCAGTCTTCCGCTGCTCAGCTAACAGCAGGTTCGCTGCTCGGCTAACAGCAGGTTGACCTCCTCTCTGGCCAGCAAAACCTCATGCAGCTCCAAAGCCTCACCCTCATTGCCGTCGGCATCAGCCTCTGCTGGTTCCTCGTCCTTCTCCAGCTCGCCCCTGTCCCTTTGGGTGAGGGGGCTGGGTCTTCTCCTGCTCCCAGCTGCAGCCAGGACAGAGGGGGTCAGAGTGCAAGCCGCGCCGGGGGCTGGGCATCCTGGCATCTCCACTTCCACCACCCCTCCTGGCACCTCCACTTCCATAGCCCCTCCTGGCCCCAAGTGAATTATGCATAGACATGGGCATAAAAATGGAGCTATGTGGCTGGACGCAGTGGCTCATGCCTGCAATCCCAGCACTTTGGGAGGCTGAGGTGGGTGGATCATTCGAGACCGGGAGTTCAAGACCAGCTTGGCCAACATGGCAAAACCCCATCTCTACTAAAAATACAAAAAATTAACCTGGCATGGTGGGGTGAGCGCCTGTAATCCCAGCACTTTGGGAGGCCGAGGTGGGCGGATCACGAGGTCAGGAGATCGAGACCATCCTGGCTAACATGGTGAAACCCCCGTCTCTACTAAAAACACAAAAAAATTAGCCAGGCGTGGTGGTGGGCGCCTGTAGTCCCAGCTACTCAGGAGGCTGAGGCAGGAGAATGGCCTGAACCCAGGAGGCGGAGATTGCAGTGAGCCGAGATCGCGCCACTGCACTCTAGCCTGGGCTACTGAGCGAGACTCCCTCTCAAAAGAAAAAAAAAAAAAAAAAAAAAAAAAAGAGCTATATGAGCTCTTCTGTTTTTTCTAAGCGTGACCAAAAGCTGGAAGGAAACCTAAGAATCAGCAAACACTTGCTGCAGGCTCAGAGTGACCAAGTGCAGGACTCTGCAGCCAGCCTGGCCTCTAGCCCCAGCACCGCTCATGCCACCGGGTGACTGTGGGCACCTCCTGTGTAAATGTGCCCTCTCTGAGCCTCGCTTCCTCCGCAGTAAAGCTTGAGTGACAAAGCTTATGCACCTGGGGGCTCTCAGGATTAACTGCATGCCCCGTGGCTCGGTGAAAGAGGTGCCCAATGAAAACAAAGCTGGGGCCAGGCGCGGTGGCTCAAACCTGTAATCCCAGCACTTTGGGAGGCTGAGATGGGTGGATCACGAGGTCAGGAGATGGAGACCATCCTGGCTAACACGGTGAAACCCCGTCTCTACTATAAATACAAAAAACTAGCCAGGTGAGGCGGCGGGCGCCTGTAGTCCCAGATACTCAGGAGGCTGAGGCAGGAGAATGGCGTAAACCCGGGAGGCGAAGCTTGCAGTGAGCTGAGATCCGGCCACTGCACTCCAGCTTGGGCAACAGAGCAAGACTCCGTTTCAAAAAAAAAAAAAAGAAAAAAAAGCTGGGTGTGGTGGTACATGCCTGTAGTTCCAGCTACTAGGGAGGCTGAGGCATGAAAATCATTTGAGCCCAGGAGGTGGAGGTTGCAGTGAGCCGAGACTGAGCCACTGCACTCCAGCCTGGGTGACAGAGTGAGACTCTGTCTCAAAATAAAATAAATGAAAATAAAAGAGGTGCCCGATCAAATCCGAACTACAAGGATCCCATGGAAACTGCGTGGCGGAAGGGTTAAGGGAGCAAGTGCAGACATTTGGCTGGAAATGGATGAGATGGTGAGTGCATTTCTGTTTATTTGGAATTCCTCTAATGTGCCAGGTGTGGTGGCTCACTCCTGTAATCCCAGCATTTTGGGAGGCCAAGACAGGAGGATTGCTTGAAGCCAGGAGTTGAAGACCAGTCTGGGCAACATAGTGAGACCCCATCTCTACAAAAAAGATTAGTTAGGTGTGTGGCTGGGTCTGGAGGCTCACACCTGTAACACTAGCACTTTGGGAGGCCAAGGCAGGTGGATCACTTGAGGTCAGGAGTTCAAGACCAGCCAGGTGTGGTGATGCACTTCCTGTAGTCCCAGCTACACAAGAGGCTGAGGTGGGAGGGTCTCTTGAACCTGGGAAGTCGAGGCTGCAGTGAGCCAAGACTGCACCACTGCACTCCAGCCTGGGCAACAGAGCGAGGCTTCGTCTCAAAGTAAAAAAAAATTAAATAAAAAAATAAAAAGTAGGCCTGATGTGGTGGCTCATGCCTGTAATCCCAGCAGTTTGGGAAGCCAAGGCAAGTAGATCACAAGGCCAACATGGCGAGACCCATCGTTACTAAAAATACAAAAATTAGCCGGACGTGGTGGCAGGAGCCTGTAATCCCAGCCACTCGGGAGGCTGAGGCAGGAGAATCACTTGAACCTGGGAGGCAGAGGTTGCAGTGAGCCGAGCTCATGCCACTGCACTCCAGCCTGGGTGACAGAGCGAGACTCCATCTCAAAAATAAATAAGTAAATAAATAAAAAGTAGCCAGGCGCGGTGGCTCACACCTGTAATCCCAGCACTTTGGGAGGCTGAGGCTGGCGGATCAGGAGGTCAGGAGATTGAGACCATCCTGGCTAACCCGGTGAAACCCATCTCTACTAAAAGTACAAAAAATTAGCCAGGTGTGGTGGTGGCAGGCACCTGTAATCCCAGCTACTCGGGATGCTGAGGCAGGAGAATCCCTCGAACCTGGGAGGCAGAGGTTGCAGTTAGTCGAGCTCACGCCACTGCACTCCAGCCTGGACAGCAGAGCAAGACTCTCTCTCTAAATAAATAAACAAACAAATAAATAAATGGAAGGAAGGAAGAATAGGAAAAAGACAGTGGGGGAATATTGGGAGCAGAAGGTGAAGAAGAAATCAGCTTAAATCACAACACCAGGCTTTGTTTTGTTTTGTTTTTTGAGATAGAGTCTCGTTCTGTCACCCAGGCTGAAGTGCAGTGGCATGATCTTGAGTCACTGCAATCTCCGCCTCCTGGATTCAAGCGATTCTCCCACCTCAGCCTCCCAAGTAGCTGGGATTACAGGTGCACACCACCATGCCCAGCTAATTTTTTTGTATTTTTAGTAGAGACGGGGTTTCACCATGTTGGCCACGCTAGTTTTGAACTCCTGACCTCAAGTGATCCACCTGCCTTGGCCTCCCAAAGTGCTGGGATTATAGGAGTGAGCCGCCATGCCCAGCCAGAACCAGGTTTTAAGTCACCCATAAGTGTGGTGGCCATGGGTCCTGGTTTGTCCAGGGCAGTCCCAGGGGACACAATTATCCAGTGTTTTTGTTTGTTTGTTTTTGTTTTTTTGAGACGGAGTCTCGCTCTGTTGCCAGGCTGGAGTGCAGTGGCGCGATCTCAGCTCACTGCAACCTCTGCCTCCTGGGTTCAAGCAATTCTCCTGCCTCAGCCTCCCAAGTAGCTGGGATTCCAGGTGTACGCCTCCATGCCCGGCTAATTTTGTTGTATTTTTAGTAGAGGCAGCGTTTCATCATGTTGGCCACACTGATGTTGGCCACGCTGGTTTTGAACTCCTGACCTCGAATGATCCGTTTGCCTCAGCCTCCCAAAGTGCTGGGATTACAGGCATGAGCCACTGTGCCTGGCCAGCACCAGGTTTTAAGTCACCCATAAGTGTGGTGGCCAAGGATCCTGGTTTGTCCAGGGCAGTCCCAGAGGACACGATTGTCCCAGTGTGATTGTTTTTTTTGTTTGTTGTTGTTGTTGCTGTTTTTGTTGTTGTTTTTTTTTTTTTTTTTGAGACGGAGTCCCATTCTGCCATCTGGGCTAGAGTGCAATGGCATGATCTCAGCTCACTACAACCTCCGCCTCCCAAGTTCAAGCAATTCTCCTACCTCAGCCTCCCGAGTAGCTGGTATTACAGGCGCCCACCACCACGCCTGGATAATTTTTGTGTTTTTTGTTTTGTTTTGTTTTGTTTTGTTTTGT
>NW_016803657.1:4115613-4130276 GCF_001698545.2 Rhinopithecus bieti | reverse complement strand
ATTTTTGTGTTTTTTGTTTTGTTTTGTTTTGTTTTGTTTTGTTTTGTTTTTTTGAGACAGAGTCTCGCTCTGTCACCCAGGCTGGAGTGCAGTGGCCGGATCTCAGCTCACTGCAAGCTCCGCCTCCCAGGTTTACGCCATTCTCCTGCCTCAGCCTCCCAAGTAGCTGGGACTACAGGCGCCCGCCACCACGCCCGGCTAGTTTTTTGTATTTTTTTAGTAGAGACGGGGTTTCACTGTGTTAGCCAGGATGGTCTCGATCTCCTGACCTTGTGATCCGCCCGTCTCGGCCTCCCAAAGTGCTGGGATTACAGGCTTGAGCCACCGCGCCCGGCCAATTTTTGTATTTTTAGTAGAGACGGGGTTTCACCATGTTGGCCAGGCTGGTCTCAAACTCCTGACCTCAGGTGATCCATGCACCTTGGCCTCCCAAAGTGCTGGGATTACAGGCGTGAGCCACCACACCTAGCCGGCCCAGTGTAATGTTAACAGCCCCCTTTCACCTCCAGATGCACCCTGGTGTGGATGGGAATCGCATGGCCAGTGTCTCTGCACATGGCCACTCTGTGCTCAGTGGGTCTGAGCAGGGAGTGAGTGTCCAGAGAGAAAAGCCCTGGTATAGGACGGGGCAAGCCCACATCTCCTCTACGCTACAGTATCCCCTCCCATAGTGGGGTTGGGCCTAGCTGACCTACCAGGCTGCCTCTGGACTCCAGCCTGTGTGAGAGATGAAAGGAATCTGGAAGCCTCTCCTACCTGGCCCAGCGTAGCCACAGGGGCAGGTGAGCAGGGGAGGAACAGGAACCTGCAGGCAGCAGAGGGTGGCTGGACAACAGCAAAAGGAGCTCCCGGCAGCAGCCTCTCTGCTCTGGCAGGCCAGCCCTGCCCTGTTAGGAGGGACAGTGCTGGGGTCCGGGTGGGGCCGAGCCGGCGGGCACACTCGCTCTGGAATGGTCAGCAGGTGGCGGGACACGTCCATGTGCAGCTCGATGTTGGTGTTCTTCAGCTCCACCAGGCTGAGTCACATCTCCATCTGCTCCTTGAAGGCCCCGATGAGCTGTGCCCAGATCTTGTTCATCTGTATGTGGCTATCCTCCTCTGTGTCATGGGACAGCATTGGAACTGCGGGGAGGAAGGGAGCTGGCTGAACCAGGAGCAGTGCCACCTAAGTCAGGGTTGAACCCCATGCCCACCCACCAAGATGGTGTCTGGCTCACAGAGAAGCTCATGGATGGATGAGTGAATGGAGATGGATGGGTGGGTGGTGGATGGTGAATGGATGGAGAGAGAATGAATGGATAGTGATGGACGGATGGAGGCTGGAGGGTAGATGGATAGATGAGTATGAATGGTTGGGGATGAATGGATAAATAAATGGATGGATAAATAATGGATGGACGATGGGTGGTTGGGTGGATGAATACAGGGTGGATGGATGAGGATGTATGGTTGAGGATGGGTAGATGGATGGAAAAATGGATGGATGCATAGATGCATGGTGGATGGATGGATGATGGATAGATAGATGGATGACTAGATGAATGGGTAGATGGATGGATGGAGATGAATGGCTGGGAATGGGTGGATGATGGAAGAATGGATGGATGAATGGATAGATGCATGGTAGATGGATGGATGGATGAATGATGGATGGATAGATGGATGAGTGGATGAATAGGCGGATGGATGGAGATGAATGGTTGGGGATGGGTGGATGTATGAAAGAATGGATGGATGGATGGATGGATAGATGCATGGTAGATGGATGGATGGATGGATGGATGGATGGATGATGGATGGATGAGGATGGATGGATGGATGGATGGATATGGATGAATGGATGGGTGGATGGATGGATGGATGGATATGGATGAATGGATGGGTAGATGGATGGATGGATGGATGAGGCTGGATGAATGGATGGGTGTAAGGATGGATGGGTGGATGGATGGATGGGTAGATGGGTGAACAGAGGGTAAATGGATGGATGGGTGAGCAGGTAGATGTGTAAATAGGTGGATGGGTAGATGGATGGTTGGACTTGTGGATAAATGGATAGATGATTTAGAGGAATTTAAACCCCCTCTTTGCCTGGCTTGGGGTCAGGCTACCCGGATTTGAGTCTCAGGAACCCAAATAGTGTTGAGTCTAGACCAACCATCTCAGCTCAGACCTCACTTTCCCAGTGAGACACTCCCAGACCCTCGCTCTGGGCCACCTGCCACCTGCTCTGATGACACCCTACCTTCTCCTTCACAGTGCTCGGCACATCTATGATTAAGTAACATTTTGTGAAAAATGTTTCATATCTGTCTTTCCTGGTTGAATGGAAGCTCCATGGAGCAAAATCATTCCTGTTTCCCACAGTAAGTTCCTACCTAATAGTTGCCCAGCAGCTAATCAATGGTTTTCCCTGCCTGCCCCAGTAGACGGCTCCACCCTGGACATGCACAGTTTGTCCAGTCTGTTCCTATGACCTTCAGGGCAGTGGTCAAGAAAGAGCTGCCTTTTCCTTAAATGTCGAGCAATCTGGGGTTGGCAAAATAAATTATGGTGCATCCAGATGACTGAATCACTGCAGTCATTAAAACAAAGTTTTCAGGCCAGGTGCAGTGGTTCATGCCTGTAACCCCAGCACGTTGGGAGGGCGAGGCAGGTGGATCACTTGAGGTCAGGAGTTCCAGACCAGTCTGGCCAACATGGTGAAACCCTTTCTCTACTAAAAATACAAAAATTAGCTGGGCATGGTGGCAGGTGCCTGTAATCCCAGCTAAACAGCAGGCCGAGGAAGGAGAATCACTTGAACCCAGGAGGCGGAGGTTGCAGTGAGCCAAAATCATGCTACCACACTCCAGCCTGGGCAATAGAGTGAGACTCTGTCTCAAAAAAAAAAAAAAAAAAAGAAAAAAAAAAAAAGTGAGCTGGATGTGGTGGCACATGCCTCTAGTCCCAGCTACTCAGGAGGCTGAAGCAGGAGGATCACTTAAACCCAGGAGGTTGAGGCTGCACTGAGCTATGATTGCATCACTGCACTCCAGCCTGGGCAATAGGGCGAAACGTTGTCTCTAAAGAAAAAAAAAAGAATCCAACCCCCATTTACAAGGGAAGAATTAGAGCCCGGGGTCAGGGACACATTGAGGTAGTGGCCAGGTTGGAATTAAAGCCTGGGCGGGGCCACCAAAGCGCTCTCTGGAAGCAGGTTCTCAGACAGGGAGGGATAACCAGGACAGGGACATATCCTGGGAGCCCTGGGAGGGCGACAGTGCTGCTGCGCCTGCAGGGGGCGCCACGCCCCGCTCGGCCTACCCACCTCGGGCGTCCCGGATGCCGGCGTCACTTTTCTTCTTCTTTTCTTGCTTCTCAATTTTTGATTTAAGGTGCTGGATCTCCCTGCGCAGGTCGGAGATGACCTCCGTGTACTGCGCGATGCGGTGGGAGACGTTCAGCAGGTTGCGCTTCACCTAGCGGGGGCAGGACACGCAGCCAAAGTCAGACCCGGCAGGAAATGCCCCACGAAGGATGCGTTTGAAAGAATGCAAACATGCGTTTGTTATAAAATTCAACTAAATGCTATTCAGCCTGAAAACGGAAGGGAATTGGTCAGACATGGTGGCTCACACCTGTAATCTCAGCACTTTGAGAGGCCAAGGCAGAAGGATCACTTGAGCTCAGGAGTTTGTGACCAGCCTGGGCAACATAGCAAGACCCCATCTCTCTCTCTTTTTTTTTTTTTTTTTTTTTGCAAGACCCCATCTCTACAAAAAAATTTAAAATTAGCCAGGTGTGGTGGCTGATACCTGTGGTCCCAGCTACTCGGGAGGTTCAGGTAGGAAAATCACTTGAGCCCAGGAGGTTGAAGCTGCAGTAAGCTATGATTGCACCACTGCACTCCAGCCTGGGCAGTAGAGCAAGACTCTGTCTGAAAGAAAAAAAAAAAAAAGGAATTCTGAGAGTTGCTATAAGATGGATGGACCTCAAGGACATGCTGCTGAGTTAAATAAGCCAGTCCCAGAAGGACAGATACTGTGTATTCTGCCTACGTGAGGTCCTCGGCCAGGTGTGGTGGCTCATGCCTGTAATCCCAGCACTTTGGGAAGCCAAGGCGGGCAGACCACTTGAGGTCAGGAGTTTCAGACCAGCCTGGCCAACATAGTGAAACCCTGTCTCCACTAAAAAAAATAAAAATAAAAAAATTAGCTGGGTATGGTGGCACACGCCTGTAGTCCCAGCCACTTGGGAGGCTGAGGCAGGAGAATCACTTGAACCCGAGAGGCAGAGGTTGCAGTGAGCTGAGATCGCGCCATCACGCTCCAGCCTGGGCAACACAGTGAGACTCCATCTCAAAAAAAAAAAAAAAAAAAAAAAAACACCTACAGCCAGGCACGATGGCTCACACCTGTAATCCCAGCACTTTGGGAGGCTGAGGCAGGCAGATCACGAGGTCAGGAGTTTGAGACCAGCCTGGCCAGCATGGTGCAACCCTGTCTCCACTAAAAATACAGAAAGTAGCCAGGCATGGTGGCACACACCGGTAGTCCCAACTACCCGGGAGACTGAGGCAGGAGAATTGCTTGAACCTGGCAGGTAGGGGTTGCAGTGAGCCGAGATCGTGCCTCTGCACTCAAGCCTGGGCGACGGAGTGAAACTCCATCTACAAACAAACAAACAAACAAAAAACCCACGTACATGAGGTACCTCAAGTCCTCAAATTCATAGAGATGGAAGGTAGAATGCAGGATACCAGTGGCTGGGGAGGGGTGTGAGGAGTTATGGTTTACTGGGTGCAGAGGTCAGGCACAGTGGCTCATCCACCTGTAATCCCAGCATTTTGGGAGGCTGAGACAGGAGGATCACTTGAGCCCAGCAGTTCAAGACCAGCCTGAGCAACACAGGGAGATCCTGTCTCTACAAAAAATTGAAAAATTAGCCGGGCATGGTGATGTACACCTGTAGTCCCAGCTGCTTGGGAGGCTGAAGCGAGAGGATGGCTTGAGCCCAGGAGGTCAAGGCTGCAGTGAGCCGTGATGGTGTCACTGCACTCCAGCTTGGATGACAGAGCCAGACCCTGTCTAAAAAAAAAAAAAAAAAAGCCTGGTGCTTCAGTTTGGGAGGACGAGAAAGTTCTAGAAATTGGTGGTGGTAATGGTTGCACAAAGACGTGAATGTACTTAATGCCACTGACTGCACACTTAGAAATCTGAAGTCCAAACACCCGCGCCTTACCCAGGTCTTGATGTTCTTGGCCCTGTGGGCATACAGCAGTGTGGTCCGAGACTCCTCAAAGCAGGTGCTGGCTGGGCTGATGTGGGCAATCATCACCGTGCGGCTATTCCCGCCCAGGGCATCCTGTTCAGGGGGAAACCGCCAAGTAGGGGTTAGGGGAGCCTCAGAGCCCCACCTGCCCAGGGGTGCTGGCCCTGCCCCAGCTGTCACCAGGACTTGTGAGATTCCAGCTCCAAGCTCTGGAAAGGGCAGCTGCTGCCAGAACCCAGGGTTCAGCCCTCAAGGAGGTGACCGTGAGGATGAAGTGGGACCCGTTCCAGGCTCACCCCGTCTGACTTCAGCTCTGACGAAAGCAGATTGGACCAAGGGGTCAAGTTTACAGAAACATTTATTTGCCGTTTTATTGTTGTTGTTGTTTGTTTTTGAGATGGACTCTCCCTCTATCACCCAGGCTGGAGTGCAGTGGCGCCATCTCAGCTCACTGCAACCTCTGTCTCCTGGTTTCAGGCGATTCCCCTTCCTCAACCTCCCGAGTAGCTGGGATTACCAGTGTGTAATCCCATGCCTGACTAATTTTTTGTATTTTTAGTAGAGACAGGATTTCCCCATGTTGGCCAGGCTGGTCTCAAACTCCTGACCTCAGGTGATCCACCCACCTTGGCCTCCCAAAGTGTTAGGATTACAGGTGTGAGCCACTGCACCTGGCCTAGCGTTTTACCTATGTGTTAATTCGTATCCCACCTTGCTATGGAATGGAGGTGCCGCCATTCAACTCAGAATAAAGGGGAGTTTTCTCACGGTCAGAGCCCTCCATGATGGGGAGGCAGCTGCAGATGGGTGGTGAGCTCCCTGTCACTAGGGGTATGCAAGCACAAGCAGGACCATACTTTCAGGGGAGTCAGGCAGTGACTAGAGATGGCATCTACCGTGTTTTCTGGCCCTCATCCAGGTCTGGCCTCTCTCCTGGCTGGTATCTCCTGAAAGTGCAGGGTCCGCGCCCAGCCTCCGGGACCTGCAGCACCCACCTTCAGCAGGCGCATGAACTTGCTGTCCCAGAAGTTCACTTACCGCGCCCTTCTCGCTGAGCGCGTTGATGCAGTTGCCCAGGGCCACCAGCGAGCAGTTGATGTGCGCGCCCTCCTTCATCCTCTTGCCTCGGTTCTGTGTCTGAGCAGCGAGGGGCCAGGCTGAGAGGGGAGGTCTTAGTCCTTCCTACCCGCCAAGCCCCATCCGGCATCCCAGGGAGGGGACTGAGGCCCAGAGGGTGGAATAACACCACCCTACCCCAGCCCTAGGCGCTCGGGCTCTCAGGCACTGATTACACTCATGAACCCCCTGGGGATGGAGCATTCCGTGGGAGGAGCACTACGCTACAGCCACTGAAGCCACGATGCAGAGATCTCGGCAGGTGTTGAAAAGATACTCGGCGGGGCCTGGAATCCCAGCACTTTGGGAGGCCGAGGCGGGCGGATCACGAGGTCAGCAGATCGAGACCACCCTGGCTAACACGGTGAAACCCCCATCTCTACTAAAACTACAAAAAAATTAGCTGGATGTGGTGGCGGGCGCCTTAGTCCCAGCTACTAGGGAGGCTGAGGCAGGAGAATAGCGTGAACCTGGGAGGTGGAGCTTGAAATGAGCCGAGATCGCGCCACTGCACTACAGCCTGGGCAACAGAGCGAGACTCCATCTCAAAAAAAAAAAAAAAGAAAGAAAGAAAAGAAAATATACTCATCACTAAATGAGGTAAACACAGGCCAGTGCAGTGGCTCATGCCTGTAATCGCTGGAGGCTGAGGCGGGCAGATCACCTGAGGTCAGGAGTTCGAGACCAGCCTGGCCAACATGGTGAAACCCCATCTCTACTAAAAATAAAAAAAAAGCTGGGCACGGTGGCGGGTGCCTGTAATCCCAGCACTTTGGGAGGCTGAGGCGGGCAGATCACGAGGTCAGGAGTTTGAGACCAACCTGGCCAATATAGTGAAACACTGTCTCTACTAAAAATACAAAAATTAGCCGGGCATCATGGCACATGCCTGTAGTCCCAGCTACTCAGGAGGCTGAGGCAGGAGAATCACTTGAACCTGGGAGGCGGAGGTTGCAGTGAGCCGAGATCGTGCCACTGCACTCCAGCCTGGGCAACAGACCAAGACTCTGTCTAAAAAAAAAAAAAAATAGCCTGGCGTAGTAGTGGGCACCTATGATCTCAGCTACTCAGGAACCTGAGGCAGGAGAATCATTTGAACCTAGGAATCAGAGGTTGCAGTGAACCAAGATCATGCCACTGCACTCCAGCCTGGGTGACAGAGTGAGACTCTGTCTCCAAATCAATCAATCAATCAATCAATAAAGTAAAAACAGATCAGAGGGAAGTCTGTGCAGAACAGCTCCAGGATTCTGTTTGTTTTTTGACAGAGTCTCATTCTGTCACCCAGGCTGGAGTATAGTGGTGTGATTATGGCTCACTGCTGCCTCGACCTCCTGGGCTCAAACGATCCTCCCACCTCAGCTCCCTTAGCAGCCGGAACTACAGGCGTGTGCCACCATGCCCAGCTAGTTTTTTTACTTTTTGTAGAGATAGGGACTTGCTACGTTGCCCAGGCTGGTCTTGAACTCCTGAGCTCAAGTGATCTTCTTGCCTTGGCCTCCCAAAGGGCTGGGATTACAGGTGTGAACCCCTGTGCCCCGTTCCAACCCATTTTATAATAAAAATAAGGGTGTGTGCTTCGCCTGGGGAGTAGCCCTCTGAAACATCCTCATCCATCAGGCCCCTCCTCAGGGAGCACACTGACCTCATCTCCAAAGGGGAGACTGCAGCCCCCAGTCACTGCCCTTCATCACATCATCCTGTTTACTTCCCTCAAATCACTTAATTCAGTGATGGACTTACTCTTAGATATGTTGAGTGACTGATTTTCCACCTGCTCCCCATCAGAATTAAGCTCCAGGAGGGCAGAACCTGCCGGCCGGGCGCGGTGGCTCACACCTGTAATCCCAGCACTTTGGGAGGCCGAGGTGGGCGGATCACGAGGTCAGGAGATCGAGACCATCCTGGCTAACATGGTGAAACCCCATCTCTACTAAAAATACAAAAAAAATTAGCCGAGCATGGTGGCGGGCGCCTGTAGTCCCAGCTACTTGGGAGGCTGAGGCAGGAGAATGGTGTGAACCCAGGAGGCGGAGCTTGCAGTGACCGAGATCACGCCAGTGCACTCCAGCCTGGGTGACAGAGTGAGACTCCGTCTCAAAAAAAAAAAAAAAAGAAGAAGAAGAAAAAGAAAGAAAGAAAGCTCCAGGAGGGCAGAACCTGCCACGCTTGTTGGGCTTGTGTCCTCAGAGTCCTGAAAACCAGCAGGTGCCTGGTTCACAAAGGTGCTGTGTGCAGAATGGTGTTTTGTTGTTGTTGTTGTTGTTGTTGTTTTGTTTTTTGGAGAAGGAGTCTCGCTCTGTCACCAGACTGGCATGCAGTGGTGCGATCTTGACTCACTGCAACCTCTGCCTCCCAGGTTCAAACGATGCTCCTGCCTCAGCCTCCACAGCAGCTGGGATTACAGGCACCCGCCACCACGCCTGGCTAATTTTTGTATTTTTAGTGGAGACGGGGTTTCGCCATGTTGGTCAGGCTTGTCATGAACTCCTGACCTTAAGTGATCCACCCGCCTCAGCCTCCCAAAGTGCTGGGATTACAGGCGTGAGCCACTGCGCCCGGCACTGTGTGCAAAATGAATGACGATGCACGTACACGGGGAAGCCTCCGAAAGCAGCCGCGCTGGGGAAAATGCCCGCCTTGTGCGGCTGCTGTGGCAGTGGATCATTTTTTCCTTTTTTTTTGAGATGGAGTCTTGCTCTGTCGCCCAGGCTGGAGTGCAGTGGTGCAATCTCGGCTCACTGCAAACTCCACCTCCTGGGTTCAAGTGATGCTCCTGCCTCAGCCTCCTCGGTAGCCGGGATTACAGGCATCCGCCACCACAACCCAGCAAATGTTTGTATTTTTAGAAGAGACGGGGTTTCACCATGTTGGCCAGGCCAGGCTGGTCTCGAACTCCTGACCTCAGGTGACCCACCCGCCTTGGCCTCCCAAAGTGCTGGGATTACAGGTGTGAGCCACCGTGCCCGGCCCACTTTCCCTTTCTGTAATATCACATTTGAAATCAGAAAAAATAATTACTAGCCAGGCACAGAGGCTCATGCCTGCAATCCCAGTTCTCTGGGAGGCTGAGGCAGGCAGATCACAAGGTCAGGAGTTCGAGACCCGCCTGGCCAACAGGGTGAAACCCCATCTCTACTAAAAATACAAAAATTAGCTGGGCATGGTGGTGGGTGCCTGTAATCCCAGCTATTAGGGAGGCCGAGGCAGGAGAATTGCTTGAACCCAGGAGCCAGAGTTCACAGTGAGCCGAGACCGTGCCATTGCACTCCAGCCTGGGCAACAAGAATGAAACTCCATCTCCCCAAAACAAAAAAAAATTTAAAATCAGCCAGGCGTGGGAGGTTGAGGCTGCAGTGAGCCCAGATCGTGCCACTTCACTCCAGCCTGGATGACAGAGGGAGACTCTGTTTCAAAAAAAAAAAAAAAAAATTACTAGCATTTCTTTTCTAGGGTGTGGGTTTTAGAGTCACTGGGAGTGTGATTTGAAATTGCCTTCAACTACTTATCTCAGACGAATCTCCCAGACTACATCTCAGCTTCTTTATTTGGCGAAAGGGGCAATAATCCCAGTGTCACAGAGCTGTGGTGAGGCCGCCCTAGGATAACGTGTGGAAGAGGCCAGCACGGAGCTAGGCTGGGGAGGCGAGCAGCAAGCGTCCAGCTGTCACTTCTGTCAAGCGGGAGCCAAACCGGGCAGGACACAGCTGCCAGCGCCAGCCAGAGCCCAGGGGTCACGAGTCTGTGTCACAGTGTTGGGGCCTTTTTTTTTTTTGAGACAGAGTCTCACTCTGTTGCCCAGGCTGGAGTGCAGTAGCGCAATCTCGGCTCACTGCAACCCCCACCTCCCAGGTTCAAGCAATTCTCCTGCCTCAGCCTCTGAAGTAGCTGGGGTTACAGTCGCCCACCAACACACGCAGCTAATTTTTGTATTTTTAATAGAGATGGGATTTCACCCTATTGGCCAGGCTGGTCTCGAACTCCTAACCTTGAGTGATCCGCCCACTTCGGCCTTCCAAAATGCTGGGATTATAGGCTTGAGCCACTGCACCTAGCCGGGTTGGGGACTTTCTTGGAGACCTTGTGCTCTGGAGCAAACTCATTTGTGAGTTCTTTTCTATGTAAAAATAGTCTGTGAGAGCCAAGCACCCCCAAACGCAGCCCACCTGGCCGCTGAATGTATGGCTAAAACATCAAGGCCCAGAGAGGGGCCTCGGCCTCCCAAACACATAGCAATTTGGAGCAGAGCCAGGACGAGGATGCAAGGTCTGGACTCCCTGCCTGGTGCCCCCTGCAGAGCCAAACCCCAGGAGGCTAGTCTCTGCTTGTCTCCAGAGGACACAGCCAAGCCCAGCTAGGCCGGGCCGGCCTCCTCGCTCCTGCCCAGGCCGGGTATTGTTTCCGCCTTCACACTCAGCTGTGTCTGTAGGAAACTTGTCTGCGCCCCCACCTGTCTGAGTCTTTTTGTCTTTTTCTTTCCTATAAACTACTGCTTTGACATCTGGGGCCTCGACCCTGGAGGGACAGGTCCTCCCAGGGCTAGTCGGTTCCTAGAGGCAGTAGGTGGCTCGCCTGTGGGCACACCTTTCATCTACAGAGTAACCGATCCAGAGCCCACGCCCCCACCCCTCCTCTGTGGGGCTCTCACACTCGGCCACCATCTGGCTGCCCTCGTCACCCAGGGCCAGTTACCAGATAACCAGGGACAGCCCCCAGGGCCTGGAACCTGCTGAAATTACCCAAACAGCCAACCCTAAGCCTGTGCACCCGGCCTCACCTGCTCCTTCCTGCGAAAGCCACCGTGAAGGCTCTCCCCTACGTCCCCCTCCTCCTCGGCCTCCTTACCATTCTGGGGCTCTCACCCACATCCCCCTCCTCCTCGGCCTCCTGACCGTCCTGGGGCTCTCTCCCACATCCCCCTCCTCCTCTCCCTCCTGACCGTCCTGGGGCTCTCTCCCACATCCCCCTCCTCCTCTCCCTCCTGACCGTCCTGGGGCTCTCTCCCACATCCCCCTCCTCTCCCTCCTGACTATCCTGGGGCTCTCACCCATGTCCCCCTCCTCCTCTCCCTCCTGAGCAACCTTGGCGTGTCCCTGTGTGGCCTGTGGTGTGTCCTGCCCCATCCTCTCGGGATCAGTAACAGGCAATCTTTTCCACGGCAGCCATCTCCTGATCCGCTGGGCTCACTGCACCTCAAGTTTCCTACTAATTCTCTCTATCTTAGAGCAGCCGGAGGCTGGACCCCTGGCCCGGCTGGTTTCAGCAGCCCCAGCACCAGGGGAAGGGCCAGGCGCCGTGCAGGAAGTGACCGAATGAGCAAAACAACTCAGCAGTCACTCAAACGCCAGCGAGACAAAGTGCTTTGTGCGAACACTGGAGGATAAATATCACAGCTGCGGGAGGCGAGGTTTGGGGCCAGGCTTCCCCAGGTTCAAAGCTCGGGTCCTCCCACCACTCCATATCATTGTGCACAGTGAGTGACATCGCCCCTGAGTCACAGCCTCTGCGTCGGGAAACAGGCACGGGGCCACCGCCTGGTTCTGCACCAACGACTAGATGTTAAGTGCCTGGTGTGTTAAAGGGGCATGGACATGTCACTTCTTTTTTTTCTTTTTTTTGAAATGGAGTTTTGCTCTCGTTGCCCAGGCTGGAATGCAGTGGTGCAATCTTGGCTTACCGCAACCTCTGCCTCCCAGTTCAAACAATTCTCCTGCCTCAGCCTCCCGGGTATCAGGGGTTACAGGTGTGTGCCACCACACCCCACTGATTTTTGTATTTTTAGTAGAGACGGGATCTGGCCATGTTGGCCAGGCTGGTCTCAAACTCCTGATCTCAAATGATCCACCTGCCTCAGCCTCCCAAAGTGCTGGGATTACAGGTGTGAGCCACTGCGCCCAGCTGAAAATGTCACTTCTTGATAATGTCCTTTTTATCCTGACACCACCTTCATCCAGCCACTTCTCTGTCCTTGGCCCTAGCTGGGTCCATCCCTTGAGAAATGCTCAGGCCATGGGGGCAACAGACAGTGAGCACAACGCCCACCCTCTGCGACAGGTGTGACCAATGACAGATGAGCCAGGGCTTAGGGGAGGGGGTCGGCGCTGGTCCCCAGCAGTGGCGATGAGCTGGGCCTGCAGCCACCTCACACCATGGTGAATGTCACCATCCTCCCACCAGCTCTGCACACACCTTCCCCACAACCGGAACATTCTTTCTTGTACCCTCAATCTCCTAATGACCCTGACACCCACCACCTCCACCCCGTTCCTCCTCTGGGCTCCTGTGGCCTCTGTGCACCCGGAATCTTAAAGCATGTGCCTCCCTGTGCCATCATTCTCTGCTCACACGTCTGTCTCCCTGGGGGGCTCTGCACTCCTGGAGGGCGAGTCTGGGTGCTGTCCGTCTTTGTCTCGAGTGTCCAGGAAGGGCCCGGCAGGCAGGACGCCCTCCGTGAACACTGGCTCTGTGGGCTGCCTCGCCCACACCTGTCGAGGATTCATTCACTCACCAAGCAACTAGCAAGCATCGCCTCTGGGCCAGGCACTGTTCTAGGTGCTGAAGATGAGGCTGGAGGACAGACAAGGTCCTGCTCACAGCCTCAAGGGGGACAGACACAAAGTGAGTAATTACCATGGATTTGAAAAGGGTGGAGGCATGTCAGAGTGACTGGCAGCAGCCAAGTGCAGTAGCTCATGCCTGTAACCCCAGCAGTTTGGGAGACCGAGGCAGGAGGATCACTTGAGTCCAGGAGTGTGAGACCAGCCTGGGTAACATAGTGAGACTCCATATCTCCTAAAACTTTTTAAAACTTAGCTGGGCATGGTGGCATGCGCCTGTGGTCCCAGCTATTCCGGAGGCTGAGGCAGGAGGACAACTTGGGCCAGGGAATCCGAGGCTGCAGTGAGCTATGATCATACCACTGCATTCCAGACTGGATGACAGAGCACATCTCAACAAACAAACAAACAAACCAAGAGGGACTGGAACCTGGGATGCCCGCTCCGAGCCTGCCATGTCCACCATGAAGAGCTTCCCCGCATTCACCTCCTCCGCCAGGTCTGCGCTGCAGCTCCGCTGTTGCACCGTGACCTGCAGCACGGCGTGGGAATGGGACGATGTCTTGTTGGTGGCCGTGGGCTCCTGTGTGTGCTGCCGGTTGCCTTTGGTGAGGAGCTGCATGATCTGAGGACAGAGGCAGAGGCAGGCGGGAGGCCAGGGGCGACATATGCCCTCGAGGAACACCTGGGCAAGAGAAGGAACTGTGGGGCCCCCGTGGCCGGGATGCTTACAGCAGGACCCTGTCAGATAGAAGCAACTTCTGGTATACAGCAAGAACTGATTGATTGCCGGGAGCGGTGGCTCACGCCTGTAATCCCAGCACTTTGGGAGGCCGAGGTGTGTGGATCAGGAGGTCAGGAGATCGAGACCATCCTGGCTAACACGGTAATCCTATCTCTACTAAAAATACAAAAAAAGTAGCCGGGCGTGGTGGCGGGCACCTGTAGTCCCAGTTGCTGGTGAGGCTGAGGCAGGAGAATGGTGTGAACCCAGGAGGCGGAGCTTGCAGTGAGCCGAGATCGCGCCATTGTACTCCAGCCTGAGTGACAGAGCCAGACTCCATCTCAAAAAAAAAAAAAAAGAACTGATTGATTGAGTTGACTTGAAAGAAATGGCAGATCCCTAACACTAACACTCGCACTGCCCCCTCTCCTTCTTCTACCCGTGGCAGACATCACCAATGGATTACCCACCTCTTCTCCAGAGCCCAGAGCAGCCCCAGGACCCTTTTCAGTACAGAACTCCAGCCAGTTGTATTGATTTGCTGGAGTTGGCTGATGGACTGAAACCCATTTGCCATGCAGGCAGCTTTAAAAATCATGCCATTGAGCCTCTGCCGGGCACCTACTGTGTACTATCCTCAGGCCAGGACTATAGAGTATATATGGAGAGAAAAGTGATACAGTTGTTGTTATTGAAGAACAGAGCGGGCCGGGCGCAGAGGCTCACACCTGTAATCCCAGCACTGTGGGAGGCCAAGACGAGTAGATCACGAGGTCAAGAGATTGAGACCATCCTGGCCAACATGATGAAACCCCGTCTCTACTGAAAATACAAAAAAATTAGCCGGGCGTGGTGGCATGCATCTGTAATTCCAGCTACTCAGAAGGCTGAGGTAGGAGAATTGCTTGAACCCGGGAGGCAGAGGTTGCAATGAGCCAAGAATGCACCACTGCACTCTAGCCTGGGCAACAGAGCAACACTGCCTCTCAAAAAAAAAAAAAAAAAAAAAAAAA
>NW_016803657.1:4109555-4112680 GCF_001698545.2 Rhinopithecus bieti | reverse complement strand
TCTCAAAAAAAAAAAGAGGCTGGGCGTGGTGGCTCATGCCTGTAATTCCAGCACTTTGGGAGGCCAAGACAGGTGGATTGCCTGAAGTCAGGAGTTCGAGACCAGCCTGGCCAACACGGTGAAACCTTGTCTCTACTAAAATACAAAAATTAGCCAGGCGTGGTGGCGGGTGCCTGCAATCCCAGCTACTTGGGAGGCTGAGGCAGGAGAATGGCGTAACCCCGGGGGGCAGAGCTTGCAGTGAGCTGAGATCCAGCCACTGCACTCCAGCCTGGGCGACAGAGCGAGACTCCGTCTCAAAATAATAATAATAATAATAATTCCAAGAACTTCCACACCACTAAGCTTTGAACCTCCAGAGCAATCTCAACTCTGGGGACTGGGGCTTTCCACGAGGCTAGCCGGCCTCTGGGGGGAACACACAGTGTGAGGATGTCACAGTTGCATTTCGTCTGGTGCCATCACGCCCATTTTGCAGACAAGGCAACCAAGGCAGGCTCACCTCAAGGTAAGACATCGACACACTATAGTCTGTGGTGTCCCGGGTCTCCTCAATGGCCTGGAAGAGGTCAGCGAGGGTCTGCAGGTAGACGCCAGGCTCCGCGTCCACACACAGCATGGTATGGGTCTTCCCCGCACCTGGAGGAGGAACAGAGACACCTGCCAGGGTTGGGGGACTCCGGAGGTGGGCCGAGATGCTCCACCTGGAAGTGCTGGCCATTAAAAGACAGAGAGCTGGGTGCAGTGGCTCACACATATAATCCCAGCACTTTGGGAGGCTAAGGCACAGGTGGGCCACCTGAGGTCAGGAGTTTAAGACCAGCCTGACCAAGATGGTGAAACTCTGGTCTCTACTAAATACAAAAAAATTAGCTGGGCCTGGTTGCACATACCTGTGATCCCAGCTGCTCAGAAGGCTGAGGCAGGAGAATCGCTTGAACACAGGAGGTGGAGTTTGCAGTGAGCTGAGATGGAGCCATTGCACTCCAGCCTGGGCAAGAAGAGCAAAACTCCATCTCAAAAAAAAAAAAAAAAAAAAAAAAAAAAGAGCTGGGTGTGGTGGCTCACATCTATAATCTCAGTACTTTAGAAGGCTGAGGCGGGTGCATCACTTGAGCCCAGAAGTTCAAAACTAGCTTGGGCAATGTGGTGAAACCCCATCTCTGCAAAAGATACAAAAATTAGCTGGGTGTGGTGGAACACACCTGTAGTCCCAGCTACTCAGGAGGGTGAGGCAGGAGGATCACTTGAGCCCAGCAGGTCAAGGCTACAGTGAGCTGTGACTGCGCCACTGTACTCCAGCCTGGGCAACAGAGTGAGACCCTGTCTCAAAAGCAAAAAGAGGCTGGGCGCAGTGGCTCACGCCTGTAATCCCAGAACTTAGGGAGGCAGAGGCAAGAGGATCACTTGAGCTCAAAACATTAGCCAGGTGTGATGGCACGCACCTGTAATCTCAGCTACTCAGGAGGCTGAGGCAGGAGAATTGCTTGAACCCAGAAGGCAGAGGTTGCAGTGAGCTGAGATCGCGCCACTGCACTCCAGCCTCAGTGACAGAGCAAAACTCTGTCTCAAAAAAAAAAAAAAAGAAAAAGAAAAAAAAAGAAGGCCAGGTGCGGTGGCTCACACCTGTAATCCCAGCACTTTGGGAGACCGAAGTGGGCAGATCACGAGGTCAGGAGATTGAGACCATCCTGGCTAACAGGGTGAAACCCCGTCTCTACCAAAAATACAAAAAATTAGCCAGGCGTGGTGGCACACGCCTGTAATCCCAGCTACTCGGGAGGCTGAGGCAGGAGAATTGCTTGAACCTGGGAGGCGGAGGTTGCAGTGAGCCGAGATTGCGCCACTGCACTCCAGCCTGGGCAACAGAGCAAAACTCCATCTCAAAAAAAAAAAAGGAGAAGGAGAAGGAGGAGAGAGAAGGAGAAGGAGAGTACCAGGCTGGGCATGGTGGCTCGGGCCTGTAATCCCAGAACTTAGGGAGGCAGAGGCAGGAGGACCAGTTGAGCCCCGGAGTTCAAGACAAGCTTGGGCAACATCAGGAGACTTCGTCTCTACAAAAACTACAAAAGTTAGCCGGGCACAGTGGCACATGCCTACAGTCCCAGCTACTTGGGAGGCTGAGGTGGGAGGATCACTTGGGCCCAGGAGGTCGAGGCTTTCCGTGAGCTGTGACTATGCCACTGCACTTCAGCTGGGCGACAGAGCAAGACCCTGCTGTCACAGTCCCCGATTACTCCTGGGACACTGCCCTTGATGGTACCTGAGGGGCCACAGGCAAAGTGTCGCATTGTACCCAGAGATCCACCTTCCACCAAATGCTGGATGGTAGCACCATACACCTCTTCCTGTGGAGAGACAGAGGACCCACAGTCACACGGACAGCCCCACCACAGTCAGGGGACCTGGCCGCTTGGAGAGAAAGGTGTGTGGTGTCTGCACAGGTTCCAATCCCTCCAGACAGATACAAGGGGCCTGGCCGCTTGGAGAGGACAGGAGTGTGGTGTCTGCACAGGTTCCAATCCCTCCAGACAGATACAGGGCCATACTCAGGCGAGGGAAGGCTAAAAACAGCGCAGGCACCGGATGCCCCTGGGTTCAGTCCCCATCCTGCAGGTGTGACTTTGGGCGCACTGCTGCGGCTGTGCTGAGCCTCACGATGTGAGACGAGGCTGACCTTGGAGGACGGTTTCGAGGGATTGAATGAGAAGGTATGTGATGGCTCCTCCGTGGGGCCTGCCAAGCATTAGGTACTAAACGCATGTGACTTTTTTCCAGGCCTTCTCTAAGAATTGAGAGAAACCAAAAAACGCAAAGAGGCCGGCGCAGTGGCTCCCACCTGTAACCCCAGCGCTATGGGAGGCCAAGGCGGGTGGATCACCTGAAGTCAGGAATTCGGGACCAGCCTGGCCAGCATGATGAAACCCCATCTCTACTAAAAATATAAAAATTAGCAGGATGTAGTGGTGTGCACCTAGTCCTAGCTACTTGGGAGGCTGAGGCAGAAAAATTGCTTGAACCTGGGAAGCAGAGGTTGCAGCAAGCCGAGATCGCACCACTGCACTCCAGCCTTAGCAACAGAGTGAGACTCTGTCTCAAAAAAAAAAAAAAAAAAAAAAAAAAAA
>NW_016803657.1:4083276-4109409 GCF_001698545.2 Rhinopithecus bieti | reverse complement strand
AAAAAAAAAAAAAAAAAAAAAAAAAAAGAATGTAAAGAGGCCAGGTGCGGAGGCTCCCGCCTGGAATCCCAGCACTTTGGGAGGCTAAGGTGGGAGGATGGCTTGAGCCCAGAAGTTCCAGACTAGCCTGGGCAACACAGCCAGACCAAGTCTCTACAAAAAATAGATTAATTAATTAATAAAAATAGCCCGGCATGGTGGTGCAGGTTTGTAGTCCCAGGCACTTAGGAGACTGAGGTAGGAGGATTGCTTAAGCCTGGGAGTTCAGACTGTAGTGAGCTGTGATGGCACAACTGTACTCCAGCCTGGGCAACAGAGCAAGATCCTATCTCAAAAGAGAACAGAAGAGAGTGGCAAAAGGCTCAAGGTGGCAACAGACTTGGAAAGAGCACCATGACTCTTCTTTCTGGGACAGAACTAGGACCAGGGAGTGAAAGTTTCAGGCTGGAAGAAGTTGACATAAGCAGCAATACCCAGCACTAGAAGGATAGGTAGTGATCTCCCTGTCCACAGGGGCATTCAAGCAAGGATACCTCCAGGGCTGGTGCATGAGGGTGTGTAGGTTTGGCTGGACTTGATAGAAGCAGCAGTCCCTTCCTCTGCATCTCTAGCGCCCCCTCCGGGGCCTTTGTCTCATTTAAATGTTCCAGAAGCCCTGGTTGGTCACTGAGCTTGCAGAAGGAAGAGGCCACTTCTGTGCCCGGGCTGCACAGGCTCCGAGGCCGGCATAGCTTACCTCTGGCTTTGGACATACATGGTTGGGACCAAATTCTGGGTCCACAACCCTCTAGCTGTAGAGACTCGGGTAGGGCGTCAGCCTCCCCAAGCCTCAGCTTCCTCATCTGTGAAGCAAGGGCCTGTTGCTGTGTGAGTCATCGGGTGGCCGTGGGGCTTCTGAAGCAGTGTGTGCCAGGCCCTGAACACAGCACTTGGTGTGTTGCAGCCACTCAGTAAGTAAGTAAAAAAACAATGTGTTTGTTTTGTGTTGAGACAGGGTCTTGCTCTGTCACCCAGGCCGGAGTGCAGTGGCACAATCACAGCTCACTGCGGTCTTGAACTCCTGGGCTCAAGTGATCCTCCCACCTCAGCTTCCCAAGTAGCTGGGACTTGCAGGCACGTGCCACAATGCTCAGCTAATTAAAAAAAAAAATTGTTTTGTACAGATGAGTTCTCTCTCTGTCATCTGGGCTGATCTCAAACTCCTGGGCTCAGGTGATCCTCCCACTTTGGCCTCCGAATGTGTGGGGACTACAGGCGTGAGCCACTGCACTTGGCCTTAATAAATGTCAACGATCGAGTCCCTGTAACTTTCCACGCCGTTCAGATCTGGAGAGTGAGAGAAGCTGTTTTCTGAGACAGCAGCTGGAGCTGCCGTCGCGAGCAAATCCTCTAGCTTCATGCTGAGTCCTGAATCCAGGGGCAACCTCCTGGTGCCAATAGGCGGCCCAGGTGTTCGAAGCAGGCCCGTTTCCTGCACCCAGCATCCTTCCCGAGAAACTATCCGTGTGAATTCAGCAGCCAGGCTCCAGTGGGAAGACAAGAGAGGACCTGGGTGGTAGGTTAATGATGGCCACAGCTTCTTTGCCACTTCTCCACTAGGAAGCTGAGTCTCATTCTCCTCTCCTTGAACCTGGCCAGGCTTAGGACTGGCTTGGCCAGCAAAGGGTGGCAGAGGCAAGGCCATGCCTCCCAGAGGCCTGGTGGCTTCCGCCTGGCCCCTCTTGGAGCCCGCAGGCTGCCATGCTTTCAGGAGGCTCAAGCCACACAGAGGAGACCGTCGTTCTCACGTCAACACTCCCAGCGGATCTCCAAGCCATCTCCAGTATCCACTGAGAGGCATGTGAACGGACCACCATGGACAAATGGCCCAGAAGACTGCAGGCCCCTGACATCAGATTGCAGCCGGGTGGGAATCTGCCCAGCAGGTCCTGGTCAGCCAGCCGAACTGTGCAAGACGATTATCAATGGTAGTTCTAAGCCACTTGGCTTTGGAGTGATCTGTTCTGCAACCATCTTTGATCACTAGGGGACAGCTGTGCACACCTGGGCCCGTGGCTTCTCAGAAGTTAAAGATGGGGGCCAGGCATGGTGGCTGACACCTGTAATCCCAGCACTTTAGGAGACCGAGGCGGGCTGATCACTTGAGGTCAGGAGTTCAAGACCAGCCTGGCCAATGTGGTGAAACCCCATCTCTACTGAAAATACAAAAATTAGCCAGGCATGGTGGCAGGTGCCTGTAATCCCAGCTACTCGGGAGGCTGAAGCAGGAGACTTGCTTGAACCCGGGAGGCAGAGGTTGCGGTGAGCTGAGATAGCACCACTGCCCTCCAGCCTGGGTGATGGAGTGAGACCCTGTCTCAAAAAACAAACAAACAAAAAAAAAGAAAGAAAGAAAGAAAGAAAGAAAGAAAGAAAGAAAGAAAGAAAGAAAGAAAGAAAGAAAGAAAGAAAAGAAGTTAAAGGTGGGGTTCAGAGGGCACAGGGAGCCCTGATTTTACCCTTCACCATGGGAAGGGAGGTCACTTGGCTGCAGGGCCTGGAGGAAGCATGAACTCCTCTGCTGGGCTTTGTCTTGGGGCCATACATCCCCCTACTGCTCACCCTGGTGATGGTCTGTCGCTCCTAGTTCAGGAGGCCAGGTTCAAATTCCACCTGCCCCGCTCAGTGGGGGGTGCCTCTTACTCCACCACCCCTCCCTGGGTCCTGGCTCCCCTCTGTGGCCCCCCTCCCAGGTGGAGGTCAGGTGACAGCGTTTGTCACTAGTAGAGGGTGGTAGCATGGAGGACTAGGAGAGTGTGATCTGACTCTGGGTCCAAACGCTCGGCTCCGGGCCTCACCGTGCAATTTCTTATAGGGGGCTTCTTCTGTGAAATGGGCATGATTAAGCCTCCGCCCAGATCCCTGTCCCTCTGGCTCTCTCCTGCCCGGGGTCTAGTGTCCAGCCTCTCTGCAGGCTCTGGCTGACACCATGTGTGCTCACAACACGCCTGCTTCTCCATTTGGTCGGCCCCCCTGCCAGGATGTGGGTGTGTAGGCAGGGCTGCACTCTAGCCCCACAGAACACAGGGCCGCTTGGTGGAATGAAGGGCTGAGTGCATGAATGAAAGAGCGCATGCGGCTGGGCGCGGTGGCTCACGCCTGGCTCACTTCCAGCACTTTGGAAGGCTGAGGCGGGCAGATCATGAGGTCAGGAGACCCAGACCATCCTGGCTAACACTGAAATCCCGTCTCTACTAAAAATACAAAAAATTAGCCGGACGTGGTGGTGGGCGCCTGTAGTCCCAGCTACTCGGGAGGCTGAGGCAGGAGAATGGCGTGAACCCGGGAGGCGGAGCTTGCAGTGAGCCAAGATCGCACCACTGCCCTCCAGCCTGGGAGACAGAGCGAGACTCCGTTTCAAAAAAAAAAAGAACGAGCCTATGCAAAGCCTCAACCTGGTGGCCACTGCACTGTGAAAGGGCCTCCTGCTGCCACCCCCAGGATGGGCTTTCTGCACACTCTCCTTGTCCCTGTGAGAAGATGGGGCCGAGACTGCCTGGCGACCATATCCTCACCAGGGGGCTCCAGCCCCAGAGGGAGATGCAGGGATGGCAGGGGCAGGTGGAGACCTGAGATGCGTGCTGGTCAAACACCCTGTCAAAGATGAAGGTCCGCTCCCGGGACCGGTGTGTGCCCGCCACATCCTCTGGGTCCTCACCGGGATCCATGAGTACCACCACCTGCGAGCAACGAGCCAACCAGGCTGCTCAGGATAGGGCAGGGTCTGTACCCTGGATGGACCCCAGGCCTGGCACCCACCCTGGACCCCTCCAAGGGGCTTGGTCCGGGTCCGGGAAGGGCTGCGGACCTCTGTGGTTCAGCCAGGAGTAGGGTTGGGGACCTGCACCCACCCCCCGGCCCAGCACCCTCTCCACCTGCTTCTAAGGAGCAGCGTTTACCGCTATTGCACCCTCAAAGCACAGCGGGAAGCTCTCCCAGGCCTGCTGGGCTCTGCAGCCCAGCACCCACACTGACACCCGGGAAACACTGCCTTGGTCAAACCAGATCGAGGACAGCAGCCCAGGCACCCACCAGCCTCGCTTCCTTTGATGAACCCACGGGGCGGGAATGGGAAGGGGATGGGAAGTGCCGAGCTGGCGCCCGGCTGCTGTGCTCAGGGTTTCTGCACGCGACCCTGAGCGTTTCCACTCCTGGCCCTGTCTCCTGTGGCTCACTGGGGCTGAACCCAACACACAGGAAATGGGAGAACAAAGGACTGAGCAGGGTACAGTGAATAACACCTGAAACCCCAGCACTCTGGGAGGCCAAGGTGGGTGGATCACCTGAGGTCGGGAGTTTGAGACCAGCCTGGCCAACATGGTGAAACCCTGTCTCTACTGAAAATACAAAAAATAGTGGGGCGTGGTGGCGGGCTCCTATAATCCCAGCTACTTGGGATGCTGAGACAGGAGAATCACTTGAACCTGGGAGGTGGAGCTTGCAGTGAGCTGCAACAAGGGCGACAGAGCTAGACTTCATCTCAAAAAAAATAAAAAATAAAATAAAAATAAATTAGCCAGGCATGGTGGTGCATGCCTGTGGTCCTAGCTACATGGGAGGCTGAGGCAGGAGGACTGCTTGAGCCCAGCAGTTCAATGCTGCAGAATCGCATCCCTGCACTCCAGCCTGGACCACAGAGTGAGATCTTTATTCAAAAATAAAGGACCCAGCCGGCCGGGCGCAGTGGCTCACGCCTATAATCCCAGCACTTTGGGAGGCCAAGGCGGGCGGATCACAAGGTCAGGAGATCGAGACCACGGTGAAACCCCGTCTCTACTAAAATACAAAAAATTAGCCGGGTGCGGTGGCGGGCGCCTGTAGTCCCAGCTACTAGGGAGGCTGAGGCAGGAGAATGGCGTGAACCCAGGAGGCGGAGCTTGCAGTGAGCCGATATCGCGCCACTGTACTCCAGCCTGGCGGACAGAGTGAGACTCCATCTCAAAAAAAAAAAAAAAAAAAAAGGACCCAGCCGGCTGGGCGCAGTGGGTCACGACTGTAATCCCAGCACTTTGGGAGGCCAAGGTGGGCGGATCACTAGGTCAGGAGATTGAGACCATCCTGGCTAACACATTGAAACCCCGTCTCTACTGAAAATACAAAAAATTAGCCGGGTGTCGTGGCGGGCGCCTGTAGTCCCAGCTACTCGGGAGGCTGAGTCAGGAGAATGGCGTGAACCCAGGAGGTAGAGCTTGCAGTGAGCCGAGATCACACCACTGCACTCCAGCCTGGACGACAGAGCGAGACTCCGTCATAAAATAAAACAAAATAAAATAAAATAAAACAAAACAAAACAAAACAAAATAAAATAGGACCCAGCCAAGATCCCCAGCCCTGCTGTTTGTTTCTCTGAGCACCCGGTCGCCCCCAGGGCCATCTCATATAAATACCTAATTATGACGCAAAGTGTATTCAGGTCCCTGGGGACAGACAGGTGCAAAGGAGCCTTTCCCAGGGAATTGGGAGGGGGACACAGGACAATTAGAAACCACATTCGCCCTCAGCTGGTTAATCCAGCAAGGAGCTCCTGGCTGGGAGGACCTTGGGGACCCCAGTGGCCAAGAGGAGCCACGGGGTCTAGGGAGGCACTGCTGGGTGGGACCAAGCACCCCACCGTTGGGCAGACCACCCCACCCCACCTTGGCTCACAGCTTTGTAAACTGAGATCCCAGGAGACCAGGGCCAGCCACTGGTTCTCGGGAGTCAGTGGCAGGGCTGGGGCCAGCACTTTTCCACGACCTAAGTGAAGTCCCTTTTCTTTTCTTTTTTTTTTTTTGAAACGGAGTCTCGCTCTGTCGCCCGGGCTGGAGTGCAGTGGCCGGATGTCAGCTCACTGCAAGCTCCGCCTCCCGGGTTTACGCCATTCTCCTGCCTCAGCCTCTGGAGTAGCTGGGACTACAGGCGCCCACCACCTCGCCCAGCTAGCCTTTTGTATTTTTTTAGTAGAGATGGGGTTTCACCATGTTAGCCAGGATGGTCTCGAACTACTGACCTCGTGATCCGCCCGTCTCGGCCTCCCAAAGTGCTGGAATTACAGGCTTGAGCCACCACGCCCGGCGAAGTCCCTTTTCTTTATGCTTTTCTCCTTCCAAAGATGGGGACAATCAAAAGACAGGATGACTCGGGGCAGCTCCTGTCCACACAGCCCTACCATGCATGCCGGCCATCGGCCAGGCCTGGGCTGCAGGAGGAATCCAACAGGAAGCAGGAGGGCACTGGTGATTAAGAAAGCAGGCTTTGGCCGGGCGCGGTGGCTCACACCTGTAACCCCAGCACTTTGGGAGGCCGAGGCGGGAGGATCACGAGGTCAGGAGATCGAGACCATCTTGGCTAACACGATGAAACCCCGTCTCTACTAAAAATGCAAAAAAAAAAATTAGCCAGGTGTGGCAGCGGGTGTCTGTAGTCCCAGCTACTTGGGAGGCTGAGGCAGGAGAATGGCGGGAACCCGGGAGGCGGAGCTTGCAGTGAGCCGAGATCGCGCCACTGCACTCCAGACTGGGCGACTGAGCAAGACTCTGTCTCAAAAAAAAAAAGAAAGCAGGCTTTGTCAGGCACGGAGGCTCACACCTGTAATCCCAGCACTTGGGAAGGCCAAGGCAGGAGAATCATTTGAGGTCAGGAATTCAAGACCAGCCCGGCCAACACGGTGAAACCCCGTCTCTACTTTTTAGTACAAAAAGTACTAAAAGTACTTCTGTAATTTTATACAAAATTAGCAGGGCGTGGTGGTGGATGCCTGTTAATCCCTGCTACTCAAGAGGCTGAGGCAGGAGAATCACTTGAACCGTGAGGCAGAGGTTGAAGTGAGCCGAGATCGCGCCACTGCACTCCAGCCTGGGCAACAAGAGTAAGACTCTGTTCCTTCTTGTGAGTTCCATTTCCCTTTTTTTTTTTTTCGAGACGGAATTTCACTCTTGTCCAGGCTGGAGTGCAATGGCACGATCTCAGCTCACTGCAACCTCTCCCTCCTGAGTTCAAGCGATTCTCCTGCCTCAGCCTCCCCTGAGTAGCTGGGACTACAGGCGTGCGCCACCACACCCGGCTAATTTTGTATTCTTAGTAGAGACAGGGTTTCTCCATGTTGGTCAGGCTGGTCTCGAACTCCCAACCTCAGGTGATTCGCCAGCCTCGGCCTCCCAAAATGCTGGGATTACAGGTGTGAGTCACCACGCCTGGCCAACTTCCATTCTTTTTATCCATGACGCAGGTGTATCATGTAAAGCCTCAGGACGTCTGCAAAGATCCTATGAAGCCACTGTCCTCTCCCATCCTACTTGTCCCCACTCTCTCAGCTGATTCCTTAGGTCTCAACCCCCTCTCCCGTGTCCTTTCCTGCAGAGCCTGTCTCCCCTAGACTTAAATGCCTGTCTCGTTTCTTTGGTTTGCTTTTCCGTGAACTCAGCACTGATTCACCTGCCCTCCCTAAGGTCCACTCCCCCTGGAGATGTCTGTGCACCTGACCTTCTGTCCATTTCATCTTCTTGCAGACAATGATTCCCTGGAGCCTCCTGACATGGGACCAGGACTGGTGCCCCCCTGCTCAGCGGGGAGCTCCCTCTGACACACCCAGGGTCACCTGCCCCTGAGTGCACACGACTCCCAGGGGCCACATCTCATTCCTTATGAAGTGGCCTCTCTAATGACGAACGGGAAAACCTGATCCACTTGGTGACACTGAGTTCCACCCCACGTTGGGCATTTCTTCTTGTGAGTGACCACCGAGGGCACAGACATCCCTAATAGCTGTGACAACAGCTTGACTTCTGAGCCTGCTTCGAAGCAGCAGAAATTCCCGTGACAGACAGTATGCTGGCGCCTTCCCTGCTGAGTTGCAGCCACCCAGGCCCCTTCCAGCCACACAGTTTCAGAGCCGGGCCTGCTGAAGCCTCTGCCCTCCTCCCAGCCCCCTCCCCGCTCTGTGGCTCCCCGCATGCTCCTGCTGGGGGGCTCCAGCCCGCTCCCCTGCCCTGACTTTGCCCACCCCGCGGGCTCTGCTGTATTCTGCTGGTGGCACTCATCTCTCCCTGACTTTGTGTGTCCCCAACCCTGGCTAGAAACTGGGCCCGGTGGGGTGGGCCCGGTGTCAGTCTCACCCGCACCCCCAGGACAGAGCCCTGTCTGTGAGCTTGTGACAGCACGGAGCCCTCTGAGCCCCAGCCTCACCTGGTCCCCCACTTTGTGGGCAATGACCGCGGCTCCCTCCTCTAGTTCTGTCACTGGGTGGGCGGATTCAAAGTGCCACCTGCAGGCAGTCACCAGGGCAGCTGCACGGGGCCTCTTCATCCTCGGGCCCCCATCCCTGCAGCCCAGCCGCGCCCCCGGCCCTCTGGCTCTGGGATCTGCTCAGTCTCCGTGAAGAGGCAAAGGCAGCGGCACAGTCCCGCACCCCTCAGAGCGGGCTCTGACTTCACTCCCACGAGGCTGCCCATGCCCCCAACAAGACGTGGCTTCCCTCACTGAGCATTTGGGGAGGCTGGGGCACACGGCGGGGAATGCCTGCCCAAGGCCTCACCTCCTGCCCAAGGCCTCACCTCCCGGTCCTGCCACCTCCAGAAGAGATGCTGAGCTCCTTCAGGGGAAACTTCCCCAAGGGGAAACTCTGGGCCTTGCCCTCCCCACTCCCTATTCTGAGGGCCAGATCCTGGCCTCAAACCCACCCCAGCTGCATAGGAGCTGTGGCCCCAGGACGCCCGTTTCCCCCTCTGTAAAAAGGACACAGTTTTTTGGTAGAAACAACAGCTGTGACTGAGGGACAGTCATGACTGGCATCTCTTCTTACCCAGCTACAGCACTGGGGCAAGTCACCAGCTCAGCTCACCGCTGTCCAGTTGGCAGAGGCTCTGAGTCCCCCAGCAGACAGCCTGGATTGGGCCCGAGGAGGGGCCTGGGGAGCCCGGAGCCCACACGCCCAGATGCCAGCAGCATGGGGATTAGGGTAGAGAGGGTGTCTGGAGGCTCAAGACAGGGATGGGGAGGCGGTGGGGAAGAGCAGGGCAGCTAGCTTCCAGGGAGGGAAAGTTGGGGAGTAGACTGGGCTGATAACAGAGGGGTTGCTGGGGTTGCAGGCTTGGGAGGCGGCGGGCAGCGGGCACTCACAGTGTGGGGGGGCGGGGACATGAGGGAGGGCGCTCACCATGAGTGGCTGGTCCTTGGGCTCCATCTCTCTCAACACCAGCGGGCTGTCCCGGGCCGGGGAGGGACCTGCGGCCTGGCAGGAGGGCATGGGCAGAGGAACGCACTCCCTGCTATCCCAACAGAGGTGAGACCTGCCTGCACTTAGCCCCGCCCCGCCTAGGTAACATCAGCTGGGCCTCGGGGGAGCCGGGCTGGCACCGCTTAGGTGGTTGGGGCCCCAAGGAGCAGGGTGGCCCTCCCGATCACCTCTGCACACAGGGACAGCAGCCTTTCCCTCCACCCTCACTATGGCAACCCCGGGTTTCCACATGCCTCACCTGGTGCACATGAGCCGGCCTGACACTCACCAGGACGCAGGTGGAGGGGCTGCCCCTCTTCTTTGCAGGGTGGGTCCCTCTCCCACCTTGAGACCGGGAGAGGCGCTGCCCACCCCAGGGCCCCTCACGCAGAGACCAGGATGGCCCTGGAGCTTTTCTCCTGAAGCAGACAAATGGCAGCAGCTGAAGCTTCACTCAGCAACCTGAGCAACTTGGACTCCAAGTGCCGTTTCCAACGGCGACCATGCTTCTTTTTTTTTCTGTCACTCAGGCTGGAGTGCCGTGGTGTCATCTTGGCTCACCACAGCCTTGAACTCCTGGGCTGAAGTGATCCTCCTGCCTCAACCTCCCGAGTAGCTGGGACTACAGGCGTGCACCACCATGCCCATTATTTTATTTTATTTTGAGACAGAATCTCGCTCTGTCATCCAGGCTGGAGCGCAGTGGTGCAATCTCAGCTCACTGCAACCTCCGCTTCCTGGGTTCAAGCAGTTCTCCTGCCTCAGCCTCCCGAGTAGCTGGGATTATAGGCACCTGTCACCATGCCTAGCTCATTTTTGTATTTTTAGTGGAGACAGGGTTTCATCATGTTGGCCAGGTTGGTCTCGAACTTCTGACCTCAGGTGATCTGCCTGCCTTGGCCTCCCTAAGTGCTGGGACTACAGGCGTGAGCCACCATGCCCGGCCCACGACCACGTTTCTGATGCACTAGGCGTCGTCTCCTCCCCTTTCCCAGTCAGTGCTCAGATCCGCTCTCAGGTGTATGCAACACCTAAAGGCTGTGCTCAACTTTTCCACTGCATGCCCAGGCGCCGGGGGGGGACACCGAACTGTGAACCCACACCCCAAGGTCACCTTACCCCACCAGGCTGCACTAACCAGAGTGCAGGACACTGCCCAGAGCCAGGGTCAGTGCCAAGCACAGAAACCCGCTCCTGCGCTGACAAGAGATCACACCAAGGCCAGGCCGGGCGTGACGCATGCCTATAGTCCCAGCTACTCAGGAGGCTGAGGCATGAGAATCCCTTGAACCCGGAAGGCAGAGGCTGCAGTGAGTTGAGTTCAGGCCACTGCACTCCAGCCTGGGCAACAAAGCAAGACCCTGTCTCAACAAAAGCAAAAAAAAAAAAAAAAAAAAAAAGGAAAGAAATCACGCTAAGATAAGATCCAAGCCGTTCAAACCTGGCAAGTCCAACTTCATGATTCTAACTATGGAGTTGAAAGGGCCTGGGGGTCCATTCCTGCCAGAGTGGGTGACTCAAGCCCTCCTAAGAGCCACCGTGCCTTTCCTATAAGCCGACTGCCTGGCAGCTCAGCTGGGCAAGGCCAGGGCATGTTTGGCCACATCCCTCTTCCTTGACATCCGGGTCAACGCTGTGCTGCAGAAACCCCTGCCAGGTGGATTTGGCAAGGATGGGGCGACACCTCCAACACCCACGTCCCATTCCTCTACGAGTATGAGGCTCCAGCGTCTGACCAAGGCACTTGCCAGGAACACAGCTATGGATCCCCGCGTTCTTGCCTGCCCTGGCCTCCCGAAACACAACCAAGGCCGTGCCTGCAGCAGGGGTTCCAAACCCACCCTGACGTCCTGAGCCTGCCAGCCCTGGGGACCCTGATACCCAGGAAGTCCCTCCGCAGCAGGCCGGCTCTGGGAGATCCACGTCTACCGTAGCAAAGTTAAAACCAACACGAGGGCTTCAGAAATCCTTTATTTATGAATTATATCCAACAGTGACTAGTACATTTAAAACAGTGGAAAGTTCATGTTTTTAGAAGGTGTGTTAAAAATCTGTCATATGGCCGGGCGCGGTGGCTCAAGCCTATAATCTCAGCACTTTGGGAGGCTGAGACGGGCAGATCACGAGGTCCGGAGATCGAGAACATCCTGGCTAACATGGTGAAACCCCGTCTCTACTAAAAAATACAAAAAACTAGCCGGGCGAGGTGGCGGGCGCCTGTAGTCCCAGCTACTCGAGAGGCTGAGGCAGGAGAATGGCATAAACCCGGGAGGCAGAGCTTGCAGTGAGCTAACATCCGGCCACTGCACTCCAGCCCGGGCGACAGAGCGAGACTCTGTCTCAAAAAAAAAAAAAAAAAATCTGTCATATGGTAGAACTGTGTGTCTTTCTTCTTTCCATGAAATCAGAAAAACGGTTTCTTGGCACACTAAGAGTTTAAGCAGCGTGAGTGTAAACAAGAATTACTAATAAAATGTGCACTGGAGGGACACAGCACAAAACGGCAGGATTGCAACCATTCCACGATTTTAGAATCGCAGATGAGACACACGTAGGGCTCATAAAAAAACAAATGCACCAAGGCACCCTCCTCACACCCAGGAGACCGTGGCACCCGAGGCTCTAGGCCACTCCTCCAGGGCGGCAGGCATCTGGGTCCTCTGCCCTGTGAATTACAGCCCCTCCGTCTCCAAACGTTGCCTTAGGTTTGTAAACATCCCTTGGCTGTGAGTTCTGAGTGCTGCCTCAGGTCTGACGAGTTGAAAAGAGGTGGACGAAACTGCAGGGTCACAGGTGCTGCTGGGAAGTGAAACTCTGTAAACAGGAGGGGCTGAAATTCCCCCAATTTATGTGCTCCCTTCCCAACAGGAAGCAAGTCCAAGATGACCGCATAAAAATGGGCAGAACTGGCCGGGCACGGTGGCTCACACCTGTAATTCCAGCACTGTGTGAGGCTGAGGCAGGAGAATCGCTTGAACCTGGGAGGAGGAGGTTGCAGTGAGCCAAGATCGTGCCACCGCACTCCAGCCTGGGCGACAGTGCAAGACACCATCTAAAAATTTAAAAACGGGCGGAACTGACCATTCTCAATACAAGTTTCCCAACATGTCTAACTCCAGAGGAAAGTCACATGGTTCTCACCAGGGAAAGTGACCAGCATCTTTCACAGAAAACAATGCAACAGAAGAGACTGTGGTGTGACTAGTGCATCGCTGGACACAGGGTGGCCGAGTGTGTGTGACGACTGGACAGGACAGTGCCCTGCGGAGGTCTGGCTGGGCAAGCAGGCCCTTGACACTGGGGAGGGAGGCAGGCACCAAGTTCAAGGTCACTATCTACATTCAAAGACAGGAGAAAGACGGGTTTTTCATACAAGTTTGCTTTTATTCCAACCTGTGGAGAAAACCGGCCACAACCTGCACGGTGGGGGTATGAGGCATGGCGGCGCCCTCCCGGTGGGTCTCCGGGACACGTCCAGCACTGCCCACGATGGGGATGCAAATCCTTCAACGGAAACGCCGCTCAGCTGTGTACAGGCACCGTGGAAACATCACTGGGCACAGAAGGTGCTGCCGGCGGCGTTGCTAAGAGTCTATGGAGCCAACACCAGTGGTGCCGACAGAAAACTCCAAACAAGAAAGAAGTGGGCCGGGCGCGGTGGCTCACGCCTGTAATCCCAGCACTTTGGGAGGCCGAGGCCGGCAGATTACGAGGTCAGGAGATTGAGACCATCCTCGCAAACACGGTGAAACCCCCCCGTCTCTATTAAAAATACAAAAGATTAGCCGGGCGAGGTGGCGGGCACCTGTAGTCCCAGCTACTCGGGAGGCTGAGGCAGGAGAATGGCGCGAACCTGGGAGGCAGAGCTTGCAGTGAGCTGAGATCCGGCCACTGCACTCCAGCCTGAGCGACAGAGTGAGACTCTGTCTCAGGAAGAAAAAAAAAAGAAAGAAGTGGAAGCGGGTGCCTTAAACACCCCACTGCAGACACCAGGGGCTGAAAGGCACAAAAATGTGTCGCAATGGCAGAATCCAGGCGCGGTCACAGTCCAGAGCCAGAGAGCACGGGGAGGCGGCGGGGGTCACGCGGGCTTCCTGCAGGACGGCCTCGGCTCCACACACCACACATGGCTGCACTGCAACAGAGGAACCGCGGCTCATGCTCTGTCCTGCAGCTCAGTGCAGGAGCAGCGGGTGCAGTCTGTCCCCTGGACAGGCACGCATGGCGGCCCTAAACAGCACCTCAAAAGACCCCCTGAACATCGCCTTGGGGTTGACGTTGAGTCCCGCAACAGGAGTTGCCCTGGCCACAGAGAGCCGAGCCCATATGCCACCCCTACTCGCTCATGGTCCCGCCCTGAGGACAGCAACCAGGCCACCCTCAGGCATCCCACGGGCCTTCTGTCCCACACATGCCCGTGCTGTGAGGCGCGGAGGCCCCCAGGACTTAGGAGCTCCCGTACTCTGCTCCCCAGCCCCCAACTTAGAAGGCTCCTCTCAGAACTGCCAGAACCAGAGTTGCAGCTGCACACACCAGCGTTTCTTTCTGGTGGACACACCGTGGCCATCACTAGCACAAGCCTCAGGAAATGGCCAGGCATGGCCACCCTCCTCTTCCTAGCACTTCCCAGCACCTGGCCACGGCTCCTCCCTCACCCAGCATGGCCTAAAAGGCGTCATCTGCGATGCCCTCAGAGGGAGCAGTCGAGGCCACGTCGGCACCGACTCCACGTTTCACACGAGGCTCAGCTAACCCTGGGCACACGACGCTGGGGCTTCACCTCTGCCTTAAAGAAGGTGCTTTCTCCGTGATGGGTAACAGAAGCAGCTGCGAGCAGCCAACGGGGACCCCGCCGCGCCCCCTGCAGACGCTCACCACAGCGCTCCCAGGTCACTCTTGGTTCCCGAGAGGGATGATTTCCTCCGTGACGAAGAACTCGATGGTCTCCTCTTCCCAGTCGTCCACATTGCTGTCCAGCTCGTCAGTGTCCACACCTGAGGGGACAAAGGGCGCAGGTCACCCACGGGGGCACAAGCTGAGTGGCACCACTGAGGCCAGTGGGAAGAGTGCGGGAGTCCGCGTGCACTGGGGCCTGTGGGCGGCAGAAGGGCCAGCTCCTGGTGACTGAGGGATCTCTACGTTACCTCCTCGCAACTCCAGGCGCTCGTTTTTCTGCTCCATATAGAGCTCCTGGGCCATTTTTCGGTACTTCCGGAAGTCTTCCATCATGGTGCGCCTTCTCTCCACCAATTCCTATGCGTGAGGTTGGGGAAAGCCACAGAACTGGTAAGACACGTGCCTCCCCATCGCGAAGAGCCCACACCCAGGTGGACTGTGCCAGGATGACAGCATTTGGAGGTGTTCAAGCAGGAATAGCCGCTCCATTCGTTTTCACTCTTCCCCCAACACTGTCCCCCGCCCACAAGGCAGCAGTGAGGTCGCAACTCCAGGCCCCCGCGCCAGCCCCAGTTCCCCACTGCATCCCTCCTAGGGGAGAAACAGAATCAGTGTCTTCCGGGCAGAAGCAACTCTGAGCACACACGCAGCGCCGCCTGCAGCCCTGATGTGGGCCCGCTTTGCCGTGACGGCAGATGTCCCAGCACAGCCCTCCCTTTGGGGAACAAGGCTCACCTTTGAGGCTTTGGACTGGCTCAAACGATCCTTCTGTTCAAAGATCTTCGAGTATTTCTTCAGATCCTTTTTAATTTGCTGAAACAAAAGACCCACCACTCAGGATTTAACATTCAAAGCAAGAAGCACAAACGCACTCTTCAGAGTTGCCGACATGATGTGACACCCAGGGTCATTTATGGAACAGCTTCCCAGGGGTGCTCGCGCCCGCTCCTTCCTCCGTCTTTCCCGTTGAGACTTTCTTCCTGGGATTTAACCCTCCTCTTCGCTCTGACCTAAGACCATCCGCCTATTTTACCACCATTATGTAAACCCCAGACCAGCTGCTTCTATTCCCACCAGGACTTTTTAATGGCCCTGGTATCTTTTTATCTACCCCCCGGGTTCATGCAAAACTCCCCTAAACAAGCTGAAGGCCTCAGGCTACTCTCCTAGCGCTGTTCTATCCCATTCAGTTCTCACTGTTCCTCAGGCTACTCTCCTAGAGCTGTTCTGTTCCCTTCAGCTCTCACTGCTCCTCAGGCTACTCTCCTAGAGCTGTTCTATCCCATTCAGTTCTCACTGCTCCTGCATCTCTTCAAGGCATCCTTGCAAATGTCACATTTCTATTCCCCACTCACCACCCTAACAATAACAGAAAAAACTGACTACTTTTCAACGCCACAATCGCCTCCAGTGCCCTGCAGCGGGGATGGGGGAACGCTGACCTTGATCTGCTCCTGGCTCAGGAGTGTGGGAGGCCGGGGCCGCCACAGCAGCTGGCAGAAGCGGTCCTTGTTGTTCTTCTGCAGGAGGCGGCCCTGGAAAGTCCACAGCCAGTACGCGTTGTCCACCTAGGCGAGGGCAGGGACACACCAGAACACAGAGGGATCAGCAGAGCCACAACTGTGACTGTGTCACTTGCTGCACAAGGTCCTGGGTATCGGGGACACGTGTGAAGCAAACAAAGCTCTGCCTGTGCAGAGCCGACAGCAGGGAAGGTGGGCAGTCAGTGAAAGACACCTCAATGATGCAATCGACCCAGAGTGCAGGGCACAGAGCAGTTGCAGCAGCGCTCATCACAGCACAGGCTTGCGCATTCTTGCTGGCAACACGAACCCCATGCTGGATGTAAATTAACTGCATCACCGAGCGCTGCTGCATCCCATGCCAGATGTAAGGTGTGCTGAACGCGGGACCGGATGTAAGCTAACTGCATCCCTATGCACTGCCCACACAGCCCCGTGCTGGGTGGGAGCTGTGCTGAGCACTGTGCCGGGTGTGAACTGTGCTGGATGTAGGCTAACTGCATCACTACACGCCGCCAGGTTCCGCTCTCTTCACAGCAGGCCTCTCTCATGAAGGAGGATGCATTCACTGGCCCTTGGCATAGACATCTTGTTGCGGCCCGGCATTTTGGGAGCTAAGTGTTTATACCTCAAGGGGAGTGGTCAACAACTTAAAAGGTCTCTCTTTTTTTTTTTAAATGGGGCTAGGGTTTCGCTGTCACTCAGGCTCGTCTCAAAACTCCTGGGCTCAAGTGATTCTTCTGCCTCTGCCTCCTAAAGTGCTGGGACGACCGGTGTGGGCCACTGTGCCTGGCCTAAGGTGTTTTCAAGCGTCGAGTTGGGCCCCACCGAAGTGACATCTCAACGTATCTGAACACAGGCTGCCATCAACATATCCTGATTCCAATGTGAAGATTTCTAACTCTAGACACTTGTAGTCATATTTGGGAAGTTGATACTCCTAAAAGTTCTGTATCTCATTAAACAAAATTACCCGAGTTTGGTCTCACAGGCTCTATTTGAATGGACTGGTTCAACTGTCAATACCTCCATCAATGTTTTACAAGTCATTAAATACTGAAAGTCCTCGACAAACTTAACCAGCAGTTTTGGAATAATGGTTGTGGGCAACGCTGCAGCTGGACTCAACCAATGACCCCAAAGAGATCTTAATGTCTGCGGTTACGGAACTTTGTTCAGACTTCAAAGGAAATGACTCCTCTCTGCAGAAAAACACTTGTGTATGACACATTCTCACTCCCTTTCAAGGGTCCCCAGGCCCAGGGTAAGACCCCCACCCGCCCTGCAACCATGAGCGGGAGCTGCTCCTGCACTCAGCGCCACCTCTTCTACAACCCAGAACCTCCTCCTCCTGCCACGAACACCAGCCAAGGCTTCTGTTAAACACAGAGGCTTGGTGCCCCTTCCCCGAGGTCCCAGGACAGCACCAGAGTCAGCAGCCAGCCGGCAATCCCTGCTTCTATCCAAAGCCAACGCTATGCCCCACGGGCCTGCACCTTATGGCTCCACCAGGACACAGAGGTGACGACATAGCGTCCGGTGGGATCCCACTCGACGTCGGAAGCCATGTAGTGCTCTGCGATGTTCATGACTGTGCAGTCCGAAGTGTCCACAAACGCTAAGGCACCATTCATACTGCAGAGACAGACAGGACCATCAGGCTTCACGGAGACGCATACCTCCTGGCATCCCACTCCTGAAAGGTGCTGCGGCATGGGGTCCCCAGGGAGCCAGCCTTGGCGTTAACATGGAAACAAGTACGGCAACAGCCTCCGGTGGCCACTGTGAGACGTACCAAGTCACAGATGCAGAGCGTGTGGTGAGTAGTACACACGTCTGCCATCACTATTATTTTTACTGGAAATGTTATCTGGGGCTAAGCCTTCAAAAATACAGTAGCAAGCGTGGACAATGAAACAAGGGAGAGCAGCAACAAAAGAGTACTCTTTAAGCTGGAAGCTTCTCCACGATTTTGACACACTGCTGGAACACAGCTGAGACCAGCACATGACACAAACCACAGAGGTAAGGCAGCCTCACAGCTGTGTAACGAATACCCTTCCTGCTAGAAGACATGGGACTGAACCCCCGGGGGTGGTAACTGGATTGCTGGAAGGCACTTGTTTAACCACGAAGAACCACAACCCGCAGACGGGTCTGCCTGGTCACTTCACGAAAGTATCTGCGAGGGCTTATTTCTTCTTTTTTTTGAGACGGAGTCTCGCTCTGTCACCCAGGCTGGAGTGCAGTGGCGCGATCTCAGCTCACTGCAAGCTCTGCCTCCCGGGTTCACGCCATTCTCCCACCTCAGCCACTCAAGTAACTGGGACCACAGGCACCCGCCACCAAGCCTGGCTAATTTTTTGTATTTTTAGTAGAGATGGGGTTTCACCGTGTTAGCCAGGATGGTCTCAATCTCCTGACCTCGTGATCCACCTACCTCAGCCTCCCAAAGTGCTGGGATTACAGGCGTGAACCACTGCGCCCCGCACGAGCGCTTATTTCAATCTGTCCCGGCTTGGCCCAACTCCTGGAGTGCCATGGGTCCGCAAAGGTTCAATAAAGTCCCATCCACTGACACCAGGGTAACCCTTTCAGTGCACAATACTCCCTCTACCAAGAAGCTGGGTGCTGGCGCCTGAGGGGTCTCTACCACAGCAGGCAGAGTGCTGCTCACAAGGCAGACAGGCTCAGAGCACATACACCTACCTCCTCAGGCCCGCCAACACCACGAACTGCCCTTGGGGGCTCCAGAAGATGGTGTTTGCTTGCTGCTTGTCGAACATCTCTGAAAGGAAAGAGAGCACCTATCACGAGCTGCAAGGGCTTCCACGGTGCCGGGGCAGCCAAGGCTGGAGGACTTGGCTGTAGCTCAAGCTGCCCCCGTGCGCAGAGCTAGTAATGCTGAACCACCTCGGAAAACAATTTTACAAAGTCCATCGCTAAGTACCCTGAGTCATGATCCATACTTTAAACGGGAAAAAAAGAGAAGATACAACATGGGTACTTCAAAACAAGACTCTCTTATTTCCTGAGATAACTGGGCAAATAATTCCCTTTATGGCAAATGTTCACTGCTGCAGGGTCCCCAGCAGGGAGAAGACGTCAGAGATAAGTGACCCTGAAAGACCAAAGCCACTCTCCTAGCGACAAGGCGTCTTTGGATAAGCTATGCTTGTTGAAACTGACTAGTCATCACCTTTCCAGGTACAACTCTTACTTCCAGGAGGGATCTCAGGCAGAGCCGCTGGAGCGGTGAGAAGGCCAGCTGGGGCTGGGCTCAAGTCCCCCTCAGAGCATATGCTCCCTGCGTCTCAGACAGAGCTAATAACCTGTGGCCTCTCTCTCCTCAGCCCGCGGTACATCCAAAAAAAGAGGCGTGGGGCAGGCTGATGTGGGGAGAAGGGGAGGAGACGGGGCAGGGCAGTGCAACCCGGCAGGGGCAGGGGTCTCAGACTTGTACAAACGAAAACCCCAACAGCCACGGGAATGGGACAGAGCCCACACGGTGGCCCCAGAGTCCATGCCAAACTTCAGGAGAGGCATGTCACACTACCTGTTTGGGAGGTACAAGGTGCCTCTGCTTGCCGTATGTTTCATGACCTAGAAGACTTACACAAGTCTCTGGACAGTCTGCAACTGCCCGTATGTTTGTATCAACCGGAATTAATGGAACAGCCAACTGTGATCCACTGCCAACTGAGGGCTCCACGCACCCTGCCGACCTCTAGCAAAGTGAAAACTAAACTCCTCACAGAATCATCCTGCGAAAGGTGTGGCCAGGAGATTCCAAATCCTTCCAAGTACAGGGCCAAACCCATGGCTCTGCAGGAGGGCACCTGGCAGCCAGAGTCCTGTGGGTGAGGAACACAGCCCATCACCACCTCCCGGCTGCCACACAAACACACACCATGCCTGTGAAGCAACAAGCAATGGCTCATTCAATCCCCGCGGGCACTGGGCTCTATGCTGAGCAGAGACCCCAGGATGAAGTGAGGAGCTGAGGGCACAGGCTGCAGCTGCCATGAGACGGGAGAGCGTCCCCACACCACTGTGAGGAGCGAGCCCCAGGTGGGTGCAGTGTGGCGCCCCTGGAACCAGGTGCACGGGGGAAGGGCACAGCCGTGTGCAACAGCTCTGCACACCCTGGTCAGAGGCGCCCGACTCACACTGGGGACTGGCAGGAGCATGGCCACAGGAAGTGACTCTGAGCACAGGGACAATAGCTACAGCCAGAAGGGAAAAAGCTTCACTCCAGACAATGGCAGAGAATGGAAGCCTTGGAAATACTTGCTTAAACGTGAGGGCCCAACGGGGCTCAGAGAAGCACCCCACAAGGAGGCAGCACCTCCAGGCCATTGCTCACTTCATCAGCCAAGCCCACAACACCCCACTCACAGGTGAGTCCCAGCCTGCCCAACAGTGGTCCTAGGCCAGTCAAATGCTCACTGCTGGGCAGAAACTGAGTCATCATCCATGTTGACCTGTTCAGAAGAGGAAAGGGACCAGGCTACTTACTGATGAGTTCAATTTTCCCGTTGTTTTTGACGTGGTAGAAAGACACAGATATCCGCGGAGCCTCTCCGTGCAACACGGCAAACTTACTTCCATTTGGTTCCCAGGCAAAGGCTATGATGGTTTCTAAAACCGACAAAACAGACCACTCCCTTTTTGGTCAACTCAGAACACAATGCTCTTGATCAGTTAAAATGTTCACTACTCAACCACAGAGAAATATCCCCCAATGTTTAAAAGTTCATTAAAAGGACCAGAGAGCAAGCAACAGCAGGGAAGGTGCACATTCCTGGAGTTTCAGAGACAGCTGCTTCCACTCATGTGGAGTGACCTACGTGAAACTGCTCTCTCCCTGAGCGGGACACCGGGACCCCCACGGTGGGACCCCCACGGCGGGACGCCCACACGGGACCGCAGGAGCCTGACGTGGGCAGCTGTGGATGCCGCTTCCCTCGCACCCAGTGTGGCACCTACAGTGGGATCCTCACTTCCACTCTCCTACCTGGAAAGGTGGCCAGGTTTCACGTTTTCTCACCTCTCTATTTTTGTCCTTCCTTCCTCCTCTTCTCCATGGCAAAACAAAAAGCCAGACCAGAACACAGGCTCAATTTCTTTGTTCTTTTTTTTAGACAGGGTCTTGCTCTGTCACCCAGGCTGGAGTGCAGGGGCGCAATCTCAGTTCACTGCAACCTCTGCTCCTGGGCTCAAGTGATCCTCCCACTTCAGTGTCTGGAACAGCTGGGACTACCGCTGCGCACCACGCCTGGCTAATTTTTTAATTTTTTTTGTACAGAGAGGGTCATACTACATTGGCCAGGCTCTAAACACATTCTGTGACCTGGAAATGGCTACTCATGGTGCGGGCTCACAGTCCTGACTCCACTGCTCAGACAATCCCTCGCATGGAAGTGTTAAAAGCCAAGAGTAAAACCGCACAGAGGCCCCATTCACCTCAAAGTGACTAAAATACAACTTGCCTTTCATTTCGACCACATCCACAGGTACCTGTTTCTCCCTCATTCGGAAAATTTCAAAATTTGTGACAACACCCTGTTTAAAAAAAAGGGGGAAAGGGTGACATTCTGGACAGTGAAAATATGAGACAAAGGTTTAAATCAAAAGTCAGCTTCATAACGAAAGATTCAGTGTGCACGCTTGGTTCACACACACGAGCATCTGCAGTGATGAAAGAAACAGCCCTCAGGACGGAAGACAGTTCAGTAGGAGGGTAACTGCCGGCACCACGTCTACCAGCAGCCACTGGACATGCACGAAGTAACTCTGACCCAGATCCCACCTCCAGGAGCTGCCCTGCTCACCACACTCGGCACAAACAGTCCCAGGGTCCTCACTGCAGCCTGCGGACCAGGATCCCGAGGGCCATAAAGGCGCACCAATGGGGCTGGTTAGACCATTTCAGACAGTGGGGTGTCCTGTTGCCATAACCTTCAAGAAGTCCTGCCCTACTCCAGGAGTCTAAGGGGAAACTGCCCTGATGTCCATCAACAAAGTAAGGAGGCCAAGAAACGTGGTCCACCAGACAAGAGATTACTGTTCAGACTCAGCACCGTGGACCAGCCGTGGGAACACTGAGCTACGTGAAGGAGATCAGACACAGAAGGCGGCATACTATCCAATTCCAGCTGTGTGTCCAGAATAGGGAAATCGCTGACATTCGTGATGCCAGGAGCTGGGCAGAGAAGCTGCCAACAGGCATGGTGTTTTTTTGTAAGGTGATGAAAACATTTCTTATCTTTTATCTTTTAAAAATTATTTAAGGCCGGGCGTGGTGGCTCAAGCCTGTAATCCCAGCACTTTGGGAGGCCAAGATGGGTGGATCACGAGGTCAGGAGATTGAGACCATCCTGGCTAACATGGTGAAACCCTGTCTCTACTAAAAAACACAAAAAACTAGCCGGGCAAGGTGGCGGGCGCCTGTAGTCCCAGCTACTCGGGAGGCTGAGGCAGGAGAATGGCGTGAACCCGGGAGGCAGAGCTTGCAGTGAGCTGAGATCTGGCCACTGCACTCCAGCCTGGGCAAGAGAGCTAGACTCCGTCTCAAAAAAAAAAAAAAAAATTATTTGTAGAGATGGGGTCTCACTGTGTTGCCCACGCTGGTCTGAAACTCCTAGCCTCAAGCTATCTTCCCTACCACCCTGGGGAGCCACCACACCCAGCCGATGAAAACCTTCTGAAATGAGCGGTGGTGGCTGCACAACTCTGAACAACGAAAAGCCACTGAACCAGTTCGCCACTCTAAAGGGGTGTTTTACGGCATGTGAATTAAACATCAATTAAAACTTTTTTAACACGAAAGAAAGAGGAGGCCGGGCGCGGTGGCTCAAGCCTATAATCCCAGCACTTTGGGAGGCCGAGACGTGCAGATCACGAGGTCAGGAGATCGAAATCATCCTGGCTAACACAGTGAAACCCCGTCTCTACTAAAAAATATGAAAAACTAGCTGGGTGAGGTGGCGGGCGCCTGTAGTCCCAGCTACTCGGGAGGCTGAGGCAGGAGAATGGCGTAAACCCGGGAGGCGGAGCTTGCAGTGAGCTGAGATCGCGCCACTGCACTCCAGGCTGGGTGACAGAGCGAGACTCCGTCTCAAAAAAAAACAAAAAAAAAGAAAAAGAAAAAAAAAAAGAAAGAGGAATACTTATTAGAGGGAAAACTCAGGAATTTTTTTTTTTTTTGAGACAGTCTGGCTCTGACGCCAAGCTGGAGTGCAGTGGCGCAATCTCTCAGCTCACTGCAACCTCTGGCCCCTGGGTTCAAGCAATTCTCCTGCCTCAGCCTCCCGAGTAGCTGGGACTACAGACGTGCGCCACCATGCCCAGCTAATTATTGCACTTTTAGTAGAGACGGGGTTGCACCATGTGTGCCAGAATGGTCTCAATCTCTTGACCTCGTGATCTGCCCACCTCGGCCTCCCAAAGTGCTGCGATTACAGGCATGGGCCACTACACCTGGCCAACTCAGACAATATTTTTGATAAAATAAATATTAAATGATCAACCACCAAAAAAAAAAAAAAAAAAAAAATCTGAGTATACTACTTTTTGTGCTTAGAAAGACAATAGTATTCTCAGCTGGGCACAATGGCTCACGCCTGTAATCCCAGCCCTCTGGGTGGCCGAAGTGGGTGGACCTGAGGTCAGGAGTTCAAGACCAGCCTGGCCAATATGAGGAAACCCTGTCTCTACTAAAAATACAAAAATTAGCTGGGCCTGGTGGCAGACACCTGTAGTCCTAGCTACTTGGGAGGCTGAGGCAAGAGAATCGCTTGAGCCCAGGAGGTGGAAGCTGCAGTGAGCCGAAATCGCGCCACTGCACTACAGCCTGGTGACAGCGAGACTCAGTCTCAAAAACAAACAAAACAAAACAAAACAAAACAAAATCCATTAACAACCTCCAAACAATACGGTGGCCACTTCAGAGCTCAGGATAAGGAATCGCCAGTTCCCGAGGGAATCTACATACCTGGGTGCCTTTTGGAGTCCTATCTACTTTCACACACAAGTAGTCTCCGTTCTTCTGCCAGTGGAGCTTGCAATCCACCACGTTGAACAGGTTCCTCACGCGGATCTCTTGCCTGGTAGGGAGCTGCATCAGGGTTACCCTGGCTGGAATATCTTTGTCTTCAGGCACCCAGAAAGCGATTATGTTACCACCAGGAGACCAAGAAAAGTCTCTGCACAACAGGAAAATAAAATGCTAAAGCAAAGGCCAAGTGATGAAACTGAAAAGCAGAAGAAAATAAAACAACTCATTTGCTATACAGAAGCTCAATGCTGTCATAACTGACGCTGAGCACTACCCCCGCGCAGCTTCACAGGTCCTCGCCAGGACCCTGGGGCACTACCACGCTCACTGTGACAGGGAATGAATGCAGACAGAGTATTAGCAACCCCATCATCACGCACAGACTCATAGGGACTCCAGCCTGCACTCTGTCAGCCCACTCTTAAGACACCGCACACTGCTGCTTTGATGCAAGTAAGTTGTAGGCTGGTGTATCCGGCTATTATGTCATCTGAAGATTAATTAAGGTGCAAATGGGGAAAACGGCAAATGAAGTATAATGAATGAGCAAGAAAAAGGGCAACTCCCTCCACTGTATCAACCTCTCTACAGAAGGTCTAAGGTTCCTTACAACCGCTGCTGTAAGGAACGGTTCCTGAGCTCACCTACATGAAAAACAGCTCTATACACACTACGTGCTGTTTTGCATTTACTGAGAACCAGCGTCCTGGTCTTTTCATTTTATAAGCCATAATTTTGCCCAAGAATGTAAAAATGAAAGAAGAAACGTCAGTGTCCTTGGATTGCTGGTAGTTCACTGCTGTAATACTGACCAGTCCCAAGTTTTCCGATAAACAAAAATGTGCCCATTCTGCGATGGTGAAAATGAGCTGAAGGCTCCTCAAACTCTGCCTCAGACAGAAGAGCAACAGGAAAACCTTTCGCCTAAGCAGAGTCCCCTCTCTTCCTTAAGGCTGGAAACTCCCCCAGTTTCTAGGTCAAAGACGAGGTAAATGGAAGGAAGCCGACTCAAGGCTCTGGCCTTGAAGATTCAATCTGGGCACAGGAAAGGGGTCACTGAAGTGGTGCCTCGAGGGTGGCGGCCCAGCATTGAGCAGCCTTGCCCATCGACCCAAGCCTCCATCCTGGCGTCCAGAACAAACTCACCTTAGGCTGGGCGCGGTGGCTCACACCTGTAATCCCTGCACTTTGGGAGGCTGAGCCGGGTAGGCGGATCACTTGAGGTCAGGAGTTCGAGACCAGCCTGGCCAACATGGTGAAACCCCGTCTCTTCTAAAACACACAAAAAATTAGTCAGGTGTGCTGGTGGTGCGCCTGTTAATTCCAGCTACTGGGGAGGCTGAAACACCAGAATCGTTTGAACCTAGGAGGCGAAGCTTGCAGTCGGCCGAGATCGCACCACTATACTCCAGCCTGGGCAACAAAGCAAGACTGCGTCTCAAAAAAGATTTTAAAATGGCCGGGTGTGGTGGCTCATGCCTGTAATCCTAGCACTTTGGGAGGCTGAGGCGGGCGGATCACTTGAGGTCAGGAGTTCTGAGACCAGCTTGGCCAACACAGTGAAACCCCAACACAGTGAAACTGTCTCTACGAAAAATACAAAAATTAGCTAGGCATGGTGGTGGACACCTGCAGTCCCAGCTACTTGGGAGGCTGAGGCAGAAGAATCACCTGAACCCAGGAGGTGGAGGCTGCAGTGAGTGGAGATCATACCACTGCACTCCAGCCTGGGTGACGGAGCAAGACTGTCTCTTTAACAACAAAAAAAAGCTGAGTGCTAAAGGAGAGACAGCAAATAAAGGAAACCAACTGCAATGGACCACGTCTGTGTCCTCCGAATTCACAGGGTGAAATTCTAACCCCCTGGGTGATGGCATGGGGTGGGGCCTTTTGGGGGTGGCAGGTCCTGAGGGTGAAGCCCTCGGGAATGAGATGACAGCTTTTACGGAAGAGGCCCCAGAGGCCTTCTTCAGGGAAGGCTGGACTGAGGGGCATGAGGAGGGTGCTGGGCCCTCACCAGACGGTCTGCAGGCACCCTGACCTCGGGCTCCCAAGCTCCAAAACTGGGAAAAAGAAATCTCTGCTGCTGTCATAAGCCACCCCGCCTATGGTATTGTGTTAAGCAGCCTGAACACACGAAGATACCAAATTGATAAGAATACTCACTTTATCCCAGAGATCTTCAAACTCTTCTTGTCCAAAAGACCCATAGACTGCCCAAAAAAAAGGAAGGCTGAAGTTGAGTCAAATCATGTCAGTGTCTCAGAAACACACTTAACTTTTTACAAAATGAAACCAGAGTCTGATGTGAGTTTGCCTAAAGGGCAGCGCACACAGAGGATGACAATGAACCCACCCCCCCCCCCCCCCCCCGACAAACACAGTTTTGAAGCGCACCCCTTATAAACCACCCCACACACCCC
>NW_016803657.1:4077702-4082999 GCF_001698545.2 Rhinopithecus bieti | reverse complement strand
CACTGAGAACTGCAGTTCTGAAGCCCACTGCATTAATGCCCATCCAGGACCTCCCACGGCTGCGCCAAGGGGGCAGGAGTAACTGAAGAGCTCTGCCCAAAGCAAGGTTAGTTAAAAAGGCATGGGAGACAGGACTTTCCTTCGCATCTGTGAAACCTCCTCCTCCTCTTCTAGCACAAATACGGAAAAGCAAGACACCCCAGTTACAAGCAAGGATGGGACGCGGCGTTTTCCATCACCAGGACCACTTACAGGAGTTTCATAGATGCTAAGCGTATCCAGGGTCATTCTGGCAAAGAATTTGCCATCGTGGCTCCACCTAAGAAGAAGAAACAGAAGTGCCAAGGTATTCCAATGAAAAGACAAAGGCTACAGAGCTCATTACAATGGTCCACTTACTTAAAAATAGGCCAATGGGCTGAGCTCTCACAGTGAAAACCTCTCTTCTTGTGCCCCGTAAGGATGTCCCAGATGATTATGGCCTGAGGGTCATCCTGCGTGTCCATCAGGGGGCTAAAGGTCACCAGGTACCTAGAAGAGAGGGGCCACACTGTATGCTATCCTCCTCTCACGAGAGGATCACAGTCTGTCTGTGCGGCCAGAACACGCGGTCAGAACTCGTGGAACCAACTCTCTCCCCCAACCCCACACTGCCCAGCCCCAAGAGTTCCAAGCGGAAGAGGGAAGCAGCAGCGCTTCTTCATTCTGGTGTCAATACACTGCAGACACTCTGGTTTCTCCAAGATCAGCACAGAAAGATCTCACAACCCCACACAAAAGGCTGCTGAGTGATCTAGAGGGAGGCGCAGTGTGGAATTCTATCTTTACTCATGTTTCATTAAGACTAACAAGGTAAAAAAATACGGCTGGGCGCAGTGGCTCACACCTGTAATCCCAGCACTTTGGGGGGCAGAGGCAGGCAGATCACCCAAGCTCAGGAGTTCAAGACAAGCTTGGCCAACCATGGCCAACATGGTGAAACCCTGTCTCTACTAAAAATACAAAAATTAGCCAGGCATGGTGGCAGGCACTTGTAATCCCAGCTGCTCCGGCGGCTGAGACAGGAGAATAGCTTGAACCCGGGAGGTGGAGGTTGCAGTGAACCGATACTGTGCCATTACACTCCAGTCTGGGCAACAAGTGAAACTCAGTCTCAAAAAAAAAAAAAGTCCCATCCAGTTTGAAAGCCAGCACAGGTCTGATGGGAAACTTCAGAGGCTGGGGGCTCCTCTCAGCCATGATTTACCTGACTGCTGGTTTGTCTGGAGCTACTGCACCTGCTCACTCAGTTCATACAAAGTGTGTAACAGACGGTCCCTTACAACACCAGAGGGGAAGGCAGACACAACCCGTGAGGGCGAAAACAGAGTGGTCCCAGCTCGTCCTCACACTGCCTTCCACAACTGCCCCTTTCCCTAGCAGAGCTCCAACAGCTGGATTAGCTAGATCAAAAACCACGGCTCAGCCAGGTGCAGTGGCTCACGCCTGTAATCCCAGCACTCTGGGAGGTCAAGGCAGGAGGATCACTTGGCCCCAGGGGTTCAAGACCACCCTGTGCAACAAAGTGAGACACCCCATCTCTACAAAAAAATAAACAAAATTAGCCATATGTCATGATGTGTGCCTGTAGTCCCAGCTACTCAGGAGGCTGAGGGGGGAGGACCGCCTGACCCTGGGAGGTTGGGGTTGCAATGAGCCTGCAATGGGGCCACCGGGTGGCGCTAAGCCTGGGTGACAGAGGCAGGAAAATTTATCTGTAAAACATGTGACCTCAGACTAGATCCTGAACTGCAGGAAAGTAAATATTATACAGAACATTATTAGATCAAGTAATAAAACCAGAATATGGCAATACATTAAAGTATTCAATGAATGTTAAATCCCTGAAGTCAGCACCCCCACTGTGGTCGTGGTAACAAAATCCTATTTCTAGGAATACACATTCGGGGCTGAAGGGACATGTTACTTCCAATTACTCCCAAATGGCTCAGGAAAAGATATCTGTATAGGAGATGACGACATAAATGCAACCGAACGTGAGATCTCAGTAAAAAGCATACTAGCGTTCTCCTTACTCCTGTTTTTTTCTACTAAGTTTGAAATGCTGCAAAATGAAAGACCACCTGTAGAAGGCTGGCATGGGGTGAAAAGCACAGACTCCAACAGCCGGATTAGCTAGATCACCTTTTTTCTAGCAGCTTACCTTTCACAAGGTGAGAAGTCAATGAGCTGAACCCCTTGGTGGCTGAATCTCTGAATTTGCTTGAATTTCTCTCCCCCCCATAGAGCAATGCCTCTTTGATGAAAGGTAGCCAGATAGGTGCCCTTAGGAGACCAACGCACATATGTCTCTGTCCATCTCTGCAGAAAAAAGCAGTGCCAACATTAATACAACAAAATGGCAAACACAAACACTCCTCCTACAATGAATCTATTCTGCAAACTCTTTCTTTTTTTTGAGATGGAGTCTCGCTGTCTCCCAGGCTGGAGCACAGCGGCGCGATCTCGGCTCACTGCAAGCTCCGCATCCCAGGTTCACACCATTCTCCTGCCTCAACCTCCAGAGTAGCTGGGACTGCAGGCGCCCGCCATCACGCCCGGCTAATTTTTTGTATTTTTAGTAGAGACGGGGTTTCACCGTGTTAGCCAGGATGGTCTCGATCTCCTGACCTCGTGATCCACCCGCCTCAGCCTCCCAAGTGCTGGGATTACAGGCGTGAGCCACCGCGCCCGGCCTATTCTACAAACTCTTAACTGAAATACACAAAGCCTGTTCACTTCTCAGGATTTACTTTAAAGCTGGAAGAGGAATAAAAGTTGTTTTCAGAAAGTAATCTCAAAGAAAACATAACGTCACCTGCTCTCCCAGTTTTCTGATAGAAACAAAGTTCCACTTTGTTAAGAAAATACGGGAGAGGTGAGTCCCCGCCCCCAGCGGCAGCAGTAAATACACACCGCTCTTTCTTCAATTGAGACGGGGTCTTTTACGTCATTCCAGAATATGGAAGTGCGGTCTCCACTCTCAAAAATCACGCTGTACTGATCTCTGCATTCTGCCTCTTCAAGCCAGTAACGTAAGTTCCCCTTAAAAAAACAAAAAAGAAAAGGCAAGGAATATAACATTTCATTAATTTTAATTAAAAACTCATTCACAACTATTGCTTTTAAAGATATGACAAATTCAGTCCACACCTTAACTCCCAAGTCACACTCTAACCTCAAGTCAAGACACCATCCAACATTTCTTCTCTTTTTTTTGAGACAGGGTCTCGCTGTTGCCCAGGCTGGAGTCCAGGGGCGCAATCATAGCTCACGGCAGCCTCAACCTCCCAGCTCACGGTGATCCTCCCACCTGAGCCTCCCAAGTGCTAGGAAAACAGGTGAATGCCAGGCCCGGCTAATTTATGTATTTATTTACTTTTTGTAGAGGGGGGGGTCTCACTTTGTTGTCCAGGCTGGTCTTGAATTCCTGGGCTTAAGCCATCCTCCCACCTCAGCCTCCCTAAGTGCTGAGATTACAGGTGTGAGCCACCACACCCAGCAGCATTTCTTTAAACCACTGAGATGCAGGTTTCAGGCCACTCACCAGGTCTTTGAAAGGCTGTTTCTCTGGAATATCCCACTCGTCACTGATGGTCATATACCTGGAGGAGAAAGGAGACTGCTGAGCCCCACGTCCTGATGACTAGAAAGAGCACCCGTGGGGGTCCGGCATGGCCCTGCTGTGCTCTGGCCTGCCCACGCCAAGGGCTGTGACTGGCATAACGGAGAGGGGTGCTGCAGGCCAGAAGCATGGGGCAGGGCTATGAAATGGCCCTGTAGCAGCCTGACCAGAAAGGACATGAACAACCTGACAGGCACCAGCACCCACTGAGAAGCACCAAGCCACCCACACACAGCTGCTCACTCGCACGTCAACATCTACTTCCTTGTGGCCAAGTCTGAACTCACTTGTCAAAATCTGTGAAGAGGTTGACCCGGAACGTGTGCTGCTTGTCAAGCTTGTAGCCGTCGGCGTTCTTCACAGCATCCACAGCGTGGGCCGGGGACGCGTACTCCAGGAAAATATACCTGAGCGAGAGAGGGCCGTTGGCACCCGCGCGCACTGTAAGGCTAGGCAGGTACGCGCTGCCTGCCCCACTCCTCTCAGTGGACAAGCCCTCCGTGCCAGGAGTATCTGTGCTGCTCTTCCTGCCTCGAACCTAAGGCAGTCACACGGGGGACAGATCCACAGCCAGGGAGCTCCTAAGTGAGGGAAACCCTAACCAGAAGATCCAAAGTATCCAGTTTTGTTATCATAAATTACAGAAAAGTTAATCAAAAAGTCCATTACTTTTACTGTAGCGATGGTTTCATGTACACATCAAAATCTATTAAATTAAATACTTCAAAACTATGCAGATTTATTGTATATCAATTATCTCCAGAGCTGTTTAAAAAAAAATCTTGGCCAGGCGCAATGGCTCACACTTGCAATCCCAGCACTTTGGGAAGCCAAAGCAGACAGATCACTTGAGGTCAGGAATTAGAGACCAGCCTGGCCAACATGGCAAAACCCTTCTCTATTAAAAATACAAAAATCAGCCAAGCATGGTGGTGCATGCCTGTAATCCCAGCTACTTGGGAGGCTGGGGCAGGAGAATTGCTTAAACCTGGGAAGTGGAGGTTGCAGTGAGCCAAGATCACGCCACTGCCCTCCAGCCTGGGCAACACAGTGAGACTCTGTCTCAGGGGGAAAAAAAAAAAAAAGGCCGGGCGCAGTGGCTCAAGCCTGTAATCCCAGCATTTTGGGAGGCCGAGACGGGCGGATCACGAGGTCAGGAGATCGAGACCATCCTGGCGAACACGGTGAAACCCCCGTATCTACTAAAAAATACAAAAAACTAGCCTGGCGAGATGGCGGGCGCCTGTAGTCCCAGCTACCCGGGAGGCTGAACCAGGAGAATGGCGTGAACCTGGGAGGCGGAGCTTGCAGTGAGCTGAGATCCGGCCACTGCACTCCAGCCTGGGCGACAGAGTGAGACTCTGTCTCAAAAAAAATAAATAAATAAAAATTAAAAAAAATTAAAAAGTCTAGGCCAGGCGCGGAGGCTCACGCCTGTAATCCTAGCACTTTGGGAGGCCAAGGCAGGTGGATCACGAGGTCAGGAGATCAAGACCATCCTGGCCAACACGGTGAAATCCCGTCTCTACTAAAAATACAAAAAAAAATTAGCCAGGCGTGGTGGTGGGCACCTGTACTCCCACCTACTTGGGAGGCTGAGGCAGAATGGCATGAACTCGGGAGGCGGAGCTTG
>NW_016803657.1:4068795-4074352 GCF_001698545.2 Rhinopithecus bieti | reverse complement strand
AAGCCTGTAATCCCAGCACTTTGGGAGGCCGAGACGGGCGGATCACGAGGTCAGGAGATCGAGACCATCCTGGCTAACATGGTGAAACCCCGCCTCTACTAAAAAAAAAAAAAAAAACTAGCCGGGCGTGGTGGTGGCCGCCTGTAGTCCCAGCTACTCGGAGGCTGAGGCAGGAGAATGGCGTAAACGGGAAGGCGGAGCTTGCAGTGAGCTGAGATCTGGCCCCTGCACTCCAGCCTGGGCGATAAAGCGAGACTCTGTCTCAAAAAAATAAAAATAAAAAAAAGTCTAATATTGTGTATTACAGGCAAGACTAGAAAGGACCTCAGAGAATGTTTCACTGTAACATGAGTAACTGAGGGTCAAGAGGCCATCCCTCAATTGGCTGCCCAACACAGAAAATGCAGCAGCATTACCTGCATTTGATAATTTTTCTAGAAACTAAAACTATTCTAGTTAGTTTTTACTTCACTTATTTATTTTAGAGGCAGATGTCTTGTTCTGTCACCCAGGCTGGAGTGCAGCTACGTTATCATAGCTCACTGCAGCCTCCAACTCCTGGCCTCAGGCTTTAAGAGTGTTGGGAGTTAAGGCGTAAGCCACGATGCTGGTCTATTCTAGGTAATTTTAAAAAACTTTAAAACCTTAACTTAAACTTTATCATCTTCTCATTCACTGCTCTGGAGAGCTTCCAGTTGAGGGCAGCCTGAAGAAGTGAACGGCCCACATGCCTGGGTGAGGCAGGAGCTGTGTTTGCAGGGAGCTCCTGCAACACTCCCTCATCACGACGTGCCAGACACAGATGAGACTTCTCCAACGGGAGAACACTCACCCTTTTGTCTTCCCATCCTCTTCAGGATAAAAATCATTTGTGATTTTCCCAAACTTGGAAAAGATCTTGTGGATGACATTTTTTAGCTTCTCAAGTCGGTCAGGTCCCACCTGAGGGACATTGTCCACTACAATCACCGAATCGATTCCGTCCGCTTCCTGGGGCCGGTCTTTGAGGACATCTCCCAGTAATTCTGAACCAGAGAGAGATTTTTCAAATGATCATTTTTACCAAGAAAAATATTAATACATTAACTAAGCACACTAAACAAGTCTCCAAGAAGAGGCAATGAATCGTCTAAATGCTTTCAATATGAGCAAAAGAAATCCTAACCCTGGCTTGGTTCAGATTTTAAACACGAGTGCGGCGGGGACTGGAACGCTCCCCTCTCCCTTTGATGGACATGTAGTCAAGATAGGTCAATTAAGTTCTGGCAATAACCAAAGACTACAAGAGAATAACAACAAAAAGCTTTTAAGAATGCAAAATGCAAATGAAGACGACAATCTAAAGAATATCCATTATTAGAGCTTCCAGAGATCCCTAGGTTTTGAAACGTTTCTAGCAACGTCCAGGCAGAATCCCATCCCAATGTCAGTGAAAACTGACTTTTTACAGAAGATTTCAGCAAACAAGTAAATATTTAAATGCTCAATTTATTCACAGCACATTTGTGTTGTGAATACAAATTACTAGAAATTATTCAAGGAGGAACCTCTTTCGAGTGAATTGGGATGAAAGTAGTAACTCTTCTCCCACCTCCTGTTCCCAGTGATTTTCATGTTTTCAGGCCGTGAACTGGATGGCCATTCACAAGTGAATCAAGAAAAAAAAAACAAAGAGGAAGCACGCCTGGGGTGAGCTTCCCCACCTCTCTCCACTGCAAACAGCCCATCACCAGGCACCTTCGTCCAGAACAACTCCTTGCCCAATATTCCTTACGTTAAAAAGCTCTAAGGATAAACAGCTGAACTGCAGGAGACAAGGAAATAGCAAAGTGTTTTTCCTACTAACACAACACTCAACACAACACTTCTGACACCAGATGTGGGGCCCACATCAAGCAGTTTTCCAGGGGCTGCCATCTGGGTGTCCTCAACTTAATCCAATTCAGACACTATCTACCGTGAATCAGCACCAGATCCCACAGGCTGGAGGCTCAGTCCCAAAGACTGGCGGCTATTTCAGACGGCAATCGCAAGCAGTGGGCTGTCACCTCCAGTTCTGACCGACAGGCTACAAAGCAGAACTCCCACTACCCCCCGCTTCTTGGGTTCCATTAATTTGCTACAGCAGCTTACAGAATTCAGGAAGCTAGGCTTGCCAGCTTATTATAACGGACATTACAGAGCATACAGACGAAGAGGCAGATGGAGGAGAAGCGCAGAGCCTCCCTGTGCTCTCCAGGCCGCCACCCTGCAGGAGCCTCCACCTGTCCCGCTACGTGGAGCCCCCGGAACCTGGTCCTTTTTGGTTTCTAGGAAGATCTCATTACATAGGTGTACATTAATGACATCACTGAGCACCAGTGATCAACTCAACTTTCAGCCCTCTTCCTTCTGGGGGGCAGGGGGAGACCTAAAAGTTCTTGCCCTCTAATCACATGGTTGGTTCCCTGGCAAGGAGCCCCAGACATCAATCATCTCACCTGTCTACAAAAAGACACTAACAGGAGGCCGGGCGCGGTGGCTCAAGCCTGTAATCCCAGCACTTTGGGAGGCCGAGATGGGCAGATCACGAGGTCAGGAGATCGAGACCATCCTGGCTAACATGGTGAAACCCCGTCTCTACTAAAAATACAAAAAACTAGCCAGGCGAGGTGGCGGGCACCTGTAGTCCCAGCTACTCGGGAGGCTGAGGCAGGAGAATGCGTGAACCCGGGAGGCGGAGCTTGCAGTGAGCCGAGATTGCGCCATTGCACTCCAGTGTGGGCGACAGAGCGAGACTCCGCCTCAAAAAAAAAAAAAAACAAAAAGACACTTATCACTTTGGAGATTCCAAGCGTTTAGACGTTGTGTGCCAAGAACCAGGGCAGAGCCCAAATACACATTTCTTATTATATCACAAACAGCCTTTTAGAAAAACACTATCAGGGCAGAGACCTGCACTTAAACTAGGAGACTGGAGAATATACAAGTTCCTGAAACAGCTTTTTTTTTTTTTTTTTTAAGAGACAGGGTGTTGTTATGCTCCCCAGGCTAGCCTCGAACTTCTGGGCTCTAGCAAACCTCCTGCCTCAGCCTCCTAAGTAGGAAGGACTACAGGTGGGAGCTGCCATGCCCACAGAATTTAAGTAACAGTATTTTTTTCTTAGTGGTACGTGAAGCTGTCCTCAATGTGATGAAATGCCTTGCAGGGCGTCTGGAAAGCATCACAGTCAGAATTTAGGACAGGGCCAAGCTCAGTGGCTCACACCTGTAATTCCAGCATTTTGGGAGGCCAAGGCAGGCAGATTACCTGAGGCCAGGAGTTCAAGACCAGCCTGGCCAACATGGTGAAACCCTGTCCCTAATCAAAATACAAAAAAAAGGCTGGGCGCGGTGGCTCAAGCCTGTAATCCCAGCACTTTGGGAGGCCGAGACAGGCAGATCACAAGGTCAGGAGATCGAGACCGTCCTGGCTAACAGTGAAATCCCGTCTCTACCAAAAAAATACAAAAAAACTAGCCAGGCGCGGTGGCGTGCGCCTGTAGTCCCAGCTACTCGGGAGACTGAGGCAAAAGAATGGCGAAAACCCGGGAGGCGGAGCTTGCAGAGCTGAGATCCGGCCACTGCACTCCAGCCTGGGCAACAGAGTGAGACTCCGTCTCAAAAAAAAAAAACAAAAAAAAAGATCCAAGCATGGGGGTGGGCGCCTGTAATTCCAGCTACTTGAGAGGCTGAGACAGGAGAATTGCTTGAACCCGGGAGATGGAGATTGCAGTGAGCCAAGATTGCGCCACTGCACTCCAGCCTGGGCGACAGAGTGAGATTCCATCTCGAAAAATAATAATAATTTCAACATACTAAATGTGCAGATGTCAGAAAATATTCTTCGCTTTATTTATTCTCAAAAGTTGGCCGGGCATGGTGGCTCACTCCAGCCTGGGCGACAGAGCAAGACTCCGTCTCAAAAAAAAAACACACACACCAAAAAAAAACACTTTCAGAAATATTGAAAATTGACAAGGCATGGTGGCTCACGCCTCTAATCCCAGCACTTTGGGAAGCTGAGGAAGGCAAATCACTTGAGGCCAGGAGTTTGAGACCAGCCTGGCCAACATGGTGAAACCCTGTCCCTACTAAAAATACAAAATTAGCCAGGAGTGGTGATGGGTGCCTATAATCCCAGCAACTCGGGAGGTTGACGCAGGAAAATCGCTTGAACTGGGGAGGCAGAGACTGCGGTGAGCCACTGTACTCCAGCCTGGGCAACAGAGTGTGAGACTCCATCTCAAGAAAAAAAAAAAAAGGAAATATTGAAAATGCTACCTTAAAAAATAATCTCCATTTTATTTTCAAAGATGCTAAAATTGAGAGGAACAAGAGATTTAAAAAAAAAAAAAAAGGGAAAAGGCAGTTGCCAGTCACTGCAGTGCCGGACACCCTGCTATGGAAACTAGTCAAATGCCGGGGTAACTTCTAAAGCACTTACCATACAATTAAATGGCCTGACAAGCCTGATCTGAATTTATAAGGCTTGCAATAAAAAGCTTAGCTTTTACACACACTGCGTACTCCTTCCCACAAGCTCAAAGCGTCTAGTCTAGGAGAACCAGCCCACACCTAGGAAGGAAACAAATGAAGTAACTACACCATGAAGACACATCGCCTTGATCACTCTCGGCCCAAGCATCGGTGACACGTGGCTCACAGATTCCCAACCTGTCTCCAGGAAAAAAAGAAGAGAACAATTCTCAACACTAAATAGCAAACAGAAAGAATAGCTAATAATGCAAAAAAGACATTTAGAGTTAAAATCCTGATCAGCTGAAACATTAAACTGAAAGGTTGATTACAGTTTGAGATGCTAATCTGCCCCAAAAAAATAAGAAGGCAAGACAGGGGCTCCGGGCCACCTTTGGTCTGCTCCTTGGAAGACTCGGCCCTTCTGGAAAGAACTGACACACTCATATACTATCTTGCACACTGACCCTGAAGGGCAGCTCTTCTCATAATGCACACAACCCACCTGCATTACCACAACCAGGCGGGCCATGACAAAGCCTGCTTGCTGAGCCTTAGTCCTCAGGACCAGATGCCTCACCTGTCACTCTGGCCAACACTGCACCTTCAGGGCCACGTGGGCCCCCTGAGGACCCATAGTCATCACCCAGCCTGGCCAACCTTGTGGTCATATTAGCATCCTCTAACTCTTCCCAATTCCAGAAATAATTTACATATTAGAAATCTGTGAATTCGATGGGCTCAAATAGTACTTTTTAAAAAATAGCAGAATTGGCCGGGCGCGGTGGCTCAAGCCTGTAATCCCAGCACTTTGGGAGGCCGAGACGGGCGGATCACGAGGTCAGGAGATCGAGACCATCCTGGCTAATACAGTGAAACCCTGTCTCTACTTAAAAAGACAAAAAACTAGCCGGGCGACGAGGCGGGCGCCTGTAGTCCCAGCTACTCGGGAGGCTGAGGCAGGAGAATGGCGTAAACCCGGGAGGCGGAGCTTGCAGTGAGCTGAGATCATGCCACTGCACTCCAGCCTGGACAACAGAGCGAGACTCTGTCTCAAAGG
>NW_016803657.1:4063761-4067251 GCF_001698545.2 Rhinopithecus bieti | reverse complement strand
GCGCCGGGCCCCGCGGGCCGCAGCAGTCCCTCGTCTGGCGGCGGCTCGGCGGCCGGCTGCTGCTGGCCGGGCTCGGCGCGCTCCTCGGCCGCCTCGGGCACCGCCACGTTCTCCGCGTCCTGCATGGGCCCGACACTACCTACTCGCAGGGCTCCGCGGCCGCCGCGCTTCCGACTCTCCCAGGCCGCACCGCGCGCCGCGCCGGCTACAGCTCAGCCATGTGCGTGCGACGGGGAGGCCGTACCAAGGCCGCGGGGCGGGGGGTGTACTCACGCCCTGGAGCTTCACGACGACCCTGAGAGGACTCGCATCCGCAAGCCGCGTCCGCAAATCACCAAACGGACATTCTTGTGACAAGAAAGTGTTTAATTCCATTCAACAAGGTTGTTTCTGTCCATCACTAAATTCATGGGCGCATTGGCCACCCCACGTGTAGCAGCGGATGGTTCCGTCCAACATGGCTGCCTCCCCCTTTCCTCTCCCGTCAGACGCTGCGGGGCGGGACTGAACTATGTGTGACGCCTAAGGCAGGGACCAGAAATGATTTTAGTATCTAGAATGTGATGAAAATGTCCTTTAACTCAACAGTTACTATCATGGAAGAGTGGCGGCTCGACAGGCGATTGCTCAGGGCGTCTCAGCCTTTCGCTAGGCAAACCGTTTAGCTTACGTTACTAAAGTCCCCCCTGTCGGTGTCTGACACTTGGACTCGCCTACTGACGGGGCGAAAGGACAGACGACTCCAAAAAGCAGAAAAGGAATTCGGGGCGAGCCAGAGGCGGCCCACACGACTAGAAGGACGACTCCCTGGCGCGATACAAAAATGTATGCGAGTTGCTTTAATCGCTTACCCCCAGTCCTTCCCTAGCGGCCGTCACCGCCTGTTTCCCCCCATTCGGGCGTTCACAGTGTTTCGGTCCACGCGAGGCCACCGCCCTCCGCGCGGGAGAGCGCGGGTCACGTGCGGGCGGGGGCGGGTCCTTGCCGCGTGGGGCGCGAGCCTCATTCCGGAGCGGTTCGCGCTGGGCTGTTGTTCACGGGACGGGTATTGGGTGCTTGTGTCTTCTCTCTTGTTTTTTGCCGAAGTGGAGGACAACCACTGGTTGGGGGATGTCAGAATCATCCTAGAAAATAACCCAGTGGATCACGCCTGTTATCCCAAAACTTTGGGAGGCTGAGGCGGGGGGGATCGCTTGAGCTTAGGAGTTCGAGACCACCCTTGCCAACATAGCACCCCACCCCGCCAACCGTCATGTCTGCCAAAAATAAATAAATAAGTAAATAAATAAAAAAAGTGGTACCCAGAGGCTGGGGAGGAGAGTGGGGAGTGTTTATCGGGAACGGACCTTCAGTTTGGGAGGATGAGAACGTTTTGGAGATGACGGTGGTGATGGTTGCACAACATGGTGAATGTACTTGATGCCACTGAGCTGTATACTAAACTTCATATTAAAATGGCTACACCCTGCGCGGTGGCTCACGCCTGTCTTCCCAGTACTTTGGGAGGCCAAAGCAAGAGGATCGCTTGAGCCTAGGAGTTCAAGACCAGTCGGGGCAACATAGTGAGACCCTGTCTCGAAAAAATAAAATACTAAAAAGGTAAGTTTTATATATATTGCATCATATAGTTGTTTGTTTTCAGACACAGGGTCTAGCTCTGTCGCCCAGGTTAGAGTGCAGTGGCATAATCACAGCTCCTCTGCAATCCGGATCTCCCAGCCTCAAGAGAATCCTCCCACCTCAGCCTCCCAAAGAGCCAGGATTACAAGTGTGAACCACGCCGCAGGGCCTAGCCATTTTAATATGCAGTTTAGTATACAGTTCAGGGGCATTAAGTACATTCCCAAGTACTTGAGACTGAAGGTATGTGCCACCACACCCAGTTAATTTGTTTATTTGTAGATAACATCTCACTATGTTGCCCAGGCTGGTCTCAAACTCCTGGCCTCAAGCAGTCCGCCTGCCTCAGCTTCCCAAAGTGCTGGGACTATAGGCATGAGCCACACACCCATCTCATCCTAAGGGTGTTTAAAAGAGCGAAAAAGAAGCAGTCTTCCCATGCCTAGTACCAGGTTTGACTCCTCCTCATCGTCTTGTCAGCGGTGTAACTTTGGGCAGGTCACTTAATGCCTCTGCCTCAGTTTCTGCATCCGTACAATAAGGGATGACAATTTTTTTTTTTTTTTTTTTTTTTTGAGACGGAGTCCTGCTCTGTCGCCCAGGCTGGAGTGCAGTGGCGTGATCTCAGCTCACTGCAAGCTCTGCCTCCCAGGTTCAGGCCATTCTCCTGCCTCAGCCTCCCGAGTAGCTGGGACTACAGGCGCCCGCCACCACACCCGGCTAATTTTTTGTATTTGTAGTAGACACGGCGTTTCACCATGTTAGCCAGGATGGTCTCGATCTTCTGACCTCGTGATCCGCCCGCCTCGGCCTCCCAAAGTGCTGGGATTACAGGCTTGAGCCACCGCGCCCGGCCAACACATTTTTTAAACAGAGATGGGTCCTCATTATGGTTCCTAGATTGGTCTTGAACTCCTGGGCTCAAGTGAGCCTCCCACTCCAGCCTCCCAAAGTGCTGGGATTTCAGGCGTGAGCCACCACACCCAGCCAGGTGGCCAGATGACACATTTTAGTGTGTGGCTGATGGAACAGTTCCACAAAGGAAAACTAGGTTTCACCTCCAGACCAAATTATCCTTCCAATTTCTAGTTTCCTCTGCAGCTTCCCTTAGATCATCAGGCTCTGCCAACCCTTTTCTTCTAGAAAATGCTGAAAGGTAGCAAGTCAATGAACAAAAAGCAAATACTAACCAAAGAGCTTGAAAACAGATGATTTTGGCTTGGCAAATGCGTCTTTCTTAGACAAGGAAAATTCTTCTATGGCAGGCATGTATTGCACAAAGGAGGCACTCTTCACTTTGCTGGGGAATGGACTTCCTTAGCCTTTTTTTTTTCTTTTCTTTTTTTGAGATGGAGTTTTGCTCTTAGTGCCCAGGTCCACTGCATCCTCCACCACCTGGGTTCAAGCGATTCTCCTGCCTCAGCCTCCTGAGTAGCTGGGATTACAGGCACCCACCACCATGCCCGGCTAATGTTTGTATTTTTAGTAGAGATGGGAGTTTCACCATGTTGGTCAGGCTGGTCTCGAACTCCTGACCTCAGGTGATCCACCCACCGCAGCCTCCCAAAGTGCTGGGATTACAGGCGTGAGCCACCGCGCCTGGCCTCCCTTAGCCTTTTCTACAGGTAAAATTATGCACATACTCATGGTGCAGAAAATATATCTAAGAAGTACTACCATTGATACTCAAAGGCATGTGAGTGCCTACTTTGTGGTAGGTACTCCGTTGGGGGTACAGTGGTGAGTAAACAACGTATGTTTACATAGTTTACGTGAGCCTGTCTGTGACGGGTTCATAAATTTTTTGGCACTCCTGCTTTTTTTTTTTTTTTTTTTGGTTGAGACGGAGTCTCGCTCTGTTGCCCAGGCT
>NW_016803657.1:4054275-4063012 GCF_001698545.2 Rhinopithecus bieti | reverse complement strand
GCCTCCCAAAGTGCTGGGATTACAGGTTTGAGCCACCACACCCAGCCGGCACTCCTGCTTTTAAATGGCAAAGGCAAATTCTGCTCCCCTTAAGTGTGGGTGAACTTAAGGCATGGTGCAGTGGATCATACCTGTAATCCCCACACTTTGGGAGGCCACGCTGGGAGGACCGCTTGAGCCCAGGAGATCAAGACCAACCTGGGCAACATAGTGAGACCCAGTCACTACAAAAATAAAAGTTAGTCCCGGTGTGGTGGCTCCCACCTGTAATCCCAGCATTTTGGGAGGCCAAGGCAGACAGATCACTTGAGGTGAGGAGTTCAAGACCAGCCTGGCCAACAAGGCGAAGCCTCGTCTCTACTAAAAATAGAAAAATCTGGCCGGGAGCAATACGCCTGTAATCTCAGCACTTTGGGAGGCTGAGGCGGGCAGATCACGAGGTCAAGAGATTGAGACCATCCTGGCCAACATGGTAAAACCCCATCTCTATTACAAATACAAAAATTAGCTAGGCGTGGTGGTGGGCACCTGTAGTCCCAGCTACTCAGGAGGCTGAGGCAGGAGAATTGCTTGAACCTGGGAGGTGGAGGTTGCAGTGAGCTGAGATCGTGCCACTGCACTCCAGCCTGGGCAATAGAGCAAGACATCATCTCAAAAAAAAAAAGTCAGCCGGGCACGATGGCACGCATCTGTAGTCCCAGCTACTTGGGAGGCTGAGGCAGGAGAATCACTTGAACCAGGGAGGCAGAGGTTGCAAAGAGCCGAGATGGCCCCACTGCACTCCAGCCTGGGTGGTGCAGCAAGACTCTGTCTCAAAAACGAAAAAAGATTTAAAAATAAGAAATTAGCTGGGCCTGGTGGTGTGCCTGGTGGTGTGCTCTTGTAGTCCCATCTACTCTGGAGGCTGAGGTGGGAGAATCACTTGAGCCCAGGAGTGCAAGGGTGATGTTGGCTCACTGCAGTCTCCGCCTCCCGGGTTCAAGTGATTCTCCGGTCTCAGCTTCCCGAGTAGCTGGGATTACAGGCGCCCGCCACTATGCCCGGCTACTTTTTGTATTTTTAGTAGAGACGAGGTTTTGCAATGTTGCCCAGGCGGGTCCCGAACTCCTGACCTCAGGTGATCTGCCTGCCTCAGCCTCCCAAAGTGCTGGAATTACAGGTGTGAGCCACTATGCCTGGCAGTATGTTTTTTTCTTACACATGCATGTTTACAATAAAGTTTATAAATTAGGCACAGTAAGAGATTAACAGCAATAACTAATAGAACAATTATAACAATATACTGTAATAAAAGTTATGAGGATGTGGCGTCTGGTGGTGTGTCTGTCTCTCTCTCAAATTTTCTTCATTATGTAATATTTTCCAAGCATAATTGACCATGGTTAACTGAAACAGTGGAAAGTGAAACTGGGGGTCGGGGTATACTGTGTTTGGAAGCAGTCTTCACAGATGCAATCAAGATGAAGTCAAAGTGGACGAGAGTGGACCCTAAATCAGTGACTGATGTCCTCATTAGAAGAAGGAAATTATGGCCAGGCACAGTGGCTCACGCCTGTAATCCCAGCACTTTCGGAGGCCAAGGCGGGCAGATGCATTATCTGAGGTCAGGGGTTCGAGACCAGCCTGAACAACATGGTGAAAACCCATCTCTACTAAAAATACAAAAATTAGCCAGGCATGATGGCGGGCGCCTATAATCCCAGCTACTCGGGAGGCTGAGGCAGGAGAATCGCTTGAAACCGGGAGGTGGAGGTTGTGGTGAGCAGAGATCGCGCCATTGCACTCCAGCCTGGGCAACGAGTGAAACTCTATCTCAAAAAAAATAAAACTCGATTTTTAAATTATTTATTATTATTATTATTATTATTATTGAGACAGAGTCTTGCTCTGTCACCCAGGCTGGAGTGCAATGGCGCGATCTCGGCTCACTGCAAGCTCCGCCTCCTGGGTTCACGCCATTCTCCTGCCTCAGCCTCCCGCCATCACGCCCAGCTAATGTTTTGTATTTTTTAGTAGAGACAGTGTTTCACTGTGTTAGCCAGGATGGTCTCAATCTCCTGACCTCATGATCCGCCCACCTCGGACTCCCAAAGTGCTGGGATTACAGGTGTGAGCCACCGCACCCAGCCAATTATTATTATTTTTTAACAGGGTCTCACTCTGTCACCCAGGCTGGAGTGCAGTGGTGCCATCGCACCTCACTGTAGCTTCAGTCTCCCAGGCTCACCTTAGCCTCCTATCTGGTAGTGCAGATCCACACCACCACATCCGGCGACTTTTTTGTTTTTCTGTAGAGATGGGGTCTCACTATGTTGCCCAGTCTAGTCTTTAACTCCTGGGCTCAAGCAGTTCTCCCACCTCTGCCTCCCAAAGTGCTGGGATTACAGGCATGCGCCAGCAGGCCTGGCCTCCGCTGGCCTATTTCTGAGCCTCTGAGTGAGTGAGAGGGAAACAGCAGCACCACACCAACCCTGGCAGCAGAAACGGTTGGACGAGGCTCCCGGGCTGAGCTGCAGCGTGACCTGTGTTGTGCTTCCAGGGGTAGATTTTTTTCTTTTTCTTTTTGAGACAAAGCTCACTCTGTCACCCAGGCTGGGAGCGCAGTGGCACAATCATGGCTTACTGCAGCCTCAAACTCCCAGGCTTGTGATCCTCCCGCCGCCTCCTCCCGAGTAGCTGAGACTATAGGCTTGCACCACTGTGCCCGGCTAGTTTTTAAAATTGTTTTTAGAGGGCCAGGCACGGTGGCTCACGCCTGTAATCCCAGCACTTTGGGAGGCTGAGGAGGGAGGATTACCTGAGGTTAGAAGTTCGAGACCAACCTGGTCAAAATGGTGAAATGCCATCTATACTAAAAATACAAAAATTAGGCAGCATGGTTGCACATGCCTGTAATCCCAGCTACTCGGGAGGCTGAGGCATGATAATTCCTTGAACTCAGGAGAGGGGAGATTGCAGTGAGCTGAGCCTGGGCAGCAGAGTGAGACTCTGTCTCAAAAAAAAAAAAAAAAAAAAAAGCCAGGTGCAGCAGCTCACGCCTGTAATCCTAGCACTTTGGGAGGTTGAGGCAGGCAGACCATCTGAGGTCAGGAGTTCAAGACCAGCCTGGCCAACATGGTAAAACCCTGTCTCTACTAAAATACAAAATTAGCCAGGTGTGGTGGCAGGCACCTGTAATCCCAGCTACCCAGGAGGCTGAGGCAGGAGAATCACTTGAGCCCAGGAGGCGAAGGTTGCAGTGAGCCGAGATTGCACCACTGCACTCCAATCTAAATGACAGAGTGAGACTCTGTCTCAAAAAAAAAAAAAAAATTGTATATATATTTTTTTCTCACCGTGTTAGCCCAGGCTGGTCTTGAACTCCTGGCCTGGAGCAATCCTTCTGCCTTGGCCTCCCAAAATGATGGGATTACAAGCATGAGCCAGTGTGCTCGGCCCAGGGGTAAACTTTAATTTCCATCAAAACCCTTTCTGAAAAAACATGACTTCATTTTAAGGCCAAATTTATAGTTTCCGTGAAATTATAAGTTTTATGGGTTCGTTGCATTTCTATTGATATCAACATTAGTACGTAACTATGAAAATGAAAAATGTTCCGCCGCACGGCCCCTTGGGGAAGCCTGACGTGGTTGGGGAGAGAGGCTGCCTGAGTCCGGAGACTGGGCTGAGACTAACCCCTCCCTTGCTGTCGAGATAGCCTCAACGTTTCTAGGCCTCAGTTTTCTTATCTCGCAGGCTTGGGGGAGGTTGGATGAGATAATGTAGGAAAGCTGTGCCTTTATTTTCCTGAGGGGTTATCTTAACAGAATGAAAAGTATTTCCAAGTAGGCCAACCAGTTTCTGAGCATGGGGATTTCATGTCTTTGAGGAAGAGGCGCAGATCAGGGAAGTGCCCAGTCCCTGAGCCTGGGAGCCATGAACCGAGTGGTAGAGATCCAGGGTGACCCTTCCGGGGCCCAGGCCGGTGAGATCTCTAGTGGGGTGACTCCAGTTGTAGCCTGGGAACCTCATGCTGGGCTGGAGAGGACCGAGACTCTCACCTCACCACTTGTCCACCGTGGGCCAGTCTGGGCAGGTTTGTGGACATTCAGGACCTATCACAGGGGGCTGAGGCAGGAGGATCGCTTGAGTCCGGAAGTTCAAGACCAGCCTGGGCAACATAGCATCTCTTTTTTTTCTTTTTTTTTTTGAAACAGAGTCTCACTCTGCTCTGTTTCCCAGGCTAGAGTGCAGAGGTGCAATCTCAGCTCACTGCAACCTCACCTTCCAGGTTCAAGCAATTCTCCCACCTCAGCCTCCTGCGTAGCTGGGACTACAGGCGCACACAGCCACACCTGGCTAATTTTTGTATTTTTAGTAGAGACGGGGTTTCACGATGTTGCCCAGGCTGGTCTTGAACTCCTGGTCTCAAGTGTTCCGCCTGCATCGGCCTCCCAAAGTGCTATGATTACAGGTGTGAGCCACCATGCCCAGCCTAGCATCTCTTTTTCTCATCTCTAGGAAAAAAAAAATGTATTACTTGGGAATGCTAGTGTGTGCCATAGCCCCAGATATGTGGGAGGCAGAGGCGGGAGGATTACTTGAGCCCAGGAGGTCTAGGCTGCAGTGAGCCATGATTGTACCACTGCACCCCAGCCTGGGCAACAGAGCAAGTTGCTGTCTCAAAAAAGAAAAAAACAAAACAAAACAAAAAAGCAAAGTTTAGGCCAGGCACAGTGACTCATGCCTGTAATCCCAGCACATTGGGAGGCTGAGGCAGGCAGATCACTTGAGGTCAGGAGTTCAAGACCAGCCTGGCCAACATGGTAAAACCCCATCTTTAATGAAAAAAGAGAAAAAAATTAGCTGGGCATGGTGGTGTGTGCCTGTAATCCTAACTACTTGGGAGGCTGAGGCAGGAAAATCACTTGAACCGGGTGGCGGGTGGTGGAGGTTGCAGTGAGCCAAGATCGCACCACTGCACTCCAACCCGGGTGACAGAGCAAGACTCCGTTTCAAAAAAAAAAAAAAAAAAGCTATTGAGACTTCAGTCTGGCCAACATGGCGAAACCCCTTCTCTACTAAAATTACCAAAAACTGGCCAAGCGTAGTGCTGTGTGCCTATGGTCCCAGCTACTCGGGAGACTGAAGCAGGAGGATCCCTTGAGCCCAGGAGGTCAAGGCTGCAGTAAGCTGTGATTGCACCACTGCACTCCAGCCTGGGCCACAGAGACCCTGCCTTAGGAAAGAAAAAAAAAAAAAAAATTTATTCAGACGTGAACAGATACTTGTACACACATGTTCATAGCAGCACTCTTCACAATAGCCAAAAGATGGAAGCAAGCCGTGTTCATCATGGATGAACCAAATGTGGTCTGTCCATATAACAGAATACTGTACAGCCTTAAGAAGGAAGGAAATTGCAGGGCGCGGTGGCTCACACCTGTAATCCCAGCACCTTGGGAGGCCGAGGCGGGTGGATCATGAGGTCAGGAGATTGAGACCATCCTGGCCAACATGGTGAAACCCCGTCTCTAATTTAAGCAATACAAAAATCAGCTGGGCGTGGTGGTGCATGCCTGTAATCCCAGCTACTGAGGAGGCTGAGGCAGGAGAATTGCTTGAATCGGAGTCGGAGGTTGCACTGAGCCGAGATTGCGCCACTGCACTCCAGCCTGGAGACAGAGCGAGACTCCATCTCAAAAAAAAAAAAAAGGAAGGAAATTGACACCTGCTACCACATGGATGAACCTTGAGGACATTAAGCTAAGTGAAATAAGCCAGTCACAAAAAAGACACATATCGTATACATTCACTTACATGGGGCGTCTAGAGTCAAACCCATAGAGAGATAAAGTAGAACGGTGGGGGCCAGGGGCTGGGGCTGGGAATGGGGAGTTACTTGTTCATTGGGTGTAAAGTTTCAGTGTGGAAAATTAGCAAGTTCTGGAGATTATGTGTGCTATGTACCCACAAAAATTAAAAATAAAAAAATTATTGTCTGGGCACAGTGGCTCAGGCCTATAATCCCAGCACTTTAGGGGGCCGTGGTGGAAGAATTATTTCATTCCAGGAGTTTGAGATCAGCATGGGCAAAATAGTGAGACGCTTGACTCTACAAAAAATTTTAAAAAATATTGCACTGGAGATGTTCAGTTGAGGGGAAAAAATTAAAAATTAAAAATTAGCTGGGTGTGGTGGTGCACGCCTTTAGTCCCAGCTACTCAGGAGGCTGAGACAGGAGGATAGCTTGACCCTGGAAGGTTGGGTCTGCAGTGAGCCAGGATCGAGCCACTGCACTCCAGTCTGGGCAACAGAGTGAGACCTTGTCTCAAGAAAAGTTAAATTGGCCAGGCGCAGTGGCTCACGCCTGTAACCCCAACACTTTGGGAGGCCAAGGCGGGCGGATCACCTGAAGGCAGGAGCTCAACACCAGCCTAGACAACATGGCGAAAACCCATCTTTACAAAAAATACCAGAATGTTAGTTATGTGTGGTGGCGTGATCCTGTAGTCCTAGCTTCTTGGGAGGCTGAGACAGGAGAATCGCTTGAACCCAGGTTGGGGATGGAGATTGCAGTGAGCCGAGATCACACTACTGCACTCTAGCCTGAGTGACAGAGTGATACTCTGTCTCAGAAAAAAAAAAAAAGTTAAATTAAAAATATAGGGCGTAGCGTGAAAAAATAAACTAAAAATATAATAAAATTTAAAAGTCTAACATTTAAAAAAGCAAAATAGTTTGGGAGATAGTGGTGGCTGCACCACGGTGAGAATGTGTTTAAGGCCGATAGACCACATGCACTAACATGGTTAAGATGGTACATTTGGCCGGGCGCGGTGGCTCAAGCCTGTAATCCCAGCACTTTGGGAGGCCGAGACGGGCGGATCACGAGGTCAGGAGATCGAGACCATCCTGGCTAATACGGTGAAACCCCGTCTCTACTAAAAAATATAAAAAACTAGCCGGGCGAGGTGGCGGGCGCCTGTAGTCCCAGCTACTGGGGAGGCTGAGGCAGGAGAATGGTGTGAACCTGGGAGGTGGAGCTTGCAGTGAGCTGAGATCCAGCCACTGCACTCCAGCCTGGGCAACAGAGCGAGACTCCGTCTCAAAAAAAAAGATGGTACATTTGACGTTATGTGTACTTTACCACAATATTAAGCATTTTTGTTTGTTTTTTGTTTTAGAGTCTCGCTCTGTCGTCCAGGCTGGAGTGCTGTGGCACGATCTCGGATCACTGCAAGCTCCGCCCCCCGGGTTCACGCCATTCTCCTGCCTCAGCCTCCCCAGTAGCTGGGACTACAGGTGCCCACCACCACGCCCGGCTAATTTTTTGTATTTTTAGTAGAGACTGTGTTAGCCAGAATGGTCTCAATCTCCTGACCTCGTGATCCGCCCACCTCGGCCTCCCAAAGTGCTGGGATTACAGGTGTAAGACACTGCACCCGGCCAATATTAAGCATTTTTTTTTTTTTTTTTTTTTTTTTTTTAGCAGAGCCTCACTCTGTAGCCCAGGCGGGAGTGCAGTGGCGCCATCAGGGTTTCACCATGTTGGTCAGGCTAGCCTTGAACTCCTGACCTCATGATCTGCCCGCCTCAGCCTCCCAAAGTGCTGGGATTACAGGTGTGAGCCACCGTGCCAGGCTTTTTTACAAATTTTTTAAGAAAAAAAATAATTGAAAGTCATGATTTTTGGTTGTAGTTCTCTTGCTAACTTGTGGGTAGCCTTTTTTTTTTTTTTTGAGACAGGGTCTCATTGTGTTGCCCAGGCTGGAGTGCAGTGATACAATCTCTGCTCACTGCAATCTCCGCCTTCTGGGTTCAAATGGTTCTCCTGCCTCAGCCTCCCTAGTAGCTGAGATTACAGGCGCACACCACTATGCCCAGCTAATTTTTGTGTGTGTGTATTTTTAGTGGAGATGGGGTTTCACCACGTTGGCCAGCTGGCCTCGAATTCCTGACTTCAAGTGATCCGCCCGCCTCAGCCTCCCAAAGTGCTGGGATTACAAATGTGACCCACCGCGCCCCAACATTCGCTGGGCAACCTTGAACAAGACTGGACTCGCCAGAGCCTGTCTTTCCCTGGGTGGAGCGTGCGGGCTGGAGGGGGCGCTAGGTAGCTTGGACCCGTTTAGGTGTCAGGATCTGTGGACAGAATTCGGGTTGGCAGAAGAAACGATTCACCTACAGATGGCGATCTTGGCCCGCCCTTTTCAGTGTGTGAACCAGGCTTGCTTTTTTATTTACTTTCTTTCTAAAATTCCTTACATAGTAGGAAGCCCAAAAAGCAGCTTTCTCTCCAGCAAGTTTCTCAGTATCTCAGTAATTTCTCCAGGATGTTCTACCTAAACCTGTCTGTGTCCAAGCTCGCAGGGCATTTGGAGAAGCAAAGAGGCATCCACGGATTCAAAGGGTGCAGCGTGGGCCAGGCATGGTGGCTCACGCCTGTAATCCCAACACTGTGGGAGGCCGAAGCGGGCAGATCACCTGAAGTCAGGAGTTCCAGACAAGCCTGGCCAACATGGCGAAACCCCGTCTACTAAAAATACAAAACTTAGCTGGCCGTGGTGGCAGACGCCTGTAATCCCAGCTACTCAGGAGGCTGACGCGGGAGAATTGCTTCAACCTGGGAGGTGGAGGTTGCAGTGAGCCGAGATCACACCACTGCACTCCAGCCTGGGCAACAGAGCAAGACTCCAGCTCAACAAAACAAAACAAAACAAAATTAGCAAAAAAAAAAAAAAAAAAAAAAAAAAAA
>NW_016803657.1:4043130-4054014 GCF_001698545.2 Rhinopithecus bieti | reverse complement strand
AAAAAAAAAAAAAAAAAAAAAAAACCAGAATCCAGTGTGGCCCCAAATCATCTGAACTTCCCTGTCTCGTTTGACCGTGCTGACTTCTTCCTGGTTTTCCCTGCCACCTCCTGCCTTCAGCCAAAGGCACTTTTTTTTTCTTTTTTTTTGTGAGACAGAGTCTCACTGTCACCCAAGCTGGAGTGTAGTGGTGTGATCTCGGCTCCCTGCAATCTCCACCTCCTGGGTTCAAGCGATTCTCCTATTTCAGCCCCCTGAGGATTGAGGACTACAGGCGTCCACCACCACGCCTGACTAATTTTTGTATTTTTGTTAGAGACAGATTTTGCCGTGTTAGCCAGGCTGGCCTCCAACTCCTGACCTCAGGTGATCCACCAGCCTCGGCCTCCCAAAGTGCTGGGATTACAGGCATGAGCCACCGCGCCTGGCCCAAAGCCTCTTATTATTATTATTATTATTATTATTTTGTGGAGATGGTGGGGGCAGGGGGCATCTTGCTATGTTGCCCCAGCTGGTCTTGCACTTCTGGCCTCAAGTAATTCTCCTACCTCAGGCTCCCGTGGCTGGGATTACAGGTGTGCAGCACACCCCGTTCAAAGACTTATTTGACCTACCCTGTGATGTTTGGCTTCTTCAAATGTAGAGGACTGATGCATGGACAGGAATCGGGGCTCCCTATTTCCCTATTCTTTTTTTTTTTTTTGAGACAGAGTCTCCCTCTATCACCCAGGCTAGAGTACAGTGGTGTGATCTCAGCTTACTGCAACCTCCACCTCTCAGGCTCAAGAGATCCTCTGAACTCAGCCTCCCAAGTACTTGTGGCTATAGGTGCGAGCCACCACACTTGGCTAATTTTTTTCTGTATTTTATAGAGACAGAGTTTCGCCATGTTGTCATGTTGGTCTTGAACTCCTGGCCTCAAGGGATCTGCCCACCTCAGCCTTCCAAAGTGCTGGGATAACAGGCATGAGCCACTGCACCCAGCCACATAGTCCTTATTCAAATGTCAGTTGAACCCCTCAACATCCAAGAGACTTTTGGGCAAGTTTTTTTTGTTTGTTTGTTTGTTTTTTGAGACCAAGTCTTGATCTTGTCCTCAGGCTGGAGTGCAATGGCGCGATCTCGGCTCACTGCAACCTCTGCCTCCCGGGTTCAAGCAATTCTCTTGCCTCAGTTTCCTGAGTAGCTGGGATTACAGGCGCCTGCCACCACTCCTGGCTAATTTTTGTATTTTTAGTAAAGACAGGGTTTCAACATGTTGGGCAGACTGGTCTTGAACTCCTGACCTCTGGTGATCCGCCCGTGTTGGCCTCCCAAAGTGTTGGGATGACAGGTGTGAGCCACCATGCCTGTCTTTTTTTTTTTTTTCTTTTGAGAGAGGGTCTTGCCCTTTCAGCCAGGCTAGAGTGCAGTGGTGCAGTCACAGCTCAAAGCAGCCTCGACCTCCTGGGTTCAAGGAACCCTCCTGTTTTGACCTCCCCAGTAGCTGGGGCTACAGGCATGCACCACCATGCCCAGCTAATTTTCTTTTTATTTTTTTGTAGAGACCAGGGTCTCACTATGTTGCCCAGGCTGCCCTCAAACTCCTGGGCTCGAGTCCTCTCCTCAAATCTATTTTCTCCTCTGTTCCTCAGAAGAAGCCATCATGTACCTATAAGTAATGTATTCATTGTTTGGCATTTTTATCGATTTACAGTAGATCCATATGCTATTATAAGAAATAGGCTGGGCTGGGCACAGTGGCTCACACCTGTAATCCCAGCACTTTGGGAGGCTGAGGCTGGCGGATCACGAGGTCAGGAGATCGAGACCATCCTGGCTAACGCGGTGAAACCCCGTCTCTACTAAAATACAAAAAATTAGCTGGGCGTGGTGGCGGGCGCCTGTAGTCCCAGCTACTCGGGAGGCTGAGGCAGGAGAATGGCGTGAACCCGGCAGGCAGAGCTTGCAGTGAGCCGAGACCGCGCCACTGCACTCCAACCTGGGGAACACAGTGAGACTCCGTCTCCAAAAAAAAAAAAAAATTAGCCGGGAGTTGTACTGGGTGCCTATAATCCCAGCTACTCAGGAGGCTGAGGCAGGAGAATTGCTTGTACCCAGGAGGTGAAAGTTGCAGTGAGCTGAGATCTTGCCACTGCACTTCAGCCTGGGCAACAAGAGTGAAACTCCGTTTCAAAAAGCAACACAAAAATAAGAAATGATACACATTGCCCAGTATCCCCTAATGATGCAAAAGTACAGAATAATATCACAACCAGAATGTTGACACAGATGTAATACACTAACCTTATTCAGATTTCTTCTATTTTTTCTGTTTGTGTGTTTGTTTGTTTTTGGTTTTTGTTTTTGAGACGGATTCTTACTCTGTCTTGCCCAGGCTGGAGTGCCGTGGCACGATCTCGGCTCACTGCATCCTCCATCTCCTGGGTTCAAGTGATTCTCCTGCCTCAGCCTCCCGAGTAGCTGGGATTACAGGTGCACGCCAGCACACCCGGCTAATTTTGTATTTTTAGTAGAGATGGGGTTTTGCCACATCGGCCAGGCTGATCTTGAACTCCTGACCTCAGGTGATCTGCCTGCCTCAGCCTCCCAAAGTGCTGGGATTACAGGTGTGAGCCACTGTGCCTGGCCGGATTTCCTTTGTTTTATTTGTCCCATTTGGTTCATTTACGTCTTTAAATGGACATGCTGCATTTCACAGACCTTTCTGCAGTTTTCTTCATCCACAATGAGGTTTTCAAGATCTGTCCATTCTGGTACGTGCTGTTTTGGTTCATACATTGCATAAATATACCACAATTTCTTTTTCTTTTTTTTTCTTTTTTTTTTTTTTGAGACGGAGTCTCACTCTGTCGCCCAGACTGGAGTGCGGTGGCGCAATCTCGGTTCACTGCAAGGTCCGCCTCCCGGGTTCACGCCATTCTCCTGCCTCAGCCTCCCGAGTAGCTGGGACTATAGGTATCCGCCACCACGCCTGGCTAATTTTTTTGTATTTTGGTAGAGACGGGGTTTCACCGTGTTAGCCAGGATGTTCTCGATCTCCTGACCTCGTGATCCGCCGTCTCGGCCTCCCAAAGTGCTGGGATTACAGGCATGAGCCACCGCGCCCAGCCATATACCACAATTTCTTATTCATTTCACATTGGTATAAAAGTAGGTTGTGTTGGGTTTTTTTCAGTGTTATAAATAGTATTACAGTGAAGACTCTTATGCTTGTCTCTATGAGCTATAGTTTAGAGAATATGACTGAAAGTGGGATTTCCAAGTCATAGGATATCTGCATTCCAATTTATTAGACATTAACAAGTTGTTCTCCAAAGTATCTCTACCAATTTACACTCCCTCCAGCAGTGTGGGAAGATTGCTGTTTTTTCTTATCAGCTGTGCATGAAAGGTACCGTGTTGTTTGAATTTGCATTTCTGTGATGTAAGTAGATGTCTGATTCAAGCAGAAAATGAAATTTTATTAAAAGGATCTAAAATCTCCAGGAGGGCTAGAAAACCAGGCTCAAAGCTATGCAGACAGAAATGTACTAATCAGGCCACAGCTGCTGGGCGGAGATGACACTCTGCCACTGCTGACTGCCGGATGTGACGGCTCAAGATGCAGACAACACGGGGGGCAGACTCCATGCTAGGTGAGCCCCATCCTCCACTCCCTTTTTTTCTTTTCTTTCCTTTTCTTCTTCTTCTTCTTCCTCTTCCTCTTCTTCTTCCTCTCCTTCTCCTTCTCCTTCTCCTTCTCCTTCTCCTTCTCCTTCTTCTTCTTTTTTTTTGAGATGAAGTCTTGCTCTGTCACCCAGGCTGGAGTGCAGTGGCGCAGTCTCGGCTCACTGCAACCTCCACCTCCCAGGTTCAAGTGATTCTTGTACCTCAGCATCCCAAGTAACTGGGATTACAGGCCACCATCACACGTGGCTAATTTTTGGATTTTGATTTTGGATTTTCTTTTTTTTTTTTTTTGAGACGGACTCTCGCTCTGTCTCCCAGGCTAAAGTGCAGTGGTGTGATCTCAGCTCATTACAAGCTCCGCCTCCCGGGTTCACGCCATTCTCCTGCCTCAGCCTCCGGAGTAACTGGGACTACAGGCGCCCGCCACCACGCCCGGCTAGATTTTTGTATTTTTTTAGTAGAGACGGGGTTTCACCATGTTAGCCGGGATGGTCTCGATCTCTGACCTCATGATCCACCCATCTCGGCCTCCCAAAGTGCTGGGATTACAGGCATGAGCCACTGCACCCGGCCTATAATTTTTTAAATAAAATAGAGAGGAGGTCTTGCTATGTTGCCCAGGCTGGTCTTGAACTGCTGAGCACAAGCGATCCTCCCACCTTGGCCTCCCAAAGTGCTAGGACGTTCTTTTATTTTCCTTGTCTTGTTTTTGAGACCGAGTCCTGCTGTCGCCCAGGCTGGAGTTCAATTACATGATCATGGCTCACTGCAGCCTCAAACTCCTGGGTTCAAGGGATCCTCCCACCTCAGCCACCCAAATAGCTGGGACTACAGGCACCGCCACCACGCCTGGCTAATTTTTTTTTTTTTTTTTTGAGATGGAGTTTCATTTTTGTTGCCCAGGCTGAGTGAAATGGTGCAATCTCGGCTCACTGAAACCTTCCTCCCCAGTTCAAGTGATTCTCCTCCCTCAGCCTCTCGGGTAGCTGGGATTACAGGCCTGCACCACCACACCCGGCTAATTTTGTGTTTTTTAGTAGAGACAGGATTTTTTCCATGTTGGTCAGGCTGGTCTCGAACTCCTGACCTCAGGTGATCCACCCCCTTTGGCCTCCCAAAGTGCTGGGATTACAGGTATGAGCCACTGCATCTGGCTCATATCTGGCATTTTTGCCTTCTACAGTGGGAAGATAATCTTCTTTTATTTTATTTGTTTATTTAGTTTTTTGAGACGGGGTCTGGCTCTGTCGCCCAGGCTGGAGTGCGGTGGCACAATCTTGGCTCACTGCACACTCCACCTCCCGGGTTCACGCCATTCTCCCACCTCAGCCTCCCGAGTAGCTGGGACTATAGGTACCTGCCACCATACCTGGCTAATTTTTTTTTTGTATTTTTAGTAGAGATGGGGTTTCACCATGTTAATCAGGATGGTCTCGATCTCCTGACCTCGTGATCCGCCCGTCTCGGCCTCCCAAAGTGCTGGGATTACAGGCGTGAGCCACCGTGCCTGGCCTATTTTTTATTTTTTTTCTCACTCTGTCACCCAGACTGGAGTGCAGTGGTGCGATCTCCGCTCACTGCAACCTCCAATTCCTGGGTTCAAGTGATTCTCCTGCCTCAGCCTCCCAAGTAGCTCAGATTACACACCCGGCTAATTTTTGTATTTTTAGTAGAGATGGGGCTTCACCATGTTGGCCAGTCTGGTCTTGAACTCCTGACCTCAGGTGATCTGCCTGCCTCAGCCTCCAAAGTGCTGAGATTACAGGCGTGAGCCACTGGGCCCGGCCCATGCTTGTTTTTAGTTTTCGGTTTTTGATTTTGAGACAGGCTCTTGCGTCTATCACCCAGGTTGGAATGAAGTGGTGAGAACATGGCTCACTGCAGCCTCTAACTCCTGGGCTCAAGCAATCCTCCCATCTTGGCCTCCCAAAGTGCTAGGACTGCGGGTGTAAGCCATGGCACCCAGCCTTCAACCTCATTTTTGCTTTTTGTGAGATGGAGTTTCGCTCTTGTTGCCCAGGCTGGAGTGCCTTAGTGCGATCACAGCTCACTGTAACCTCCGCCTCCTGGGTTCAAGCGATTCTCTTGCTACAGCCTCCTAAGTAGCTGGGAGTACAGACATACGCCACTGTGTCTGGCTGACTTCTGTATTATTAGTAGAGACGAAGTTTCACTATGCTGGCCAGGCTGGTCTTGGACTTCTGACCTCAAGTGACCCTCCCTCCTCAGCCTCCCAAAGTGCTGGGATCACAGGAGTGTTGTGATCCTGGCCTAGTTTTAGAGTTTGACAAATGAAGTATGCATGCAGTAGTCCCTAAAGAAACCTGCGTTAGGCTGGGCGCGGTGGCTCAAGCTGTTAATCCCAGCACTTTTGGGAGGCCGGAGACGGGCGGATCACAAGTCAGGAGATCCAGACCATCCTGGCAACACGGTGAAACCCGACTCTACTAAAAAAATACAAAAAAACCAGCCGGCGAGTGGCGGGCGTCTGTAGTCCCAGTTACTCAGGAGGCTGAGGCAGGAGAATGGTGTAAACCCGGGAGGCGGAGCTTGCAAGTGAGCTGAGATCCGGTCCCTTTGCACTCCAGCGTGGGGCGACATGAGCGAGACTCCGTCTCAAAAAAAAAAAAAAAAAGAAACCTATAAAAACAAAGAATGTCCTAGGAGTAACCTAGAGTTAACCATTAAAAGAACAGAAGGGCCGGGGGGCGCGGTGGCTCAAGCCTGCTAATCCCAGCACTTTGGAGGCCGAGACGGGGGATCACGAGGTCAGGAGATTCGAGACCATCCTGGCGAAACACAGTGAAACCTCGTCTCTACTAAAAATTACAAAAAAACTAGCCAGCGAGGGTGGCGGGGCGCCTGTCAGTCCCAGGGCTTACTCGGGAGGCTGAGGCAGGAGAATGGCGTGAAACCCCGGGAGGCAGAGCTTGCAGTGAGCTGAGATCCGGCCACTGTACTCCAGCCCGGGCGACAGAGGCCAGACTCTGACTCAAAAAAAAAAAAAAAAAAAAAAAAAGAACAGAAACAGACGCCGGGCGCAGTGGCTCACGCCTGTAGTGAAGCCCAATCTCCACTAAAAATACAAAAAAATTAGCCAGGCGTGGTGGCTGGCGCCTGTAATCCCAGCAACTCGGGAGGCCAAGGCAGGAGAATAGCCTGAACCCAGGAGGCGGAGGTTGCAGTGAGCTGAGATCATGCCATTGCACTCCAGCCTGGGCAACAGGAGGGAAACTCCGTCTCAAAAAAATAATAATTAAAAAAAATAAAAGAATAGAAACAGGGAAAAATAGAATTTTAAAAATTCAAAAAAAAAAAAAAGGCAAGAAAAGAGAAAAAACAAAAACAAAATCCTTTCCCACTCTGTGGTCATAAAGCTATTTTCCTCTAAAAGTTTTGTAGTCTAGGCCGGGCACGGTGGCTCATGCCTGTAATCCCAGCACTTTGGGAGGCCGAGGTGGGTGGATCACCTGAGGTCGGGAGTTCGAGACCAGCCTGAGCAACATGGAGAAACCCCGTCTCTATTTTAAAAAATTATGAAAATTAGCCAGGCGTGGTGGCGCATGCCTGTAATCCCAGCTACTCGGGAGGCTGAGGCAGGAGAATCACTTGAACCCGGAGGCGGAGGTTGCAGTGAGCTGAGATCGTGCCACTGCACTCCAGCCTGGGCAATAAGAGTGAAACTCCGTCTCAAAAAAAAAAAAAGTTTTGTAGTCTAGCTTTTATATGTAGATATATAATTCAATTCAAATTTTTTGTTTGTATTTTGGTGTGCAAGATGGGTCGAATTTTATTTTCTCTTAAAATGGCCAATTGTAGAGCACTATTTGTTCCATAAATAGTGTTTCCGATGATATGGAAGTGCCAATCTCTGTTATCTAGCAAGTGCAGAAAATACATGGTTCCATTTCTGGGCTCTCTATTCTGTTCTTTTGAAAAATAAATTGACATGTTCTTATTTATCTGTTCTTATATATCTAGTTCTGCCTGTTTTAAATATTATAGCATAATAATTTCTGATATCTGGTAGTGAAAATTCTCCTTATCTTTCTTCTTCAAAATTGCCTTGGCTAATCTTGATTCTATACTCTTTCATATGGATTTAGAATTCGCTCGGTAATTTCCTGATGAGATTTATAAAAGAAACTGAAATTACATTAATTTTCTTCATCAATTTGAGGTCAATTGTCATTTTAGATATATTGAATCTTTGCTATCTGTGAACAGTTCTAAGTCTTCGTTTCTATAGATCTTCTTTTAAGTCTTTTAATAAAGTTTTATAATTTTCTCTCTAAAGTGTATATCTTGTTTTGGAGTTATTTCTAAATATTTGATAGTTTGTTGTTATCATGATGGATATTTTTTACTGATTACGCACTATTGATTTTTGTATGCTACTCTTCAAAAAAAAAAAATTTTTTTTTTTTTTTTGAGACAGAGTCTGGCTCAGTCGCCCAGGCTGGAGTGCAGTGGCGCGATGTCTGCTCACTGCAAGCTCCGCCTCCTGGGTTCACGCCATTCTTCTGCCTCAGCCTCCCGAGTAGCTGGGACTATAGGTGCCCGCCACCACACCCGACTAATTTTTTGTATTTTTAGTAAAGACGGGGTTTCACCATGTTAGCCAGGATGGTCTCGATCACCTGACCTTGTGATCCTCCCGCCTCGGCCTCCTAGAGTGCTGGGATTACAGGCGTAAGCCACCTTGCCCAGCCGCTACTCTTCAAAATTTTTTGCTGGCCAGGCACGGTGAAGTAGGTGGATCACCTGAAGTCAGGAGTCCGAGACCAGCCTGGCCAAAATGATGAAACCTCATCTCTACTATAAACACACAAAAAAATTACCTGGGTGTTGTGGCACGCACCCAAAATCCCAGCTACTCGGGAGACTGGGGCAGGAGAATCACTTGAACCCAGGAGGCAGAGGTTTCAGTGAGCCGAGATCATGCCACTGCACTCCAGCCTGGGTGACAGAACGAGACTCTGTCTCAGAAACAAAACAAAACAAAAACTGGCTGGGCACGGTGGCTCATGCCTGTAATTCCAGCACTTTGGGAGGCTGAGGCAGGTGGATCACGAGGTCAGGAGATCAAGACCATCCTGGCTAACATGGTGAAACCCTGAATCTACTAAAAATACAAAAAATTAGCCAAGCATGGTGGCACGTGCCTGCAGTCCCAGCTACTTGGGAGGCCGAAGCAGGAGAATGGCGTGAACCCGTGAGGCAGAGCTTACAGTGAGCTGAGATTGCGCCACCGCACTCCAGCCTGGGCCACAGAGCCAGACTCCATCTCAAAAAAAAAAAAAAGTTTTAATTATAACAGGCATACTTTTTTTCCCCCCTGATTTTAAAGGGAATAATTTTGAAGTTTAAGCTTTTGATATAATGGTTGTTCTAAGGTTTTTCTTTTCCTTCTTTTTTTTTTTAAATTTTTTTACAAGATACCCTTTAATTTGCTTGAGGAAGTTCCTTTATATTCCTAATTAGCTAAAAGAGGTATTTTGCATACTTATTTTTTTAATATAATAAAGGGGTTGACTCTGTGATTCTTTAACGTCTAGAATCGACCCTGAGCTAATTAATTTTCAGTCTTGCATATTTTCTCATATGTGCGTTTCAGAGTATACGTTTCCCTCCAGACATTACTCTCTGTCTGCTTCCTTTGAGTTCTGATAAGTAGAACTTTCATTATCAATTTTAAATAGTCTGTAATTTCATTATGGATTATTATTATTATTATTATTATTTTTGAGACGGAGTCTCGCTCTGTCGCCCAGGCTGGAGTGCAGTGGCGCGATCTCAGCTCACTGCAAGCTCTGCCTCCCGGGTTCACGCCATTCTCCTGCCTCAACCTCCCGAGTAGCTGGGACCACAGGTGCCCACCACCGTACCTGGCTAAGTTTTTGAAGTTTTTAGTAGAGATGGGGTTTCACCGTGTTAGCCAGGATGTTCTCGATCTCCTGACCTCGTGATCCGCCCGCCTCGGCCTCCCAAAGTGCTGGGATTATAGGCGTGAGCCACCGCGCCTGGCCCATTATGGATTATTTTACATTTCCAAATACATCGGAGATTTTGGGCCAGAAATGTATTATTGATTTTTATTAAAGTGTAATTTACATAAGGGAAATGCACAGATTTTTTGTTTTGTTTTGTTTTGAGACAGGGTCTTGCTCTGTCACCCGGGCTGGAGTGCAGGGGTGCAATTACACAGCTCACTGCAACCTCTGCCTCCTGAGCTAAAGTGACCCTCCCTCCTCAGCCTCCCAACTAACTGGGACCACAGGTGCACACCACCACACCTGCCTAATTGTTTTACTTTTCAGGGTCTCCCTGTGTTGCCTTGGCTGGTCCTGAACTCCTGACCTCAAGCGATCTGCCTGCCTCAGCCTCTCAAAGTGTTGGGATTACAGGCATGACCCATCACACCGGGCCGAATGCAGAGATCTTATGTGCTACAAATTATAGAATCTTGACAGCCGTACACAGTGGTGTGACCCTTATCAAGAGACAGAACATTTCTGTTACTGGCAAAGTTCCCCCACGACCTCCTCCACAATAGGCAACTGCTATACTGATTTCTTTTCTTTTTTTTTGAGACAACTTCTCACTCTGTCACCCAGGCTGGAGTGCAGTGACGCAATCTCGGCTCACTGCAACCTCCGCCTCCTGGGTTCAAGCGATTCTCGTGCCTCAGCCTCCCGAGTAGCTGGGATTACAGGCATGCACCACCTCACCCTGCTCATTTTTTTGTATTTTTAGTAGAGACTAGGTTTCACCATGTTAGCCAGGCTACTCTCGAACTCCTGACCTCAAATGATCTGCCCTCCTTGGCCTCCTAAAGTGCTGGGATAACAGGGGTGAGCCACTGTACCCAGTCTTTTTTTTTTTTTTTTTTTTTGAGAAAGAGTCTCACTCTGTAGCCAGGCTGGAGTGCAGTGACACAATCTCGGCTCACTGCAACCTCCACCTCCCAGGTTCAAGCAATTCTCCTACCTCAGCCTCCCAAGTAGCTGGGATTACAGGTGCACACCACCACGCCCAGCTAATTTTTTGTGTCTTTAGTAGAGAAGGGGTTTCACTGTGTGGGCCAGGCTGGGTTCGAACTCCTGACCATAATGAAACCAAGTCTGCCCGCCTTGGCCTCCCAAAGTGCTAGGATTACAGGTGTGAGCCACTACACCCAGCATTTTTTTTTTTTTTTTTTTTTTTTTTTTT
>NW_016803657.1:4032219-4039018 GCF_001698545.2 Rhinopithecus bieti | reverse complement strand
CTCGGCCTCCCAAAGTGCTGGGATTACAGGCTTGAGCCACCGCGCCCGGCCTTTTCCTTCCTTCCTTCTTTCTTTCTTTCTTTCTTTCTTTCTTTCTTTCTTTCTTTCTTTCTTTCTTTCTTTCTTTCTTTCTTTCTTTCTTTCTCTTTCTTTCTTTCTCTCTCTACTTCTTTCTTTCTTTCTTCCTTCCTTCCTTCCCTTCCTTCCTTTTCTTTCTTTCCCACTCTCTCTTTCCTTCTTCTTTTCTTTTCCCCTTCCTCCCTTCCTTTCTTTCTCTTTCTTTCTTTTTTTCTTCCTTCTCTTCTCTCCCTTCCTTCCCTTCTCTCCCTTCCTTCCTCCCTTCCTTCCATCTTTTCTTTATTTTCTTTCCTTCTTTTCTTTCCTTCTTTCTTTCTTTTTTTCTTTCTTTCTTTTCTCTCTCTCTCTCTTTCTTTCTTTGTTTCTTTCTTTCTTCCTTCCTTCCTTTTCTTTCTTTCCCCCTCTCTCTTTCCTTCCTTCTTTCTTTTCTTTTCCCCTCCCTCCCTTCCTTTCTTTCTCTTTCTTTGTTTGTTCCTTCCCTTCTCTCCCTTCCTTCCTCCCTCCCTCCCTTCCTTCCTTCCATCTTTTATTTTCTTTCTTTCTTTCTTTTCTTTCTTTCCTTCTTTCTTTCTTTTCTTTCCTTCTTTCTTTTTTCTTTCTTTTCTTTCTTTCCCTTTCTTTCTTTGTTTCTTTCTTTCTCTTTCTTTCTTTCTTTTCCTTTCCTTCCTTCCTTCCTTCCTTCCTTCCTTCCTTCCTTCCTTCCTTCCTTCCTTCCTTTTCTCTCTCTGTCTTCTCTCTCTCTCTCCCTCTCTCTCCCTCTCTCTTACCAGAGTACAGTGGTCCCATTATAGCTCACAGTAGCCTTGATGTCCCGGGCTTGAGCAGTCCTCCTGCCTCAGTCTCCCAAATTGCTGGGACTACAGGTGTCCAACACCACGCCCAGCTGATTTTTAAATTTTTGGTAGAGATGGGGTCTCATTATAGCTGTCCAGGCTTGTCTCAAACTCCTGGGCTCAAGCGATCCTCCCACTTCGACCTCACTAGGTGCTGGATCACAGGCGTCAGCCACCGCACCCAGCCTTCTCTAAGACTGTATTGGTTTTCCAAGATGATTTGCTTGTCCATATCAATGCTATGAAATTTACAGCACATAAATATCTGTGAAAAAAGCATGCTAGGATTAGGACTAGAACTGCACTGAGGATACAGATTCATTTGGGAAGAGCTGGCATCCTAATATGTCAATATAAATATGTCGTCTTTAATTTCTCTCAGCAATGTTTTGTAATTTTCTTTATTATATATATATGTGTGTGTGTGTGTGTGTGTGTGTATATTTTTTTTTTCTTTTTTTTTGAGACAGGATATGGCTCTGTCACCCAGGCTGGAGTGCAGTGGCGTGATCTTGGCTCACTGCAACCTCTGCTTCCTAGGCTCAAACGATCCTCCCACCTCAGTCTGCCAAGTATCTGTAACTACAGGTGCAAGCCACCATGCCCATTTAATTTTTGTTTATTTTTTGTAGAGACAGGGTCTTGCTATGTTGCCCACACTGGTCTCAAACTCCTGGCCTCAAGCAGTCCTCCTGCCTGGTTCCCAAAGTGCTGCGATTGCAGGACTGAGCCACCACACCCGGCCTTATAATATCTTTTAAATTTTATCCATAACTATTCCTTTTTTTTTTTTTTTTTTTGAGACGGAGTCTCGCTGTCTCTCCCAGGCTGGAGTGCAGTGGCGCGATCTGGGCTCACTGCAAGCTCCGCCTCCCGGGTTCCCGCCATTCTCCTGCCTCAGCCTCCCAGTAGCTGGGACTACAGGCGCCCGCCACTGCGCCCAGCTAGTTTTATTTTGTATTTTTAGTAGAGACGGGGTTTCACTGTGTTAGCCAGGAGGGTCTCGATCTCCTGACCTCGTGATCCACCCGCCTCGGCCTCCCAAAGTGCTGGGATTACAGGCTTGAGCCACCGCGCCCGGCCAACTATTCCTTTTTTTTTTTTGAGACAGAATCTTGCTGTGTCACTCAGGCTGGAGTGCAGTGGCGTGATTTTGACTCACTTTAACCTCCACCTCCCAGGTTCAAGCAATTTTTGTGCCTCAGCCTCTGGAGTATCTGTATTTCCTGTTTTTTAATGCTATGGTATTTATTTATTTAATATTTATTTATTTTATTTTATATATATATATTTTTGAGATGGAGTCTCACTCTGTCGCCCAGGCTGGAGTGCAGCGGCACACTCTCGGCTCACTGCAAGCTCTGCCTTCCGGGTTCACACCATTCTCCTGCCTCTGGCTTCCTAGTAGCTGGGACTACAGGTGCCCGCCACCACACCGGCTAAGTTTTTGTATTTTTAGTAGAAACGGGGTTTCACAGTGTTAGCCAGGATGGTCTTGATCTCCTGACCTCGTGATCTGCTCCCTCGGCCTCCCAAAGTGCTGGGATTACAGGCATGAGCCACCGTGCCCAGCCTATTTATTCTTTTTATATTAGGTATTTTTAAAAGTTTATTTTCCAATAGTACATCGCTAGTATATAGAAATATAATCAAATTTTATATTTGATGTTGTATCTTGTAATCTGGCTAAATCAGATTATTAGTCTAGTAGCCTTTCTGGATTTGGTGCAATTTTCTATGTATATTATTATATTGATATTGGTTATGAATTAATTTTCTTTTCTTTTCTTTCTTTATTTTTTTTTTTTTCTGAGGCGGAGTCTCGCTCTGGCGCCCAGGCTGGAGTGCAGTGGTGCAATCTCAGCTCACTGCAAGCTCCGTCTCCCAGGTTCACGCCATTCTCCTGCCTCAGCCTCCAGAGTAGCTGGGACTACAGGGGCCCACCACCACACCCAGCTAATTTTTAAAAATATTTTTAGTAGAGATGAGGTTTCACGGTGTTAGTCATGATGGTCTCGATCTCCTGACCTTGTGATCCGCCTGCCTCGGGATCCAAAAGTGCTGGGATTACAGGTGTGAGCCATCGCGCCCAGCCCCCTTTTTTTTTTTTTTTTTTTTTTTTTTTTTCTCTGAGACAGTCTTGCTCTGTTGTCCGGCTAGAGGGCAGTAGTGCAATCTTCCTCACTGCAACTTCCGCCTCCTGGGCTCAAGCAATTCTCATGCCTCACCCTCCCGAGTAGCTGGGATTACAGGCACCCACCACCATGCCTGGCTGATTTTTGTATTTTTAGTAGAGATGGGGTTTCACCATGTTGGCCAGGCTGGTCTTGAACTCCTGACCTCAAGTGACCCACCCACCTCGGCCTCCCAAAGTGTTGGGATCACAGGCGTGAGCCACCGTGCCTGGCCTCTAGGAATTTTCTACGTATATTATATTGGTTATGATTTAATCTTCATTTCTATCCGTATGCATTCTTTTCTTTTTCTTGTTTCACTGTTGTTTTAGGAAAAACTGTGTTTTCCTGCGTTCTCACTCCCCCACAGCAGTCAACACAGAGGAAGGCTTCTGTGCCCAGATGTGTGGGGGTTTTTCCCACACACCAAGCAGCAGGCACAGCTGGGTGTCCTCCACTCAGCTCTGACACTGTCTGCCTGGAGATAGAGTTGGATACCATGGGTTCGGGGCTCAGTTCCCAAGACTGCCTATCTCCCCGGACCCTAATCGCAAGTCTGCGCCTCTCAAACTTTTGACTGACTGGCTTCATGTTGAGGTTCCCAGGACCCCCTTTTGGGGTTCGATTAATTTGCTGGCGTGGCTCACAGCACTCCAGGAAATGCATACATTTACTGGTTTATTAGAAAGGATATTGCAAAAGGGCCAGGTGCAGTGGCTCACACCTGTAATCCCAGCACTTTGGAGGCCAAGGCGGGCAGATCACTTGAGGTCGAGGGTTCAAGACCAGCCTGGCCAACACGGCGAAACCCCTTATCTACTAAAAATACAAAAATTAGCCATGGTGGCGCACACCTGTAATCTCAGCTACTTGGGGCAGGCGGGTGGGGGCTGGCGAATTGCTTGAACCTGGGAGGCACAGGTTGCAGTGAGCCAAGATCACACCACTGCACTCCAGCCAGGGGAACACAGCGAGACTCTATCTCAAAAAAAAAAAAAAAAAAGAAAGAAAGGATATTGCAAAAGATATGGATGAAGAGCTGACTAGGGCCAGGTCTGGGGCGGGGGCTGGAGCTTCCATACCCCTCCGAGTGCCACTTTCCAGGAACCTTCTGTGTTGTGCATCCAGAAATTCCACCACCCAGTCCTCTTGGATTTTTATGGAGGCTTCATGACGTCAGCATTCCTTCCCCCAGGGAATAGGCCTGGACTTGCTCTGGGAAGGGTCTTAAGACCCACAGTCGAAGATGTGGGGGAAGGTTAGACTCCTGCGTTGGGGCAGGCGAAAGGAGACCAAGAGAAGGTCAGAGACTGCCCGAAGCCTAACACAGGCAACATCATCACAAAAGACTGTAGCAAGGACCATGGAGTTATGAGCCAGGAGCCCCGCACGGAAAACAACGTATTTCATAACACCACAACTGTGTGCGGACTAGGCCAGCAATAGTGTGCTGACTATGCGTGATAAGACGCTGTATATCTGGCCTTGTTGACAAGCATTCAGCATTTCCCTTTTTTTTTTTTTTTTTTTTTTTTTTTTGAGATAGAGTCTTGCTCTGTGGTCCAGGCTGGAATGCAGTGGTGTGATCTTGGCTCACTGCAACCTCCGCATCCTGGGTTCAAGCGATTCTCTTGCCTCGGCCTCCTGAGTAGCTGAGATTATAGGCACCTGCCACCACGCCCAACTAATTTTTTTTTTTTTTTTGAGACGGAGTCTTGCTCTGTCGCCCAGGCTGGAGTGCAGTGGCACGATCTCGGCTCACTGCAAGCTCTGCCTCCCGGGTTCACGCCATTCTCCTGCCTCAGCCTCCTGAGTAGCTGGGACTACAGGTGCCTGCCACCACACCCAGCTGTTTTTTTTTTGTATTTTTAGTAGAGACGGGTTTCACCGTGTTAGCCAGGATGGTCTCGATCTCCTGACCTCGTGATCTGCCCGCCTTGGCCTTCCAAAGTGCTGGGATTACAGGCATGAGCCACCGCACCTGGCCTGCAATTTTTTGTATTTTTATTAGAGATGGTGTTTTGCCATGTTGACCACACTGGTCTCGAACTCCTGACCTCAAGTGATCTGCTCACCTTGGCTTCCTAAAGTGCTGGGATTACAGGCATGAGCCACTGTGCTGGCCACATTCAGTATTTCAATTCATATATTGAAAGCATTCAGTGGTTGGGCGTGGTGTCTCATGCCTGTGATCCCAACACTTTGGTAGACCAAGGCAGGAGGATCCTTTGAGCCCAGGAGTTCAAGACCAGCCTGGGCAACATAGTGAGACCCTGTCTCTACAGAAAATAAAAAAACAGGCCAGGCGTGGTGGCTCACACCTGTAATCCCAGCACTTTGGGAGGCCAAGGCAGGTGGATCACTTGAAATCAGGAGTTCGAGTCTAGCCTGCCTGGCCAACATGGAGAAACCCCTGTCTCTACTAAAAATAGAAAAATTAGCCAGGCGTGGTGACGTGTGCCTGTAGTCCTAGCTACTTGGAAGGCTGAGGCAGGAGAGTCACTTGAATCATTGAAAGGCAGAGGTTGCAGTGAGCTGAGATCACACCACAACACTCCAGTGTGGGTGACAGAGTGAGTCTTCAACTCGAAATAAACAAACAAATAAATAAATAAAATGAAAATAAAAAAAAAATAAGTTGGGCATCGTGGTGTGCACCTGTGGTCCCAGCTACATGAGAGACTGGGACAGGAGGATCTGTTGAGCCCAGCAGGTCCAGAAAGTTGCAGTGAGCCATGATCGTGCCACTGCACTCTAGCCTGGGTGACAAATGGGGATCTTGTTTTGAAAAAAAAAAAAGGAAATAAGAAAAAGAAAATGCCTTGTGCAGACAGACATATAAGGAGAAGGCAGCTGTGTGATGACAGAGGCAGAGACTGGAGCTATGTGTTCACAAACCAGCAACCCCCTAGGAAGCAAACACCAGAAGCTGGAAGAAGCAAGAAAAAATCCTCCCCTAAGAGTTTCAGAGACAGCGTGGCCCTGAAACTTCATTTCAGACTTCTAGCCTCCAGCACTCTGAGACAATATGTTTCTGTTGTTTCAAGCCACCAAGTTTGTAATATTTTCTTAAAAATAATTTTTATATTATTTTTTGTAGAGACAGGGTTTTACCATATTGCCCAGGCTGGTCTCGAACTTGTGAACTCAAGTGATCTGCCTGCCTTGGCCTCCCAAAATGCTGGGATTATAGGTGTGAGCCACGGCGCCTAGCCCCTTATGATACTTTTCTATGGCACCCCCAGAAAACTAATATATATGGTGAATTACCTTGATTTATTTTGAAATATTAAGCCAAGCTTGCATTTCATTTGGTCACAACATTTTATCCCTTTAATTTAATTAATTAATTAATTAATTAATTTTTTTTGAGACAGAGTCTCACTCTGTTGCCCAGGCTGGAGTGCAGTGTTGTGATCTCAGCTCACTGCAAGCTCCGCCTCCCAGGTTCACGCCATTCTCCTGCCTCAGCCTCGCAAGTAGCAGGGACTACAGGCACCCACCACCACGCCCGGCTAATTTTTTTTTTTTTTTTTTTGAGATGGAGTCTTAGCCTGTCACCCAGGCTGGAGTGTAGTGGTGTGATCTCGGCTCACTGCAACCTCTGCCTCCCGGGTTCACGCCATTCTCCTGCCTCAGCCTCCCGAGTAGCTGGGACTACAGGCGCTTGCCACCACACCCAGCTAATTTTTTTGTATTTTTAGTAGATACGGG
>NW_016803657.1:4020114-4031196 GCF_001698545.2 Rhinopithecus bieti | reverse complement strand
GAGACTCCGTCTCAAAAAAAAAAAAAAATTGTTTTTTGAGACAGAGTCTTGCTCCATTGCCGAGGCTGGGGTGCAGTGGCACGATCTTGGCTCACTGCAGCCTCCGCCTCCAGGTTCAAGCAATTCTCATGCCTCAGCTCCTGAGAAGCTGGGATTACCGGCGCTTGCCAATACACCCAGCTGATCTTTTAAAATATATTTTGTAGAGACGGGGTTTTGCCATGTTGCCCAAGCTGGTCTCGAATTCCCGAGTTCAAGCAATCCACCTGCCTCAGCCTCCCAAAGTACGGGCAGTACAGGCATGAGCCACCCCACCTGGCCTGATACTCCTCATTACCTTCTGAGCCCTCACCAGCAGCACCTTTAATGTCTGTATTGTTACCAAGAGTCTGTCTGTGACCATTTGGGCATCCTCCAAGATGATTTAGGTTTTTATACCACGTTCTTCATTTCCTTCTAAAAGTTCTCACTAGCAGGGCTTTTAACTTCCGTTTTTCTAGTAACAACCAATTCCAGGAAACCTAAGCTTTTTCTGTATCCACCTCAAAATGTTTCCATTGCCGCTGGCATAATGGTGCATGCCTACAGTCCTAGCACTTTGGGAGGCTGGGACAGGAAGACTGCTTGAGCCCAGGAGATTGAGGCTGCAGTGAGCTCTGACTGCACCACTGTGCCCTAGCCTAGTCAAGAGAGCAAAACCTTGTCTCTAAAAACATTTTTTTATAAAAACAGTGGGCCAGTCATGGTGACTCATGCCTGTAATCCCGGCACTTTGGGAGGCCAAGGCAGGAGGATAGCTTGAGTTTGAGACTGGCCTGGGCAATACAGTGAGACACCATTCTACAAAAAATAAAAATCCTGTAGCTGGGACTACAGGCGTGTGCCACCGCGCCTGGCTACATGGCCAATGCCTGCAGTCCCAGCTACTCGGCAGGCTGAGGAAGGAGGATCTCTTGCCCCCAGGAGATTGAGGCTGCAGTGAGCCATGATCCTACCACTGCACTCCGGCCTGGGTGTCATAGCAAGACCCTGTCTCAAAAAATTAAAAAAAGGAAGAGTGTTGAGAAGAAATTGGTAGCTTTGTAACACAGGGCAACAGGGGTTATGAGAACGGTGTCTTGCAGCCTAGGCTAGAATCTCAGCTCTGGGATCTTAGGGGGTTGAAGTTTTCTGGTCTTGGTTGTCTGCAAAGTGCTGATCATACCACTTCCTAAATTTTTTTTCTTCTTAGTTATTTTATTTTATTTAAAAAAAAAAAAAGGTCAGGCACAGTGGCTCACTCTTGTAATTCTAGCAGTTTAGGAGGCTGAGGTTGACGGATTGCCTGAGCTCAGGAGTTTGAGACCACCTTGGGAAACATGGTGAAACCCTGTCTCTACTAAAATACAAAACTTAGCCAGGCGTGGTGGCGCATGCCTGTAATCCCAGCTATCTGGGGGCTGAGGCAGGAGAATCGTTTGAACCTGGGAGGTGGAGGTTGTAGTGAGCTGAAGTCATGCCACTGCACTCTCTAGCCTGGGCGACACAGTGAGGCTCAGAAAGAAAGAAAGAGAGAAAGAGAGAGAGAGAAGGAAGGAAGGAAGGAAGGGAGGGAGGGAGGGAGAGAGAGAGAAAGAGAAAGAAAGAAAGAAAGAAAGAAAGAAAGAAAGAAAGAAAGAAAGAGAGAGAGAGAGAGAGAGAGAGAGAGAGAAGGAAGGAAAGAAAGAAAGAAAGAGAAGGAAAGAGAGAAGGAAAGAAAGAAAGAGAAAGAAAGAAAGAAAAAGAAGGAAGGAAGGAAGGAAGGAAGGAAGGAAGGAAGGGATGGGGGCTCACTATGTTGCCCAGGCTGGTTTTGAATTCCTGGGCTCAAGCAGCTCTCCTGCCTTGGCCTCTCAAAGTGCTGTGATTACAGACATGAGCCACTGCGCCTGGCCAGGATGAGAGAAATCCTTTTTTTTATAATTTTTTTTTTTGAGATGGAGTCTTGCTCTTGTCACCCCAGGCTGGAATACTGTGGCATGATCTTGGCTCATTGCAACCTCTGCCTCCTGGGTTCAAGTGTTTATCCTGCCTCAGCCTCCCAAGTAGCTGCGACTAGAAGCGTGCACCACCACGCCCAGCTAATTTTTGTATTTTCAGTAGAGACAGGTTTTTACCATTTGGCTAAGCTGGTCTCGAACTCTTGACCTCAGGTGATCCACCTGCCTCTGCCTCCCAAAGTGCTGGAATTACAGGCGTGAGCCACTGCACCTGGCCATGATGAGATAAATTCTAAATGGAAGCACCTGGAAGAAGGCTCCGTCCTGGCTGGGTACGGTGGCTCACGCTTGTAATCCCAGCACTTTGGGAGGCCAAGGTGGGCAGACCACGAGGTGAGGAGTTCAAGACCAGCCTGGCCAACATGGTGAAACCCTGTTTCTACTAAAAATACAAAAATTAGCTGGGTGTGGTGGCGAGCGGCTGTAATCCCAGCTACTTGGGAGCCTGAGACAGGAGAATCGCTTGAACCCAGGAGGCAGACGTTGCAGTGAGCCGAGATGGCGCCATTGCACTCAAGCCTGGGCAACAGAGCAAGACTCGGTCTCAAAACAAAAACAAACAAACAAAAAAACCAAGAAGACTCAGTCCCTGGTAGGCGTTCAACACGTGTTGGTGTGGTTAGTGTTTAGTGCTTTCCTGGCTTCTGGCGTGCCAGGCACGTGGTAGTACTGCACTTCTGGTCCTTCTGAGGTTGAGTGAGACCACATGACTGGTCCTGGCCAATGAGTTGTGAACAGCAATATGTGTTACTTCTGGGCCATATCATTTAGTGGCTCCTGCAGCATCCTCCAGATCCTTTCTCTCTGTCAACATGGCAGAAATGCAGGATGGTGGCTGCTCTGTGATCCTGGACCTCTGTGTGCCGGTGACAAACATGAACCCCTTTGTGACTTTAAGCCTCTGAGATTTGAGATTGTTACTGCAGCATGATACAGCCTATCCTAAACAACTCATTAGCCATTATTAGTATTTCTTTTTTTTTTTTTTTTTGAGACACTCTCACTCTGTCGCCCAGGCTGGAGTGCGGTGGCCAGATCTCAACTCACTGCAAACTCCGCCTTCCAGGTTCATGCCATTCTCCTGCCTCAGCCTCCCGAGTAGCTGGGACTGCAGGCGCCTGCCACCTCGCCCGGCTAGATTTTTGTATTTTTTTAGTAGAGACGGGGTTTCCCCGTGTTAGCCAGGATGGTCTCGATCTCCTGACCTCGTGATCTGCCTGTCTCAGCCTCCCAAAGTGCTGGGATTATAGGCATGAGCCACTGTGCCCGGCCCATTATTAGTATTTCTAAGATACACTAAACAATGCATTACCCATTGTTAGTTTTTTTGTTTGGTTGGGTGTTTTTTGTTTTTGTTTTTTTTTTGAGATAGATTTTCCCTCTGTCGCCTTGGCTGGAGTGCAGTGGCACAATCTCAGTTCACTGCAACCTCCATCCCTCAAGTTCAAGCGATTCTCATGCCTCAGCCTCCTGAGTAGATGGGATTACAGGCACCCGCCATCATGCCCAGCTAATTTTTGTATTTTTAGTAGGAATGGGGTTTCACCATATTGGCTGGGCTGGTCTTGAACTCTTGCCCTCAGATGATCCACCGGCCTTGGCCTCCCAAAGTGCTAAGACTACAGGTGTAAGCCACCACGCCTGGCCCACACTATTTATTTATTTAGAGATGGAGTCTCCCTCTGTCGCCCAGGCTGGAGTGCAGTGGCAAGATCTTGGCTCACTGCAACCTCTGTCTCCCAGGTTCAAGTAATTATCTTGCTTCAGCCTCCTGAGTAGCTGGGATGACAGGCGCCCACCACCTCGCCTGGCTAATTTTTTTATTTTTAGTAGAGATAGGGTTTTACCATGTTGGCCAGGCTGGTCTTGAACTCCTGACCACAGGTGATCCACATACCTCAGCCTCCCAAAGTGCTGGGATTACAGGCATAACCCACAGCGCCTGGCCCAAAGCATTTATTTTATTTTATTTTCTTCTATTTTATTTTATTTTTATTTTTTTGGGGGACAGAGTTTCGCTCTTTTTACCCAGGCTGGAGTGCAGTGGCGTGATCTCGGCTCACCGCAACCTCCGCCTCCCGGGTTCAAGCAATTTTCCTGCCTCAGCCTCCTGAGTAGCTGGGATTACAGGCATGCGCCACCACCCTGGCTAATTTTGTATTTTTAGTAGAGACGGGGTTTCTCCATGTTGGTCAGGCTGGTCTTGAACTCCCGACCTCAGGTGATCCACCTGCCTCGGCCTCCCAAAGTGCTGGGATTACAGGTGTGAGCCACCGCGCCCGGCTTATTCTATTTTATTTTACTTTTGACATGGAGTCTCCATCTGTCCCAGGCTGGAGTGCAGTGGCACGATTATGGCTCACTGCAACCTCTACCTCCTGGGTTCAAGTGATTCTGCTGCCTCAGCCTCCCAAGTAGCTGGGATTACAAGCGTGTGCCACCACACCCAGCTAATTTTGTATTTTTAGTAGAGATGGGGTTTCACCGTGTTAGCCAGGCTGATCTTGAATCCCCGACCTCAGGTGATCCACCCACCTTGGCCTCCAAAGTGCTGGGGTTATAGGTGTGAGCCACGGCACCCGGTCAGCATTTATTTATTTATTTATATTTATTTATATTTTTGAGACGGAGTCTCGCTCTGTCGCCCAGGCTGGAGTGCAGTGGCCGGATCTCAGCTCATTGCAAGCTCCACCTCCCGGGTTTATGCCATTCTCCTGCCTCAGCCTCCCAAGTAGCTGGGACTACAGGCGCCTGCCACCTCACCCGGCTAGTTTTTTGTAATTTTTAGTAGAGATGGAGTTTCACTGTGTTAGCCAGGATGGTCTCGATCTCCTGACCTCGTGATCGGCCACCATGCCCAGCTAATTTTTGTATTTTAGTAGAGACGGGCTTTCACCATATTAGCCAGGCTGGTCTCGAACTCCTGGCCTCAGATGATCCGCTGCCTAAGCCTCCCAAAGTGCTGGGATTACAGGCTTGAGCCACCGCGCCTGGCCCAGCATTTATTTTTAAGTGATGGGGTCTTGCTCTGTGACCCAGGCTGGAGTACGATGGCACAATCACAGCTCACTGCAGCTTCCAACTCCTGAACGCAAGCTCTCCTCCCATCTTGGCCTCCCAAAGCACTGCAATGATAGGCGTGAGCCACTGCACCAGCGTTTTAGTAACTCTTTTTAAAAGGTCCTTAGCAGGTCCTTTCTGCACATCCTCCTGTGTAGTTAAATCCTGACTCCCATGTTCCACATGCTAAGTGATGTCCATTTGCCTAGCTAGTTCCCATTTTCCTAAATGAAAAGCAATAAATGTGAATCAAAAAACAGATTAACCATCTTAATATAACTGGATTCTTGCTACTAAGCAAAATGTTTTAGAATTGAGAAATTCCAGGCCGGGCATGGTGGCTCACGCCTATAATCCCAGTACTTTGGGAGGCTTAGGCAGCGGATCACCTGAAGCCAGGAGTTCGAGACCAACCTGGCCAATATGGTGAAAGCCCATCTCTACTAAAATACAAAATTAGCTGGGCATGGTGGCGGGAGCCTGTAATCCCAGCTACTTGGGAGGCTGAGGCAGCAGAATCTCTTGAACCCGGGAGGTAGAGGTTGCAGTGAGCCAAGATCGCCTCATTGCACTCCAGCCTGGGCGACAAGCGTGAGACTGTCTCAAAAANCTACTAAGCAAAATGTTTTAGAATTGAGAAATTCCAGGCCGGGCATGGTGGCTCACGCCTATAATCCCAGTACTTTGGGAGGCTTAGGCAGCGGATCACCTGAAGCCAGGAGTTCGAGACCAACCTGGCCAATATGGTGAAACCCCATCTCTACTAAAAATACAAAAATTAGCTGGGCATGGTGGCGGGAGCCTGTAATCCCAGCTACTTGGGAGGCTGAGGCAGCAGAATCTCTTGAACCCGGGAGGTAGAGGTTGCAGTGAGCCAAGATCGCCTCATTGCACTCCAGCCTGGGCGACAAGCGTGAGACTGTCTCAAAAAAAAAAAAAAAAAAAAAGCCGGGTGCGGTGGCTCACGCCTGTAATCCCAGCACGTTGGGCGGCCAAGGTGGGCAGATCACGAGGTCGGGAAATTGAGACCATCCTGGCTAACACGGTGAAACCCCGTCTCTACTAAAATACAAAATTAGCCGGGCGTGGTGGTGGGCACCTGTAGTCCCAGCTACTCGGGAGGCTGAGGCAGGAGAATGGCGTGAACCCGGGAGGCGGAGCTTGCAGTGAACCGAGGTCGCACCACTGCACTGCAGCCTGGGTGACAGAGTGAGACTTCGTCTCAAAAAAAAAAAAATTCCATTTTCTTTTACAGTTCCCTGAGTAAACAGGAATAGTATTCTTTGGGGAAGATCTGCTGAAGGCAGACATATGTCGGTGCACATTCCCAAGGCACTCTCCAAACACTGGAGGGATCTGGTAGCAGAGCTGGCGATGTGTGAGGATTGCCTTTCCCTTCCTGCAGGCGTGCTGAATTAGACCCGATTATTCCCCCCCGCCATTTCCCGCCACAGCCCTCACGTTCCCACCTGTAGCCCTGGCTTTATTCGGCGTGTGTGAGAATTCTGCTGTTTTCTCCACCCACTTCCATCAGGAGGCTTTGCAGGACAGAGACCTTGTCTGGCTGTCCCTGCATTGCCCCCCACCGGCCACACACATTTTGTTTTGTTTTATTTTATTTTACTTATTTAGTTATTTACTTTGAGATGGTGTTTCACTGGGGTGCAGTGGTGCGATATCGGGGATTACAGGTATGAGCCACTGTGCACAGCCTTGTTTTTATTTTTGGAGCCAGGGCCTCACTCTGTCATCCAGGCTGGAGTGGAGCAGTGCAATCATGGCTTACTGCAGCCTCAACCTCCCAGGCTGAAGTGATCCTCCTATCTCAACCTTTGGTGTAGCTGGGACTAGAGGCACACACCACCACTGGGCTAATTCTTTTGTTTGTATTTTTTGTAGAGTCAGGCTCTTGCTGTGTTGCCAGGCTGGTCTTGAACTCCTGGGTGTGTCATCCTCCTGCCTTGGCCTCCCAAAGTGCTGAGATTGCAGGTGTGAGCTGCTGTGCCCAGCCACTAGCCACACAAATTTTGATACATACTAAATACTCAGGAAATGTTCACAGGAATAAGACAAATTTTTCAACTTAGAGTGGGGTCTTCCAACTGGGCTGCACATTTGAATAATCTAAGGAACTAAAAAAAAAAGTCCTCCACCACAACCTCCGCCTCCCGGGTTCAAGCAAGTCTCCTGCCTCAGTCTCCCAAGTAGTTGGGATTATAGGCATACGACACCACGCCCCGCTAATTTTGTATTTTTAGTAGAGACAGGATTTCTTCATGTTGGTCAGGTTGGTTTCGAACTCCCGACCTCAGGTGATCCGTCCACCTCGGCCTCCCACAGTGCTGGGATTACAGGCGTGAGCCACTGTGCCTGGCCGTAGCCACTATTATTGTACTTTTATACTTGTATAACGATTTACCTTTTTTTTTTTTTTTTTTGAGACATAGTCTTCCTCTGTCACCCAGGCTGGAGTGCAGTGACGTGATCTCGGCTCACTGCAACCTCTGCCTCCCGGGTTCAAGTGATTCTCCTCCCTCAGCCTCCCAAGTAGCTGGGATTACAGGCGCCTGTCACCACACCTAGCTAATTTTTTGTTGTTGTTTTTTGAGACGGAGTCTTGCTCTGTCTCCCAGGCTGGAGTGCAGTGGCACGATCTCGGCTCACTGCAAGCTCTGCCTCCCAGGTTCACCCCATTCTCCTGCCTCAGCCTCCAGAGTAGTTGGGACTACAGGTGTCCGCCACCACGTCCAGCTAATTTCTTTTTTTTTGTATTTTTAGTAGAGACGGGGTTTCACCTTGTTAGCCAGGATGGTCTCGATCTCCTGACCTTGTGATCCGCTCACCTTGGCCTCCCAAAGTACTGGGATTACAGGCGTGAGCCTCTGTGCCCGGCCCACACCCAGCTAATTTTTGTATTTTTAGCAGAGATGGGTTTTTGCCATATTGGCCAAGCTTGTCTTGAACTCCTAACCCCAGGTGATCCGCCCCCCTCTGCCTCCCAAAGTGCTGGGATTACAGGCATGAGCCACCATGCCCGGCCACAATTTACAGTTTTTTATTTTATTTTATTTTTTTGAGGCAGGGTCTTACTCTGTCACCCAGGCTGGAGTACAGTGGTAAGATCTCAGCTCACTGCAACCTCTGCCTCCCCGGGTCAAGTGGTTCTCCCACGTGAGCTTCCCCAGTAGTTGGGATTACAGGCGTGCGCCACCACACCCGGCTAATTTTTGTATTTTTATTGGGGACGGGGTTTCCCTGTGTTGACCAGGTTGGTCTTGAACTTCTGAACTCAGGTGATCTGCTGGTCTTGGCCTCCCAAAGTGCTGCTGGGGTTACAGGCATGAGCCACCATACCCGGCCAATTTACAGTTTTTAGTGCAACAATTTTATTTTTATTTTTTATTTTTAGACAAAGGGACTCGCTCTATCACCCAGCCTGGAGTGCAGTGATGCGATCACAGCTCACCGCAGCCTTGACATCCTGGGCTCAAGCAATCCTCTCGCCTCAGCCTTCATGGTAGCTGGGACTACAGGTGTGTGCCATTATGTCTGGCTAATTTTTTTTTTTTTTTTTAGAGATGGGGTCTCACTATGTTGCCCAGGCTGGTCTAGAATTCCTGGGCTCAAGTGATCCTCCTGCCTCGACCTCCCAAAGTGCTGGAATTATAGGCAGGAGCCACTGTGCCCAGCTGAGTACAATGAATTAAAAAAAATTTTTTTTTTCAACGAAGTCTCCCTCTTTTCGCCTAAGCTGGAGTACAATGGTGCAATCTCGGGTCACTGCAACCTCCGCCTCGCGGGTTCAAGTGATTCTCCTGCCTCAGTCTCCCGAGTAGCTGGGATTACAGGTGCCTGCCACCACATCCAGTTAATTTTTGTATTTTTAATAGAGACTAGGTTTCCCCATGTTGGCCAGACTGGTCTCAAACTCCTGACCTCAGGTGAACCGCCTGCCTCAGCCTCTCAAAGTGCTGAGATTACAGGCGTGAGCCACTGCGCCAAGCTAAAAATTTAGTAAGTAAATATTTTATAATCTAGTTTGAGACCAAAAATATGTAGCAAACAGCTGGGCATAGTGGCGTGTGCCTTAGTCCCAGCTACTTGGGAGGCTGAGGTGGGAGGACTGCTTGAGGCCAGGAGTTTGAGGCCATAGTGAGCTATGATTGGGCCACTAAAGTCCAGACCTGGGCAACATAGCAAGACCCTGCCTCTAATAAAAATATGATCAGGAAATGAGCAGAGTATATATGTGTGCGTGGCATCAGGGAAAGTGCTGAGTACATTATTTGATGGCAACAGCAGCTGGAAGGAAGTGAGGGTGGAGGAAGGAAGCAGGTCTCGGATATTGCGGGGAGGTCACAGGATCCCGCCGTGTTCCACTGTGCCTTGGGAAAGCTGTTATACATCCATGGCAGAAGGACATCTCCATCTCGGCTCACTGCAACCTCAGCCTCACAATTTATGGTGGAGATAGCATCACTGGTGTGGCTGCTCGCATGGAGGTCCTGGGGTGCTGGGACCCCACAGTGTCCTAGGTGCCGTCATCTGTTACCGAGGCAGGGTCCAGCAGCTATAGCCAGAGGAACTACCTACCTTGTGAGAAGGGGACGCTTCCTAGGACCTGATATGGTTCTGGGCTATTCGTTTTGTAATCAACTCCCCAGACATTGTGTGACATCAGTGTTAGACGGTCCAGGATGGCTGGGCGTAGTGGCTCAAGCCTGTAATCCCAGCACTTTGGGAGGCCGAGGTGGGCAGATCACTTGAGGTCAGGAGTTCAAGACCAGCCTGGCCAACATGGTGAAACCCCGTCTCTACTAAAAATACAAAAATTAACTGGGCATGGTGGCACACGCCTGTAATACTAGCTACACGGGAGGCTGAGACAGGAGAATCGCTTGACCTGGGAGGCGGAGATTGCAGTGAGCCAAGATCATGTCACTGCCCTCCACTCTGGGCAACAAAGTGAGACTCCGTCTCTAAATAAATAAATAAATAAATAAATAAATAAAGGAAGGTCGAGGACCCTTTCTTTGCAAACAAGCCCCTTCCTCACGCAGGCCTATCAATCTCCATGCCAACCCCCATACTTTTAGCCTGAAATGACCACAGCATCTGCAGCTGATGTCTCAGAGCCTTCATGCCCTCCTCCTGCTTAACTCCTCATTCCTCCAGCCCTGACTCTGGTACCATCCATCTAGGGATCCCTTCACCCATGTAGGGAAGGGATTGCCCTTCACCCTTCACCCTCTTCTGTGGTGTGCCCCACAGCCTTGCTCCCGTTTTGGAACAGTCAGCACACTTGCTTCACTCTGGCCATCTGTGCCTCCTCCAGATCGAGGAACGCACAGGAAACATCTTTGTATTCTCAGCACCCAGCACAGGGCTTCCTGACCTCCCTGTGGCAGCCAGCAAACCTGAGTGGGCCATTGAGTGGGTGGATGAATGCAGGATGCAGTGAGTGAGTGAGTTAGTGGGTGAATGAATGAATGAATGCAGAATGCAGTGAGTGAGTGGTTGTGTGAATGAATGCAGGATGCAGTGAGTGAGTGAGTGAGTGGATGAATGAATGCAGGATGCAGTGAGTGAGCGAGTGAGTGGGTGAATGAATGAATGCAGGATGCACTGCGTGGGTGAGCGAATGAGTGGAGTGGATGAATGAGGAAGTGCGAGTCAGAGAACCCCAGTGTGACCGGTGAATGAGCGAACAAGGGCGTGACTGGGCGAGGAGAGATGGGAGTGAACGAGGGTGCTGTGGTTGCCGGCTTGCGCCTGAGGCAGTGCACCTGCGAGCCCGCGGTCCAACCTGAGGCGGAGGTAACGTGCGCCGCCAGCCAGCTCCTTGTCCACGTGGACGGGGAGGGGAGTGTGGGCGTGGCTAGGCGAGTTGTAGGCGAGGCGAGGCCGGGCGAGGAGCGTGGCGGGCCCAGCAGGGGCGGACTGTGGGCGTGGCGCGCCGGGGACGGGGCGTGGCCAGGCGGGGTGTGGGCGGGGCGCGGGCGCG
>NW_016803657.1:4015184-4019198 GCF_001698545.2 Rhinopithecus bieti | reverse complement strand
TGGGCGGGGCGCGGGCGCGGCGCGGCAGGGCGGCGCGGCGGGGCGGCGCGGGAGGAAGTCACGTGGGAGCGAGGGCTCACATGACTGGCCGCGCGATGGACCCGCTGCCTGCGGCTGCAGTCGGGGCGGCAGCTGAGGCGGAGGCTGACGAGGAGGCGGATCCCCCGGCGGCAGGTAGGGCTTGGGGTGACGGTAGCCCCCACCTGCCCTGGGCGCGCGGCCCGACCACCCTCGGCGGACGGGCTCAGCCGTCGTGCTCGGTCCCCGACTCGTTTCCTGTCCCCGCGCCCCGCGTTCGGCCCCGCGCCCCAGTCCCTCGGGGGTCCCCCTGCCCTCCCGCGCGCCTGTCCTTTGGGGGTCCCCGTGCTCTCTCGCGCCTCCGTCCCTTGGGGTCCCCTGCCCTACTGCGCCGGGAGAGCCCTGTCTAGGCTACAGCTGGCCACGTTCCGAGGCGCTTTCCCGGGGCTCTCAGAGGCTTCCTCGGGGACAGTTTCCTCCTCGCCCCGGTCCTGGGGCTCTGCTCTTCTGCCCTGCCCGGTCACGCTGGGCCATGGCCCTGGGGGCCACTTCCCCAGACTTGGGCTCCTTTCCTAGCCACCTCCTCTCTCCCAAGCTCTTGTCAGTTGTGTGGTCTTGGGCCAGTGATTTCACCTCTCAGGACCTCTGTTTTCTCATCTGTGAACCGAATCTATAGATGTGTAGCTGTTATTTCTCTCTCTCTCTCAAGTGATCCTCCCGCCTTAGCCTCCCAAAGTGCTGGGACTGCGGGCGGGTGCGGTCACGCCCGGTAATTTTTTTATTTTTGTAGAGATGGGATCTTGCTATGTTGCCCAGGCTGGTCTGGAGCTCCTGGCCTCAAGCAGTCCTCCTGCCTTGGTCTCCCAAAGTGCTGGGAGTACAGGCATGAGCCACTGTGCCTGGCCTGTATGTCTTTTCTATGTCTTTTTTTTTGAGACAGATTCTCACTCTCACTCAGGCTGGAGTGCAATATCTCGGCTCATTGCAACCTCCGCCTCCCGGATTCAAGCGATTCTCCTGCCCCAGCCTTCTGAGTAGCTGGGATTACAGACACCCACCACGACGCACGGCTAAGTTTTGTATTTTTAGTAGAGACGGGGTTTCACCATGTTGGCCAGGCTGGTCTCCAACTCCTGACCTCGGGTGATCCAACCACCTTGGCTTCCCAGAGTGCTGGGATTACAGGCGTGAGCCACTGCACCCGGCCTCCTGTATTTCTCTTTAAGGGATTTGGGTTAATGAGACTAAACATTAGAAGGAATACAGGAGGGTGCCCGTAATTTCTGGATGTTCCTTTGCTGCCAGAGAAGAGATGTAGTTGGGTGTTGGTGTGAGTTACGGTTTCTTCTTGGTGGGGGGCACAAGGTTGGGGAATCCACTTGCGGGGAGGTCTGGCAAGGTGTCGCTGAGGAGGTGATGACTGAAGTGAGTTCTAGAGGGTTGGTAGACAGTTTCTTCGTAGGGGAGAAACGGCAGTGGGGAACAGGGGAGGGAGTGTTGCATTTGGTAGGCGTCCTGGAGGTGAAGACTCTGTGTCTAGAAAGAAGGTCCTTCCAGAATGGGTCTTACTTTTTCCTTTCCGTTGTATCAGTGTAAGGGGAGGCGTGTGATAGTTCTCGCCGGTTAGAACATTGTGTCCATGAAGTCACATGTTGGTGGCCAGTGTGGGCCCCAGGTGGGACCCCTTCCGAGGGGTCACTTAGGAACGGTAGGCTGTGATTGGATCATAGGCTGTGATTGGATCGGACTGTGGCTGCTACCTCACTTTGTAAAGCAATCTGGTGTTGCTGGAGGGCTGGTGGTTCAGGGATCCTCTGCAGGTATAGGGGACTGTATTTTCTTCAGGACTCATGGAAGTAGACTCCAGAGGCTACCATCATGGTGTGATTTAGAGATAGTCTGAGCTGTGTACGCCCGAGGGAGCTATGTCTCTGGGAGACTGCCCTCCCTTTGATGTGGCCTGGAATTCCTGTAGGTAATTGGCTTTTTCTGGGGGCAGTGGTGATTTTATCAGGAGTGCTAATGGGATCCACAGATTGGGGTAGCTGGGACAAGGTAGCACTTCACAGTACCCTTTCCTGTAACCAGGCAAGTCTGAAAGTGGGGCTCACAGACTCTGAGGACGTAGCCTGTCCTTCTGTTTGAAACTTGGTCATCATCCTGGCAGGGGGGTGAAGTGGTATAGCAGGTCTTTTTTTTCTTTTTTTTTTTTTTGAGGCAGAGTCTCGGTCTGTCGCCCAGGCTGGAGTGCAGTGGCACGATCTCTGCTCACTGCAAGCTCCGCCTCCTGGGTTCACACCATTCTCGTGCCTCAGCCTCCCGAGTAGCTGGGACTACAGGCGCCCTCCACCACTCCTGGCTCCTTTTTTGTATTTTTAGTTTCAGCGTGTTAGCTAGGATGGTTTCGATGTCCTAACCTCGTGACCTACCTGCCTCGGCCTCCCAAAGTGCTGGGATTATAGGCGTGAGCCAGTGGGCCTGGCCTAGCAGTCTTTTTACACTGAGAAAACTAAAATCCAGAGGTAAGTAATTTGCCCAAAGCGGGCAATGTCAAGGGAATGTATGTTGGTGGGGACCCTGACTGGGTGGGCTGCAGTGAGAAAACCTCAGCCTTGAGACCAAGCACTATGGCTCACGCCTGAAATCACAGCACTTGGGGAGGCTGAGGAGGGAGGGTTGCCTGAGCCCAGGTGCTAGAGACCAGCCTGGGCAACATAGCGAAATCCCATCTCAAATTTTTAAAAAAAGAAAACCAAAACAAAAACAGCAAAGAAAAGAGTTAAGTCTTTGAATATTGTCCAGAGACTATGGGTGTGACTTACACATTCACTAAGGTTGGTTTGAAAGAGCGGTTGTTGTGCCTTATGAGTATACACTGAATTTCCTCTTTTTTAGGGTTTTGACCACACAGCCAGAGCCCACTGGTGGTATTCATGTGGGGACTGTGAAATCTCCTGCGTCTTTGGTGTTGACAGAAAAAAATGTGCTTGCTGTACTTCTCCGCATTAAGAGTCTCATTCTATTTGAATTAATTGAAGCTTAAGCTGCATGTGCTCTGTAGGGCAACCCCCTTTATAAAAACTTAACTTTCACTTATGCCATGCATGGATAAATGTATTTTCTTTAAAAAAGAATAGAACATTGTAGATTAAGTGAAAGTCCCACCCTAACTGCAGTCGTCTCCTGTCTGTACCTGAGAGGTGACCGTTGTTCTCAGTTTGGGATGGATCCTTTTAGTTCTGTTTTCACATTTTATTCATATGTGTACTCAGGAAATATATACTTCCTTGTATAAACATGCTCATGTTTCCCCAGTGTAGTATATTCTTTTTCTTTTCTATTTATTTATTTATTTATTTATTTATTTTTTGAGACGGAGTCTCGCTCTGTCGCCCAGGCTGGAGTGCAGTGGCCGGATCTCAGCTTACTGCAAGCTCCGCCTCCCGGGTTCACGCCATGCTCCTGCCTCAGCCTCCCAAGTATCTGGGACTATAGGCGCCCGCCACCTCGTCCGGCCCATTTTTTGTATTTTAGTAGAGACAGGGTTTCACTGTGTTGCCCAGGCTGGTCGTGAACTCCTTAGCTCAGGCAATCCGCCTACCTCGGCCTCCCAAAGTACTGGGCTTATAGGCATGAGCCACTGCACCCAGCCCGAAAGAGGTTTTAATTGCACTCCTATGAAAATATTCCTTAAAGGTTTTAGGGAACAAGAATATTCTTGTTTACTGAGAGAGCTGATAACCCATCAAACAGTGGTTCTGAAACATTTATGGGCCTAAGAATCACCTGAGGAAAGCATTCAAGATGCAGGTAATCAGATTCCACTGCCAAAGGCCCAGAATCTGTACATCTGGGATGAGGCCTGGGGATGTACATTTTAATGAGTATCTCCCCCGCCCACATCTCCCAACCACTATCACCACCACGACCATTTTCTCCCAACCACTATCACCAACACGACCATTTTCTTTCTCTTTTTTACTTTTTTTTTTTTTT
>NW_016803657.1:3989758-4013178 GCF_001698545.2 Rhinopithecus bieti | reverse complement strand
AAAAAAAAAAAAAAAAAAGATTTGTGCATTTTATGGTGATTAAATTATGCCTCACAGTATTGTTTGCATTAGGGACAAAACCTTCTGCCTCATTTCGCTCCCTTCCATGACACACATTTTTTTTTTTTTTTTTTTTTTTTTTTTTTTTTTTGAGACAGAGTCTTGCTCTGTTGCCCAGGCTGGAGTGCAGTGGTGCCATCTAGCCTTAGTGCGACCTCCGTCTCCCGGGTTCAGGTGACTTCTGCTCAGCCTCCCCAGTAGTTGGGATTACAGGTGTGTGCCACCATGCCCAGCTAATTTTGTATTTTAGCAGAGTCTGAGTTTTACTATGTTGACCAGGCTGGTTGAACTGCTGACCTCAGGTGATCTGCCCGCCGCAGCCTCCCAAAGTGCTGCGATTACAAGTGTGAACCACTATGACTGGCCATGACACACATTTTGGTAGTAAACTGATGAGCAAACTTATTTTTTTTTATAAGTTTATTTTATTTATATATTTGTTACTATTTTTTTATTCTGATTTTCTCCAGAAAACAGAAACCTTTTTTTCTTTAACCATAGTATCCACAATACTATCTGCTGTGTAGCAGAGTCTCAGATATTTGAATAGAATTACATTTTATACATTTTATAAGATACCACATTTCTTATATCATAAGACTTGACAACACTGCAAAGATGTTTTGTTACCTTTTGTTACCAGTCTTTAAACTTGCTAATCCTCTCACTCTCACACACACACACACACACACACACTCACATACACAATTTGCAAGGTAAAACGTGTCAATTTGAAGAAAGAGGAACTAACTGAATCAGTGTTATGTAGAACAGATTTTGCCAGAATTTGTGGTTAGCAAGAAAGTGATGTGTTCCGGGTAGGGGAATTCTGTTTTGGTATTATTTTGTCTTTCCTGAGAAAATGCTTCACAAAAGAGATGTTTGCCCATCCTGTTTGCTGGGGTGGTGGGAAGAGACCGGGGTGATGGTGGTGCTGGCTGGATGTGGGTGGCTTCGCAGGACCTGCTGTGTCTGAGAGGAGCCATGTGGTGATTAGAAGCTCCGAGGCTGCAGGTAGGCACAGAGCACATGGAGAGCCTGGCTGTTGGTCACCAGCATTGTCACTGTCACCTTTTTTTTGGAGACAGAGTTTTTGCTCTTGTTGCCCAGGCTAGAGTGCAATGGTGCAATCTTGGCACACTGTACCCTCTGCCTCCCGGGTTCAAGCGAGTCTCCTGCCTCAACCTCCTGAGTAGCTGAGATTACACGTGTCCACCACCACACCTGGCTAATTTTTGTATTTTTAGTAGAGATGAGGTTTCACCATGTTGGCCAGGCCAGGCCCATTGTCACCCTCTGAGAAACTGGAGTGCCCCCATGCTCTGCGTATTTTACTGTAGAATCACCAAAAAATCACATAACCGGACTTAAGGGGCAGAAGTGCTTTGTGAGAGGCGTTTTTGGGAAAATATTGGCATTAAAATATCGGGTAGGATCCATTTTGGGAGGACTGAGGAGGGGCGTGTGTTCAGCTCTGGGAGAATCTGGTCTCCCTTTCCTGCTGTTTTGTTGACTGCGTTGTAGGAGGCGCTTTGCTGTTTCTGTGGTGTGTAGCAGGGGGTCAGTGGGGTCTTTATAGCTTCCTGTAAGCATTTTGAAGTTTGTGTGTTACGGAAATTTAAAGTGAAATTATGCGAAGTTTGATTCACCCCAGGAAGTGCCGTAGGGGCTGGAGAAGGTCAGGTTAGGTAATATCTCTCAAGAAGCCCAATTACGTTATTTTCCAGGAGTCTTCCAAAACGTGATTTATGCTGATGTCCTGGTGAGCGAGTTGTAATCAGAGCCAGTAACGTGCTATTGCTGTGTGAATTGGCGCTTTCAGAAAATTTTGTTATACAAAGTGATGTAACAGCAAGTGCAAAAATTTTATAGACAAATCACCTGTAATTCCACCCCTTTAACAGCCGTTGCATTTTAGTGTATTTCCTTTTTTCCTGTGCATTGCTTTTTGTGTAGTTATCATCAGAGTGAATATGTCTTTATAGTTACTTTCACTTGACATTTTTCTACACTGTTGAGTAGTTTTCATGATTTTCTACCTAATGTCTGTATAATAGCGCATTAAGGAATATAAAATTTGTGCTTCGAAAGTGCTAATATGATAAAATGTCAGTTAAAAAAAATTGCAGTTAAAGATATTCTTGCCTCATGTTTTCCAGAAAATGATGCGTTAAATGGAATCAATATTAAAACTTGTCCCGGAGGCTGGGTGCGGTGACTCACGCCTGTAATCCCAGCACTTTGGGAGGCTGAGGCAGGTGGATCACAAGGTCAAGAGTTTGAGACCAGCCTGGCCAACAAGGTGAAACCCCATCTCTACTAAAAAAATACAAAAATAGACCGGGCGCGGTGGCTCAAGCCTGTAATCCCAGCACTTTGGGAGGCCGAGATGGGCGGATCATGAGGTCAGGAGATCGAGACCATCCTGGCTAACACAGTGAAACCCCGTCTCTACTAAAAAATACAAAAAACTAGCCGGGCGAGGTGGCGGGCACCGGTAGTCCCAGCTACTCGGGAGGCTGAGGCAGGAGAATGGCGTAAACCCGGGAGGCGGAGCTTGCAGTGAGCTGAGATCCGGCCACTGCACTCCAGCCTGGGCGACAGAGCGAGACTCCGTCTCAAAAAAACAAAACAAACAAACAAACAAAATTAACTAGGTACGATGGCATGTTCTGCTACTTCCACCTAGTTGGGCACCTCACATGGGAGGACCACTTGAGCCCAGGAGTTCAAGGTTGCAGTAAGCTACGATTGCATCACTGCACTGCGGCCTGGGTGACAGAGTGAGATGCCATGTCAAAAAATAAAAATAAAAAATTGTACTATAAAAGAAATTGCCAGGTTGGGCATGGTGGCTCATGCCTGTAATCCCAGCACTTTGGGTGCTTAAGGCAGGCAGATCACTTGAGCTCAGGAGTTTGAGATCAGCCTGGGCACCATGGTGAAATGCCGTCTCTACCAGGAACTACAAACATTAACTGGGCGAAGTGGCAGGTGCCTGTAATCCCAGCTACTCAGGAGGCTGAGGCAGGAGGATCCATTAAACCCACGAGGCATAGGTTGCAGTGAGCCGAGATGGCGCCACCGGACTCTAGCCTGGGTGACAGTTGAGGTGAAGCACAAGAGTACGCAGAAATAGACTCTGTTGTGTGGGGTGCTCACATGGGGGATAAGACTGAATGAAAAGTGAGGAAGATGCTGTACGAATTAGGCTGGTAGTTCCCTCTGGTGGGAGGAAGGCACCCAGATCTGTCAGGGATGCAGTAGAAGGAGTGTTTCTGGGGTGCTGCTGTCTTTATTTTTTATTTTATAGAGACAGGGACTCATGATGTTGCTGAGGTTGGTCTTGAACTCCTGGGCTCAAACAGTCCTCCTGCCTCGGCCTCCCAAAGTGCTGGGATTACTGGTGTGAGCCACTGCGCCTAGTCTGGCTGTCTTTAATTGTTGGCCTGGATGGTGGTTACACGTGTTTGATATATAATTTTGTTCAAGTGTTCATAGAAGTTTTATAGCCCTTTCTGTGCATGTGTAAAGTATTTCATAATACAAAATACAATACAGGCCGGGCATGGTGGCTTATGCCTGTAATCCCAGCACTTAGGGAAGCTGAGGTGGGCGGATCACCTGAGGTCAGGAGTTCGAGACCAGCCTGGCCAACATAGTGAAACCCTGTCTCTACTAAAAATACAAAAATTAGCCAGGTGTGGTGGCGGGCACCTGTCATCCCAGCTACTCGGGAGGCTGAGACAGGAGAATGGCGTGAACCCAGGAGGCGGAGGTTGCAGTGAGCTGAGATCGCACCACTGCACTCAAGCCCAGGCAACAGAGCAAGACTCTGTCTCAAAAAAAAAAGAAAAAAAAAGACACCACCACCAAGAAAATAATACAAAATGTTGGGGGGAAACCTGAGATTCCAAAGACAGTTTTGTAGGAGTATCTGGACTGACTGCCTTAGTATTCATGCCCCAAGTCCTGTTGGATTTACCCAGAGGGAGGGGTCTTTAGGGTGAAATCCGTTTTCTTGCATCAGGGTCTGCTCCTAACAGAGGGCACTGCCGTCGCTCGGTGGAAGAGCTCCCCTGCCTCCAGCCGTTTCTGAGGCCTGACTGCTGCTGGCTCAGCCCGGTGCTCTGTTAAGTCCTGCTGTTTCGGTGGCCCCTGGCAGCACAGCAAGATGGAGCACCCAGACCCTCCCCCGTCTGCAGGAACAGCAGGGCTTGTCTGGGAACCTTACTCTCAGCCAAAAGCATCTCTCTGGCCAAGGCTGTCAAGGAGAGTCAGTTGATATTCATGACTGGGCACAGTTAATTATATTCAGATCCGAAATTTTACCTCCCAGCTCCTGAGGAATTCCAGTCCAGGCTGGAAGTGGACCTGTCTTTCAAGAACCGGCCACTTACTGCCGGTGTTTTGCACCAAAAGGAGATTTGAAATTGCATTTTCAGCTCTTCAGAGTCTGGGGAGTATCTCTGTGTGTGCAGTTTCTTATCTCAGGACGGCATGTGCGCGGTTAACTTTCCTTCCTTGGCTAGATAGGAAAGGAGGAAAGCTCCTGGAAGCTTCTGTGAAGTTTAAAGTGATGCTGTGTTATATGCAAATGGGCGTGCTTCTCTCCAAGGTGGGTTACTCAGTGAGGCGACCCTATTCCCATCTGCCCCTGTCCTTGGGGAGATGGATTTTTTTTTTTTTTTTTTTTGAGGCAGAGTCTCGCTCTGTCGCCCTGGGCTGGAGTGCAGTGGCGCCATCTCCGCTCACTGCAAGCTCCACCTCCCGGGTTCATGCCATTTTCCTGCCTCAGCCTCCTGAGTAGCTAGGACTATAGGCGCCCACCCGCCACCACGCCCGGCTAATTTTTTGCATTTTTAGTAGAGACGGGATTTCACCGTGTTAGCCAGGATGGTCTCGATCTCCTGACCTCGTGATCTGCCCACTTCGGCCTCACAGAGTGCTGGGATTCCAGGCGTGAGCCACTACGCCCTGCTGGGGAGATGGATTTATATGTAATTGGTCCTTTTTTGCACAGCAGGGGTGGGAGAATGAGTCCCACTGATCCCCAACTCTTTTGCGGCGTGAGCCACCGCGCCCGGCTGATCTCCAACTCTTTGAGAGCCTGGACGATGTGCTCTGCATTCTCCTTGGGGTCTGCGTGTGAACTAACAAGCTGAGAAGTAAGTAGTCCTAGCCTCACTTTAGAGGTGAGGAAACTGAGGCACATGGAAGTTTGGTAATGACTTAGGAGAGAGAACTTGAGTCTGGAGGTGGGGCCTGGATAGCAGACCAAATTGAGGACTAGCTGAAATAGGTCCAGGGCAGAAGCACCTTCCCGTAAGACATGCCCGCCAGTGTGCCATGTCAGTTTACCATTACCATGGCAACACATGGACGCCCTTTTCCATGACAATGACTGGACAGCCCGGAAGTTACCCCCATTCTAGAAATTTCTGCATAAATCACCCCTTAGTTTGCATATAATTAAAAGCAGGTATAAATACGAGTGCAACACTGCCTCTGAGTTGCTGCTCTGGGTGCCCTGGTAAGGGGGTGGTTCTGCTCTGCAAGGAGCAGGACCCTCTGCTGCTGCTGTGCGCGCTGCTGCTTCAATGAAAGTTGCTAACACCAGCGGCTCAGCCTTGAATTCCTTCCAGACAAAGCCTAGAAGCCTCTGGGCTAAGCCTCAATTTGGGGGCTGGCCTGCCTTGTATTCATATGCCCGTGAGCACACGGCCAATAGTGGGTGGTGCTGGGATTCACACCAGGCTTGCGGCCGCAGCTGGGTCGTGGGCACTGTGACCCGGCCTGTGAGGGTCTCTGCGGGATTTGTGTCTGGCCACGTTGAACAGCCATTTGTAGGCATGGAGCTTTCCCTCTTCAGATGGTTTTCGTTAGAGGGAGATAGTTGTGCAGACCTTTCTGGTAAATAACACCCTAGACAATTGTGCTAGGTCCTTTTTATCTTTTCAGAAGAGGAATGCACTTTAAAGTTATGAAACAGGGCATAATGAGAGAGCATGTAAATTCAGAATGCCTGTGGTGAGTGTTGAAGTTGTTTAGTGGGAGAATGGTTACTTGTCTCGTTCAAGGTTGGGTTTAAGCTCCGCAACAGGGGCTGGCCGCAGTGGCTCACGCCTGTAATCCCAGCACTTGGGGAGGCCGAGGTAGACAGATCACTTGAGGTCAGGAGTTCAAGACCAGCCTGGCCAACATGGTGAAACCCCATCTCAACCAAAAATACAAAGATTAGCTGGGCGTGGTGACGGGCGCCTGTGATCCCAGCTACTCAGGAGGCTGAGGCAGGAGAATCATTTGAGCCCAGGAGGTGGAGGTTGTAGTGAGCCGAGATTGCACCACTGCACTCCAGCCTGGGTGACAAGAATGAAACTCTGTCTCAATAATTAAAAAAAAAAAAAAAGAAAAAAAGATCAGCCTGGGCAACATAGCGAGACTTTTTCTCTGCAAAAAAAAAAAAAAAAAAGAAAAAAAGATCAGCCTGGGCAACATAGCGAGACTTTTCTCTGCAAAAAAAAAAAAAAAAAAAGAAAGAAAAAATTAGCCAGGCATGGTGGTACGCATCTGTAGTTCCAGTTACTTGGGAGGCTGAGGCAGGAGGATTGCTTGAGCCCAGGAGATTGAGGCTATAGTGAGCTAAGATTGTGCCACTACTCCAGCCTAGGTGACAACAGAGCAAGGCTCTGTCTCCAAAAAAAAAAAAAAAAGAGAGCTTTGCAACGTGTCTACTGAAAATATTTAGTTCATTCTGGACAACTGGGTGTAGACAGTTTGTTTCCAGTGGAGTTGAACATAAAATCTCCTTGGATTGCCAGCTCTGAAAAACCAAATCACTTCTTGAATTTTGTGAGGCACAGGCTGAGTTCCCTTAAACACGTTAAGATCATCTGAGCATCCTGGTTAACCGCTCTTGGAGTGTTGGGGTCTGTAAGACACCAGATGAGAGTCCAGCCTTCTTTGCATGGAAAACTAGGTCTTCATGTTCAGCGCAAATTTAGCCGTGGGGGAAAAACTGACTAAATATTTCTCTTCCTGTGACATTTTTCACGGTTCGTAATTCGTTCTTGCCGACTTCTGAGGTGTTACGTTTTCTGGTTGATTAATTGCGTTCCTGGTTGTCTACCAGGAGCCGGGAGGCAGCCGGGAGCCGGGAGAAGGAAGCGCAGCGTCTTCCTTGCTATGCTTGCCGTAGATCAATAAAGGTTTGCTTACATGGATTTAATTGTATCTCACTCGGCTCATCATGCTGGGTAACTTCTTGGAATGTTCTCGGAGGGACCTAAGTTGGTGGCCAATGAAGGTGCTTCTCCATTTGGCCTCTGTGAGGATCAAGACAGACTTTTAGCCCCGTCGGATATTTTGAAATATTTTCACTTTCATATCAGGAGACCCTAGAAAAAACCAGAGTCATTTTCAGACTGAAGCAACCACAGCCAGGAGGAGGGTTAAAAAAGAAAAAGCAGCAAGCCAGGAGTGGGTGGCGTTTAGTTAAACAGAGACGACGACTCTTATGGAACTCCAAACTCCTACTTGGCAAGTTATTCCAAGATGCCCCCAATTGGCTAAAATAGTATTCCTTTTTAACTCCGGAACAAATTGCCGGGCCTGCCCTCGGATAAACGTTCCTGAAATGAGAGACCTGAGAGGTGTTTTGAGGAAGGAGCTGAAGTCGAATGGACCCTTTCAGAAGGGGGTTCCGGGGGATTGGTGGGACGGATGGTTCTGATGTCCTTGGCTGGTTCCGCTTGCCCCTTGACTCTGATTTGAGTCAGAGGAAATCATCTGGGTGGTGACTATTTCCAGCACTGCACTTCAGTTTTGTGACGTGGAACCAGTGATTTTTTTTCCCCCTTTGTGGTCTGGTCTCTTTCATCTCCCGTGTCCTGCTTGTGTGTGTGTGGGTGTGTGTGGATGTGTGTGGGTGTGTGGGTGTGTGTGGATGTGTGTGGGTATGTGGGTGTGTGTGTATGTGGGTGTGTGTGGGTGTGTGTGCGTGTGTGTGTGGGGTTCATATGCAGTTCCCTGGGTCTCAGCGATGGATGGCCCGTGGTCTGTTTGTGATTATCCATGGAACCTTGGGCGTGGTCTGGTTCCTGATGAGAACAAGATGCCGTTGTCCTGTCGAGCAACCCAGCTCTCTGGGGAGCCCTGACCCTGGTCAGTAGCTTGCTCCATCTATGGTTTGCTCTGGGAATTTGGTATCAGGAGTACAGGCCCATTAAAAAAGAAAAGCTCAGGCTGGGCACGGTGGATCATGTGTGTAATCCCAGCCCTTTGGGAGGCCGAGATGGGAGGATCACTTGAGGTCAGGAGTTCGAGGCCAGTCTGGCCATCGTGGCAAAACCCAATCTCTACCAAAAATACAAAAAATTAGCCAGCTGTGGTAGCTTGCGCCTGTAGTCCCAGCTGCTCAGGAGTCTGAGGTACGAGAATCTCTTGAACCTGGGAGGTGGAGGTTGCAATGAGCTGGGATCGCGCCACAGGACTCCAGCCTGGGGGACAGAGCAAGACTCCATCTCAAAACAAACAAACAAAAAAAGACCCAGACTGGGTGTCGTGGCTCATGCCGCTAATCCCAGCACTTTGGGAGGCTGAGGCGGGTGGATCACCCGAGGTTAGGAGTTCAAGACCAGACTGGCCAACATGGTGAAACCCTGTCTCTACTAAAAATACGAAAATTATCTCGGCGTGGTGATGCGTGCCTGTAATCCCAGCTACCCAGGAGGCTGAGGTAGGAGAATCTCTGGAACCTGGGAGGCTGCCGTTGCAGTGAGCCGAGATCGCACCACTGCACTCCAGCATGGAGGACAGAATGAGACTCCGTCTCAAAAAACCAAACCAAACCAAACCACCACTGCACTCCAGTCTGAAGGTAGAATGAGACTCCATCTCAAAAAACCAAACCAAACCAAAGCAAAGCAAACCAAACCAAACCACTGCACTCCAGCCTGGGGGACAGAATGAGACTCCGTCTCAAAAAACCAAACCAAACCAAACCAAACCACTGCACTCCAGTCTGAAGGACAGAATGAGGCTCCATCTCAAAAAACAAAACAAACCAAAACAAAATAACCCAAACCAAAAACAAAACAAAAAGGAAAAGCTCAGAGCCTGGGCGTCATAGTGAGACTCTGCCTCTACAAAAAAATAAAAAACGTAGCTGCTCATGATGGCGCATGCCTGTAGCCCCAGCTACTTGGGAGGCTGAGGCAGGAAGATCACTGGAGCCTGGGAGTTCGAGGTTACAGTGAGCTGTGATCGCACTACTGTACTCCAGCCTGCATGACAGAGCGAGATCCTCTCTAAAAATAAGAATAAAGAAAAGCTTGGGCCCTGGGCACCATGCTAGGTGCTTTCACGTTTTTTTTTTTTTTTTTTTAAATATTTCTTTAAAAAAAAAAATTCATTTCAATAGCTTCAGGGTTGGTTTTGGTTATGTGGATGAATTGTTGGCTGGTGAAGTCTGGGTTTTTATTGTCCTGTCACCCACATAATGTCCATTGTGCCTAGTAGGTAATTTTTCATTCTTCACCGCCTCCCGCCCTCTGAGAGTCCAGTGTCTGCTATCCCACCCTGCCTGCTTTTGTGTACCTGTAGTTCAGCTCTCACTTAGAAGCGAGAACATGTGGTATTTGGGTTTCTAATCTGGAGTTACTTCACTTAGGATAATGGCCTCTACTTCACTTAGGATAATGGCCTCCACTTCCATCCAAGTTGCTGCAAAAGACATTATTTCATTCTTTTCTATGACTGAGTAGAATTCCAAGGTGTAAGGCCAGGTGCGATGGCTCATGCCTGTAATCCCAGCACTTTGGGAGGCCGAGGCAGGCGGATCACGAGGTCAGGAGATCGAGACCATCCTGGCTAACACGGTGAAACCCCGTCTCTACTAAAATACAAAAAATTAGCCAGGCGTGGTGGCGGGTGCCTGTAGTCCCAGCTCCTCGGGAGGCTGAGGCAGGAGAATGGCGTGAACCCGGGAGGTGGAGCTTGCAGCAAGCCGAGATCGCGCCACTGCCCTCCAGCCTGGGCGACGGAGCGAGACTCCATCTCAAAAAAGAAAGAAGGAAAGAATCCCATGGTGTATATGGACCACATTTTCTCTATCTACTTATCGGTTGACTGGCACTTAGCTTGATTCCTTTTCTTTGTAATTGTGAATTGTGCTGCGATAAATGTGCATGTGCAGGTATTTTCTTTTTTTTTTTTTTGAGTTGGAGTTTTGCTCTTATTGTCCAGGCTGCAGTGCAGTGGCACAATCTCAGCTCACTGCAACCTGTGCCTCCTGGGTTCAAGCGATTCTCCTGCCTCAGCCTCCCAAATAGCTGGTATTATAGGCATGTGCCACCACGCCCAGCTAATTTTGTATTTTTGGTAGAGATGGGGTTTCACCATGTTGGCCAGGCTGGTCTCAAACTCCTGACCTCAAGTGATCTGCCCGTCTCGGCCTCCCAAAGTGCTGGGATTACAGGTGTGTGCCACCATGCCCGGCCCCTTTTTTATGTAATTTTTTCTTTTCTTTTGGGTGATTACTCAGTAGTAGGACTGCTGGATCGAATGATAGGTCTGCCTTTAGTTCTCTGGGAAAGCTCCATACTGTTTTCCACAGATGTCGTACTAATTTTATTCCCATCGGTGGCGTATAAACATTCCCTTTGTACCACATCTACGCCAACATCTGTTGTTCAACTTTTTAATAATAGCCATTCTGGCTGGGATAAGATACTATCTCATTGTGGTTTTCATTTGCATGTCCCTCTGATGGATTAGTGATTTTGAGGATTTTTTGTATATATTTGTTGGCCATTTGTGTAGCTTTTTTTTTTTTTTTTGAGACAGTCTCACTCTTGTCGCCCAGGCTGGAGTGCAGTGGTGTGATCTCGGCTCACTGCAACCTCCGCCTCCCCGGTTCAAGCGATTCTCCTGCCCCAGCCTCCCAAGTAGCTGGGATTACAGGCGTCTGCCACCACGCCCAGCTAATTTTTGTATTTTTGCAGAGACGGGGTTTCCACCATGTTGGCCAGGCTGGTCTTGAACTCCTGACCTCAGGTGATCCACCCGCCTCAGCCTCCCACAGTGCTGGGATTACAGGCGTGAGCCACCGTGCCCGGCTGGCCATTTGTGTATCTTTTTTTGAGAAATATCTGTTTATGTCATTTGCCCACTTTTTATTGGGGTTACTTGTTTTTTTTCCTGCTGATTTGTTTGAGTTCCTTGTAGGTTCTTTTTTTTTTTTTTTTTTTTTTTTTTTTTTGAGGCGGAGTCTCGCTCTGTCGCCCGGACTGGAGTGCAGTGGCCGGATCTCAGCTCACTGCAAGCTCCGCCTCCCGGGTTTACGCCATTCTCCTGCCTCAGCCTCCTGAGTAGCTGGGACTACAGGCGCCCCCCACCTCGCCCGGCTAGTTTTGTATTTTAGTAGAGACGGGGTTTCACCATGTTAACCAGGATGGTCTCGATCTCCTGACCTCGTGATCCGCCCGTCTTGGCCTCCCAAAGTGCTAGGATTACAGGCTTGAGCCACCGCGCCCGGCCCCTTGTAGGTTCTTGATATTAGTCCTTTACAGGAGGTATAGTTTGCAAATATTTCCTCCCATTCTGTAGGTTTGCGTGAGCCACTTCGCCCGGCCGGAAAATTAATTTTTTAAAAATATAAAATCTATAAAAAATTTAAATAATAAGATAGTCTATATGGCACATTACAGCTTTATGCACATGGAAAGTAATATGTAAAAATGAATATAGATGTATACAGGTTGTAGGGATGGAGTGACTTTATTTCAAAATGTCTTAATGTTACATCACATTAAATAAGGTATTAAATAGGCCCCATTTATATAGCAATCAGGCAAGCGAAATAAAGTACGTCTGGATTGGAAGAGACGAAGTGAAACTATCTCTGCTGACAATGTGATATACCTAGAACACCCTCAAGACTCCTCCAGAAGACTCCTAGATTTGAGAGAAGAATTCAGTGAAGTGTCAGGTTACAAAATCAATGTACACAAATCAGTAGCGCTGCTATCTGCCAGCAGCGACCAAGCTGAGAATCAAATCAAGAACTCATTCCCATTTACAATAGCTACAATAACAACAGCCAGACACCCTAGGAATACAGTTAACCAAGGATGTGAAAGATCTCTACAAGGAGAACGACGAAACACTGATGAAATAAATCATAGATGACACAAACAAATGGAAAAACATCTCATGCTCAGGGATTGGGAGAATCAATATTGTGAAAATGACCGTACTGCCCAAAGCAATCTACAGAGTCAGTGCAATTCCTGTCAAAATACCAACATCATTTTTACAGAATTAGAAAAAAATCCAAAAGTTCACATGGAAACAATGAGCCTGAAAAGCCAAAGCAATCCTAAGCGAAAAGAATGAATTTGGAGGGATCGCATTGCCTGACTTCAAATTAATCTCTAAGGCTGTAGTAACCAAAATAGCATGGTATTGCTATAAAAGTACACACAGACCCATGGAACAGAATAGAGAACCCAGAAATAAAGCTACATTTTTACAACCGACTGATCTTTGACAAAACATCCAAAAATATAACACTGGCGAGAGGACTCCCTGGTTAGTCGGTGGTGCTGGGAAAATTGGATAGCCACATGCAAAAGAATGAAACTGGGTCGCTGTCTCTCACCACATGCAAAAATCAACTCAAGATGGATCAAAGACTTAAATCTAAGACCTGAAACTATAACAACTCTAGAAGGTAACATTGGGAGAACTCTTCTGGACATAGGCCAAGGCAAAGAATTTATGCCCAAGACCCCAAAAGCAACAGAAACAGATTTCCTTTTTTTTTTTTTTGCTGGAATTACAGGCGCCCCCCCCCCCGCCTGGCAAATTTTGTATTTTTAGTAGAACGGGGTTTCGCCATGTTGGTCAGGCTAGTCTTAAAACTCCTGTCCTCAGGTGATCCACCGGCCTTGGCCTCCGAGTGCTGAGATTACAGGTGTAAGACCACCGTGCCCGGTCCTGTTTTTTTTTTTTTTTTTTGGACGGAGTCTCGCTCTGTCGCCAGGGCCTGGAGTGCACGTGGCGGGATCTCAACTTCACTGCAAGCTCCGCCTCCCGGGTCACGCATTCTCCTGCCTCAGCTCCCGAGTAGCTGGGACTTACAGACGCCTGCCACGGTGCCGGACTAGTTTTTTTTTTTTTTTGTATTTTTTAGTAGAGACGGGGTTTCACCGTGTTGGCCAGGATGGTCTCGATCTCGATCTCCTGACCTCGTGATCCACCCATTCTTGGCCTACCAGAAGGTGCTGGATTAAGCTTGAGCCACCGTGCTCGGCCGGTTTTTTTTTTTTTTTTTTGAGAGGAATATTCCTCTATTACGCAGGGTGGAGTGCAATGGCACAATCTCAGCTCACAGCAGCCTCCACCTCCCGGGTTCAAGCAATTTTCATGCCTCAGCCTCCTGAGCAGTTGGGATTACAGGCACGTATCACCATGTCCAACTATTTTTTGTATTTTTAGTAGATACGGGGTTTCACCATGTTGGTCAGGCTGGTCTCGAACTCCTGACCTCAGGTGATTCACTCGCCTCAGCCTCCCAAAGTGCTGGGATTACAGGCATGAGCCACCACGCCTGGCCAAGCATCTTTTCATGTGCCTATTGGCCATTTCCGCATCTTCTTTAGGTAAATGACTATTCAGTTTTTTTGTACGTCTTTAAAATTAGGCTATTTTGTCTGGTACAGTGGCTCACTCCTGTAATTCCAGCACTTTGGGAGGCTGAGGTGGGTGGATTGCTTAAGCTTAGGAGTTGGAGACCAGTCTGGGCAACACCGTTAGACTCCATCTCTACAAAATAAAACAATTAGCTGGGTATAGTGGCAGGCACCTGTGTTCTTAGCTACTTGGGAGGCTGACGTTGGAGGATTGCTTGAGCCCAGGAGTTTGAGGCTGCAGTTAGCTGTGATCACACCACTGCATTCCAGCCTAGGTGACAGGGTGAGACCCTGTTCCCCCGACCCTTGCCGAAAATTTAGGTAATTTGTAATTTTAAAAGAATTGAGTTGTATTCTTTTACTTTTAAAAGAATTGAGTTGTAATAATTCTTTTTGTTGTTGTCATTTTGTTTTGTTGTTTTTGGAGATGGAGTTTAGCTCTTGTCTCCCAGGCTGAAGTGCAGAGGGGCAATCTCTGCTCACTGCAACCTCCGCCTCCCGGGTTCAAGCGATTCTCATGCCTCAGCCTCCTGAGTAGCTGGGAGCACAGGCATTTGCCATCACACCTGACTAATTTTTTGTATTTTTAGTAGAAATGGGGTTTGGCCATGTTAGCCAGGCTGATCTTGAACTCCTGACCTCAGATGATCCGCTCGTCTCGGCCTCCCAAAGTGCTGGATTACAGGCGTGAGCCACTGCACTGGGCTGAAATTTCTTTACTATATGCTAGATACAAGTCCCTTATCAGTATATAATTTAAATATTTTATTTTGTCTCATTCTGGGGGTTGTCTTTTCAGTTTCTTTTCTTTTCTTTTTTTTTTTTTGAGACAGGGTCTTACTGTGTTGCCCAGGCCAGAGTGTAGTGGCACGATCATAGCTCACTGCCGCCTCAACCTCCTGGGCTCAATCGATCCTCCTGCCTCAGCTTCCCAAGTAGCTGCTACTACAGGCATCACCACAACTGGCTATTTTTTTTTTTCTTTTTTCAGAAGTAGGATCTTGCTCTGTTACCCAGGCTGATCTCGAATTTCTGGGCTCAAGGAGTCCTCCTGCCTCAGGAGGCATGAGCCATGGGACCCAGCCTCACTTTCATTCTTTTTTTAAAGTGTTAAAATTTTTTTTTTTGGCCGGGCGCGGTGGCTCAAGCCTGTAATCCCAGCACTTTGGGAGGCCGAGACGGGCGGATCACGAGGTCAGGAGATCGAGACCATCCTGGCTAACACGGTGAAACCCCGTCTGTACTAAAATACAAAAAACTAGCCGGGTGAGGTGGCGGCGCCTGTAGTCCCAACTACTCGGGAGGCTGAGGCAGGAGAATGGCGTGAACCCAGGAGGCGGAGCTTGCAGTGAGCTGAGATCTGGCCACTGCACTCCAGCCTGGGTGACAGAGCGAGACTCCGTCTCAAAAAAAAAAAAAAAAAAAAAAAAATTTTTTTTTTTGGCATTTCAGGGGAAAATAAAGTAAACAAAAGTAAAAGCAATACAAAGAAGAGAAAAGAAAAAAGAAATAAATTTTTTTAGCAATAGGGTCTTGCCATGTTGGCTAGGTTAGCCTTGAACTCTTTGACATCAAGCAGTCCTCCCACCTCAGCCTCTCAAAATATTAGGATTACAAGTGTGAGCCACTGTGCTTGGTCAATTTTTTTTGTTTTTGTTTGAGGTGGTCTTGCTCTGTCACCCAGGCTGGAATGCAGTGGCACAGTCACGGCTCACTGCAGCCTTGACCTCCTGGGCCCAAGTGATCCTCTGGCCTCTGCCTCCCAAGTAGCTGGGATTACAGGTGGGCATCACCATACCTGGCTATTTTTTTTTTTGTAGAGATGGGGTCTCACAGTGTTGCCCAGGCTGGTCTTGAACTCCTGGGGTAAGTGATCCTCCCACCTCAGCCTCCCAAAAGTGCTATGATTTACAGGCGTGAGCCACCGTGCCCAGCCTGGTCTCACTTTCTTGGTGGTGTCTTTTGCAGCACAACAGTTTTAAATTTTGATGAAGTTCAGTTTAGCTGTATTGTTATTTATTTACTTTTTTTTGTTTTCGATATAAGGTCTTGTTCTGTCACCCAGACTGGAGTGCAGTGGCGAGATCATAGCTCACTGCAGCCTCAACCTGGGCTCAAGTGATTCTTGGGTAGCTCGGCCTCTTGGGTAGCTGGGACTATGAGCATGAGCCACCATGCCTGGCTGATTTTTTATTTTTATTTTGTAGAGGTGGGATCTACAAAATCCTGTGTTGCCCATGCTGGTGTCCAACTCTAACCTGAAGGAAATCCTCCCACCTCAACATCCCAAGTTGCTGGGTATTTTATTCTTTTGTTGCCTAAGAAGTCTTTGCCTGACCCAAGGTCCTGAAGATTTATGCCTATATTTTCTGCTAAGAGTTTTGTAGTGGTAGCTCTTACATTTGGGTCTGTGATCCATTTTGAGTTTGTTATCATATATGGTGTGAGGGAGGGGTCTGGCTTCATTTTTTTTTTTTTTTTTTTTTTTTTTTTTTTGAGACGGAGTCTCACTGTGTTGCCCAGGCTGGAGTACAATGGTGGGATCTTGGCTCACTGCAACCTCTGTCTCCTAGGTTCAAGTCATTCTCCTGCCTCAGCCTCCCAAGTAGCTGGGATTACAGGCACGCACCACCACGCCTGGCTAATTTTGTACTTTTAGTAGAGACAGGGTTTCATCATGTTGGTCAGGCCGCTGTCAAACTCCTGACCTCAGGTGATCCACCTATCTCGGCCTCCCAGAGTGTTGGGATTACAGGCGTGAGCCAGCATGCCAGGCCGGGCTTCATGCTTTTGAAGGTGGGTACCCAGTTGTCCATCATTAGATGTGTTCTGGGTGCACTTGTGGTGTGCTCCTCCCATGACAGGGAGCAGTGGGAAGCCACAGATCTCTAAAGGAGTGTTTGCTTTAGTTTGGGAGAAGCCTGTGAATGAGACAAGTTGAGGAAGGCTCAAAAAGGAGAGTCAAGCCAGTTGTGGGAGTGTGAAGGAAGGACTGATAGACCCTAAACTGGGCTGGGAAGCACTTCAGTGTGGAAGTGGGGTTTGAATTGAGCTTGGAGCCTGGAGAGAACTCATTTCAGAAATTCTCAGTAATCAGGACCAGGGGGTTGGCTCTTACAAGACTGGTTTCCTTTTTTTTTTTTTCTTTTGAGATGGAGTCTCGCTCTATCACGCAGGCTAGAGTACAGTGCCACGATCTTGGCTTCCTGCAGCCTCTGCCTCCTGGGTTCAAGTCATTCTCATGCCTCAGCCTTCTGAGTACCTGGGATTACAGTCATGTGCCACCATGCCCAGCTAATTTTTGTACTTTTAGTAGAGACAAGGTTTCGCCATGTTGGCCATGCTGGTCTCGAACTCCTAAGCTCAGGTGATCCGCCCACTTTGGCCTCCCAAAGTGCTGGGATTACAGGTGTAGGCCACCACATCCGGCCTAGTTTCTTTCTTTCTTTTTTTTTTTTTTTTTAAGCAGGGTCTCTTCTGCTCCCCAGGCTGGACTGCAGTAGCACAGTCATAGCTTATTGTAGCCTTGAACTCCTGGGCTCAAACCACCTCCTGCTTTGGAAGTAGCTTGGACTACAGGTTCACACCACCATGCCTGACTGGTTTTTTTTTTGTTTTGTTTTGTTTTGGTAGAGATAGGGTCTTGCTGTGTTGTCCAGGTTGGTCTCAAACTCCTGGGCTCAAGTGATCCTCTCCAGCCTCAGCCTCCCAAAGTGTTGGGATTACACACGTGAGCCAGTGCCCAGCTACCAGACTGTTTATACTTTGCTTCAAGGTGGAAACACTGAGGCCATTGCAGGAAGACAGCAGCCTTGTTTTCTGACCGTAGGATGGTTGTCTGGATGATGCGCCAGTATTTCCTCACCAGGGTTCCTCCTCCTGTTCTTCTAGGGGAAATGGATATAGCTGAGAATTGGCAGAGAGGCCGTGGTGGAGGAAGGAAGATTCTCTGCCTCGTACGGAGGTCACTCTCGGGACTCAGTGTGGCAGGGCCTGTTGACTATGTTCTCTTTGTGTCAGCAGCTTTTGCTTGGCACTGCGGCTGAGTGAGGTGCGGTCCCCTCACCACGAGACCTCACAAGCACTGGGAGGGCATGTGGCTGTCGCCCTGCCTCGGCCACCCTCCTGGCCCCCAGTGAAGTTATGTGACTTTCTTGCTCACGTGAGTTAGATTCTTTTCATTCATTCAGCAGGTGTTTATTTAGCATCTGTTATGTGCTGGGTACTGTTATTTTTCTTTTCTTTTTTTTTTTTAATTGTTTGAGACTGAGTCTCTGTCACTGAGGCTGGAGGGCAGTGGTGTGATCTCGGCTCACTGCAACTTCTACCTCATGGATTCAAGAGATTCTCGTGCCTCAGCCTCTGGAGTAGCTGGGATTGCAGGCATGCACCACCATGCCTGGCTAAGTTTTTTTTGTATTTTTGGTAGAGACTGAGTCTCGCTGTGTTGCCCAGGTTGGTCTCGAACTCCTGGCCTCCAGTGATCCGCCCATCTTGGCCTCCTAAAGTGCTAGGGTTACAGGTGTGAGCCATCGTACTGGCTTTATTTATTTATTTATTCATTTATTTAGAGGCAGAGTTTTGCTCTAACTGTTGCCCAGGTTGGAGTGCCGTGGTGCAATCTTGGCTCACTGCAACCTCCACCTCCTGGGTTCAAGTGATTTTCCTTCCTCAGCCTCCCCAGTAGCTGGGATTACAGGTGTGCACTGCCATGCTCGGTTAATTTTTGTATTTTTTTTTTTTTCTGAGACGGAGTCTCGCTGTGTCGCCCAGGCTGGAGTGCAGTGGCCGGATCTCAGATCAATGCAAGCTCCGCCTCCCGGGTTTACGCCATTCTCCTGCCTCAGCCTCCGGAGTAGCTGGGACTACAGGCGCCCGCCACCTCACCCGGCTAGTTTTTTGTATTTTTTTAGTAGAGACGGGGTTTCACCGTGTTAGCCAGGATGGTCTCAATCTCCTGACCTCATGATCCACCCGTCTCGGCGTCCCAAAGTGCTGGGATTACAGGCTTGAGCCACCGCGCCCGGCCTAATTTTTGTATTTTTAGTAGAGATGGGGTATCACCATGTTGGCCAGGCTGGTCTCGAATTCCAGACCTCAGGTTATCCACCCAGCTTAGCCTCCCAAAGTGCTGGGATTACAGGTATGTGCCATCACGCTGGCTTTATTTTTATTTTTTGAGATAGAGTCTCGCTCTGTTGCCCAGGCTGGAGTGGAGTGGCTCGATCATGGCTCACCACAGCCTCCGCCTCAGCCTCCTGAATAGCTGAGACTATAGGTGCGTGCCACAGTGCCTGGCCTGAATGGCTTTTTTATACCCACATGAACACTACTACGTTACTAACAGAAATGCATCCAGTAAGACTTTTCTTCCGAAACTATGTTCGGAGAGTGGCTGCGGTACTGCCTTGGCAATCTAGGGAATGTATCCTCACAGCATCAAAAAAAAAAAGAAAAAAGCAGAATTTTTGCTTCCTCCCTGAGGATTGGGAATACGGAACGGTGGTTATAACGTAAAGGGAAAAGCATCTAGATGGAACAGTGAATTAATGGATTGCAACTATGTTAAAAGAGGCACAGGCCTCCCGGAATGAGGGAACACGGACGGAAAATGCTGAATGTTGGCCCGCCTGCGAGGCAGCTGGAGCTCTTGCTGGTGGGAGTGTGAATTGGCTCAGTCACTTTGGAAAACTGAAATATTTACCAAGCTGAACATATGCAGATCCCGTGATCCAGCAACTTCACTTTTAGATATGTTATGGAGCCAACAGAAAGGCGCACATATGTCCACCAAGAGACACGTGCTGGAATGTTCATAACAGCGCTGTGTGGAACAGGGAGGCGCTGGAACCCTCCCAGATGCCCTGCAGCAGAGGGAGGAGGAGGTGAGGAGGACACAGTCACGCAGCGGCGCCCACCGCAGGGGCAGCCAGAGCCCTATAGCCACGTGCACGACAGGTCCCAGGTCCCGCAGCCTGATGCCGAGGGAAAGACGTCAGGAACAAAGGAAGTCAGTTACATAATATATATGTATATTACATAATATATATGTAATGTATATATATATTACATAATATATGTATATTATGTAATATATATGTAATGTATATATAAATTACATAATATATGTATATTACGTAATATATATGTAATGTATTCATCATTATATTTATATTATAATTATATGAGTAATTATNCCAAGCTGAACATATGCAGATCCCGTGATCCAGCAACTTCACTTTTAGATATGTTATGGAGCCAACAGAAAGGCGCACATATGTCCACCAAGAGACACGTGCTGGAATGTTCATAACAGCGCTGTGTGGAACAGGGAGGCGCTGGAACCCTCCCAGATGCCCTGCAGCAGAGGGAGGAGGAGGTGAGGAGGACACAGTCACGCAGCGGCGCCCACCGCAGGGGCAGCCAGAGCCCTATAGCCACGTGCACGACAGGTCCCAGGTCCCGCAGCCTGATGCCGAGGGAAAGACGTCAGGAACAAAGGAAGTCAGTTACATAATATATATGTATATTACATAATATATATGTAATGTATATATATATTACATAATATATGTATATTATGTAATATATATGTAATGTATATATAAATTACATAATATATGTATATTACGTAATATATATGTAATGTATAAATAATTATATTTATATTATAATTATATGAGTAATTATATTTATAATATTTATAATTAATAATTATAATTATTATGACATAATACATAATTATATTATGACATAATATAATTATGCACAGTTACATAATATAAAAACAGGCCAGGCGCAGGGGCTTCCACCTGTCATCCCAGCACTTTTGGAGGCTGAGGAAGGAGGATTGCTTTAGTTTGGGAGTTGGAGACCAGCCTGGGCAACATGGGGAAACCTCATCTCTACAAAAAATACAAAAATTAGCTGGGCGTGGTGGCATGCGCCTGTGGTCCCAGCCACGCTCGGGAGGCTGAGGTGGGAGGACTGCTTGAGCCTGGGAGGTCAAGGCTACAGTGAGCTGTGATTGCACCACTGCACTCCAGCCTGGGTGACAAGAGTAAGACCCTGTCTCAAAAACAAAAACCCCAAAATAGGCAAACGCCCAGAAAACCCCTGAGTTTGAGAAGTCAGTGGTTACTCTTGGGGTGGTGGCTGACAGGGCCTGAGCGGGCATCCACGCTCATTCTGCTGTTGCTATCTGGGTGGTGTGGCACTGGTGTGCTCATGTAGCAAACTCACTGAGCTGAGCAGTCGACAAAGACCTGCCTGGAAACAGCACCCATCAGCTCTAGAACAGCACTCACTTTGAGTGGGGAAAGGGAGAGGAGGGGAATGATGTGTGTCTGTAACATTGTGTGTGTGTGTGTTTTCACTGCAAATTTAATATCTCCATGACAGAAATATATCTCTGGATACCATAAAAATGTTCACTAAGATTTTCTGCAAAGATAGTATCTGAATTTCTTTCTTTCTTTTTTTTTTTTTTTGAGACGGAGTCTCGCTCTGTGGCCTGGGCTGGAGTGCAGTGGCCGGATCTCAGCTCACTGCAAGCTCCGCCTCCCGGATTCACGCCATTCTCCTGCCTCAGCCTCCTGAGTAGCTGGTACTACAGGCGCCCGCCACTTCGCCCGGCTAGCTTTTTGTATTTTTTAGTAGAGACGAGGTTTCACCGTGTTAGCCAGGATGGTCTTGATCTCCTGACCTCGTGATCCACCCGTCTCGGCCTCCCAAAGTGCTAGGATTACAGGCTTGAGCCACCGCGCCCGGCCCTTTTTTCTTTTTTTTTTTTAACAGTCTCTCTCTGTCACCTAGGCTGGAGTGCAGTGGTGCGATCTCGGCTCACAGCAACCTCAACCTCCGCCTCTCAGGTTCAAGTGATTCTCCTTCCTCAGCCTCCCGAGTAGCTGGGATTACAGGCACACACCACCATACCTGGCTAATTTTTGTATTTTTGGTAGAGTTGCGGTTTCATCATGGTGGCCAGGCTGGTTTCGAATTCCTGACCTCAGATAATCTGCCCGCCTCGGTCTCTCACAGTGCTGGGTTTACAGGCATGAGCCACTCTGCCCCGCCAGTAACTGAATTTTGAATTGTCGGCTCCATGGATGGTCCAGAACACATGACAACACTACCAGTGTGTTCAAAAGCACAGTGAACCACACAGCCACACTGAAGAGTGTAGCCAAGTCGAAGGGTTTTTCCCAGAACACCACAAAGCATAGTTTTGTTGTTTGTTTTTTTTTTTTCCCCTGCTCGCCCAGGCAGGAGTGCAATAGTGCTATCCTGGCTCACTGCAATCCCGAAGTGTTGGGATTATAGGCATGAGCCACTGCACCCAGCCTTTATATAGGGTTTTTTTTTTTGTTGTCGTTGTTTTTTATTTTATTTTATTTTATTTTATTTATTTATTTATTTTTTGAGATGGAGTCTCGCTGTCGCCCAGGCTGGAGTGCAGTGCAATCTCGGCTCACTGCAAGCTCTGCCTCCCAGGTTCATGCCATTCTCCTGCCTCAGCCTCCCGTGTAGCTGGGACTACAGGCGCCCGCCACCATGCCTGGCTAATTTTTTTGGTATTTTTACTAGAGACAGGTTTTCACTGTGTTAGCCAGGATGGTCTTGATCTTCTGACCTCATGATCTGCCCGCCTCGACCTCTCAAAGTGTTGGGATTACAGGCATGAGCCACCATGCCTGGCCTTTTATTTATTTATTTTTTTTGAGATGGAATCTCACTCTGTCGCCCAGGCTGGAGTGCAGTGGTGTGGTCTCACCTCACTGCAACCTCCACCTTCCAGGTTCAAGCAATTCTCCTGCCTCAGTCTCCTGAGTAGCTGGGACTACAGGCTCCCGCCACCATGTGTAGCTAATTTTTCTATTATTATTATTATTATTTTTGAGACTGAGTTTCACTCTTGTTGCCCAGGCTGGAGTGCAATGGCGTGATTGCCGCTCACTGCAACCTCCACCTCCCAGGTTCAAGTGATTCTCCTGCCTCAGCCTCCCTAGTAGCTGGGATTACAGGCATGTATCACCACACTTGGCTAATTTTTGTGTTTTTAGTAGAGATGGGTTTTCTCTATGTTGGCCAGGCTGGTCTCGAACTCCTGACTCAATGGATCTACCCACTTCAGCCTCCCAAAGTACTGGAATTACAGGTATGAGACACCCCATCTGGACAATAATCACGTTTAATATTCTTTTCATCAATCTTATTTTTTTTTTGAAACAGAGTCTTGCTCTGTTGCCCAGGCTGGATTGCTTGAGCTCAGGAGTTTGAGACTAGCCTGGGCAACATAGCAAGACCCTATCTCTATGAAAAATTAATTTTTTTTTTTTTTTTTTTTTTTTTTTTTGTGAGACAGAGTCTCACTCTGTTGCCCAGGCTGGAGTACAGTGGCACAATTTCAGCTCATTGCAACCTCCGCCTCCTAAGTTCAAGCAATTCTCTGCCTCAGCCTCCCGAGGAGCTGGGTTTACAAGCATCCACCACCACTCCTGGCTAATTTTTGTATGTTTAGTAGAGATGGGGTTTCACCATCTTGGCCAGGCTGGTCTTGAACTCCTGACCTCGTGATCCACCCACGTCGGCCTCTCAAGTGCTGGGATCACAGGCATGAGCCACCTCACCTGACCAAAAAATTAATTTTTTTTTTGTTTTTTTTTT
>NW_016803657.1:3957203-3986288 GCF_001698545.2 Rhinopithecus bieti | reverse complement strand
AGATATTAAAAATAAACCTTAAGATTAATGAAATTGAGGCTATGAAAAGTTTCTGTTTAAAGTATACGACCTAGGCTGGGTGCAATGGCTTACGCCTGTAATCCCAGCACTTTGGGAGGCCAAGGCGGGCGGATCACGAGGTCAGGAGATTGAGACCAGCCTGGCTAACACGGTGAAACCCCATCTCTACTAAAAACACAAAAAATTAGCCGGGCGTGTTGGCGGGCGCCTGTAGTCCCAGCTACTCAGGAGACTGAGGCAGGAGAATCGCTTAAACCCGGGAAGCAGAGGTTGCAGTGAGCCAAGATTGCACCATTGCACTCCAGCCTGGGCAACAGAGCAAGACTCCATCTCAAAAAAAAAAAAAAGAAGAAATAAAGGCAGTGTTCAGAAACACCTGATTTCCATTCTGCTTCGTGGGAGGGGTCAGGACAAGTGATCTAATTCCTTCTCTCTCTGTTGCCCTATGACAAGGGCTTTCAAACTATGGCCCCTGACCAGCGGCAGCATCTAGGAACTTGTTAGAAATGCAGATTCCAGACCGAGTATGGTGGCTCACGCCTGTCATCCCAGCTCTATGGGAGTCTGAGGCAGGTGGATCACCTGAGGTCAGGAGTTCTAGAGCAGCCTGGACAACATGGTGAAACCCCATCTGTACTAAAAATACAAAAACTAGCCGGGTGTGGTGGCGGGCACCTGTATTTCCAGTAATTTGGGAGGCAGAGGCGGGTAGATTACTTGGGGTCAGGAGTTCAAGACCAGCCTGGACAACATGGTGAAACCCCATCTCTACTAAAACTACAAAATTAGCCGGGTATGGTGGCACACGCCTGTAATCCCAGCTACTTGGGAGGTTGAGGCATGAGAATCGCTTGAACCCTGGACACTGAGGTTGCAGTGAGCTGAGATTGTGCCACTGTACTCTAGCTTGGGTGACAGAGCAAGACTCCAGCACCCCCTCCAGGAAAAAGCAGATTCCCAGGCCCCACCCCAGCCCTCCTGTTGGAGAGACTCTAGGGGTGGACCCAGCCCTCTGTGTTTGAAGGAGTCCACCAAGCAATTCTGATACGCACTGACTTTGGAGAATTTAACCCTGGGACGCTGTGCCATCCTCGCTGGTCCTGGTCCCCCCTCCGTTCTAGGGAACTGGCAGCTGGGGACAGCAGCCTTGTGTCGTGGAAGAGCATGGAACTTGGAGTTGGAACACGCATTCGGGTCCTCCCCACCACTACACGGGACGGTAGGAGCCACACTCGCGGTCTCCTTGGAAATCATGCCCTGTCCTGGCTCTGAAAGCACCCGCACTGAAGCCCTCTCCACCGGCACGGGGAACCCCAGGGAGTGCCTGGGCTGTATGGACCTGGAGCTGGAGGTGTCTCCGAGTGCTCAGTGTAGCCCCACCGCTGGGTCAGCAGGAAGCGGTGTGTGGGCCACTCCGGGGAGGGCTTGGCCTCCAGGTAACAGCTGCAGCTGTGCTGCTTGGGGACCTCCACTGTCTGTCCCGTGCGACCTACGCCAAGGCTGTCAGAGCCTGTGACTTCTGCCGAGGTCAGCATTTGCAGAAGTTGTGCTCGGATGAAGGGGGAGCGTCTTTGCACAGGGTTCGTCGGCAAATACTGTTTTTTTTGGTTTTTTTTTTTTTAATTTTTTTTTTTTTTTTTTGAGTCTTGTTCTGTTGCCCAGGCTGGAGTGCAGTGGCATGATCTTGGTTCACTGCAACTTTCACCTCCTGAGTTCAAGCGATTCTTGTGCCTCAGCCTCCTGAGTAGCTGGGATTACAGGCGCCCATCACCATGCCCAGCTAATTTTGTTTTTTTTTTTGAGACGGAGTCTCGCTCTGTCGCCCAGGCTGGAGTGCAGTGGCACGATCTCTGCTCACTGCAAGCTCCGCCTCCCGGGTTCACGCCATTCTGCTACCTCAGCCTCCTGAGTAGCTGGGACTACAGGCTTCCACCATCACGCCTGGCTAGTTTTTTGTGTTTTTAGTAGAGATGGGGTTTCACCATGTTGGCCGGGATGGTCTCGATCTCCTGACCTCATGATCTGCCCACCTCGGCCTCCCAAAGTGCTGGGATGACAGGCATGAGCCACTGCGCCCGGCCATGCCCAGCTAATTTTTGTGTGCTTAGTAGAGATGGAATTTCGCCATGTTGGCCAGGCAGGCCTCAAACTCCTGACCTCAGGTGATGCACCTGCCTCAGCCTCCCAAAGTGCTGGGAATTCAGGCGTGAGCCACTGCGCCCGGCCAATCCTGTTTGTTTCTAAAGCTGTGGACCCTGGCGTGGGAGGACCGAGGTGTCGGCTGTGAACAGAATGTGGCGCTGGCCTGCTCTGGGTCGTTACTCTCTGAGGTTCCTGGTGGAAGATACTGGATGGGAGACGGGGGTGTGTGTGTTTGAAGTTTCATTGTCTTCTGATTTGTGGATAACTCACGTGGAGACCCACAACCTCGTGAGGCCGAAAGGATCTTGAATATGGCTTGTGGGGTGTTCTCCCTTTTTTTGTTGCAAAGAGGGGTCACAGTGGGCCGGCGACTGACGTGGGCCTGACTTTGCCCCTCACCGCATGCCTGGTTCCTGTGACTTCTGCCCAGCCCCCTCTCACAGCCACAGCTTTTCTAGTGGAGCATCCACGTGTGATTCTCATGCATCGCGTGGAAGGCACCGGTTTGTGAGCCAGTCTGGGGAGCTGACCGCTACCGAGAACTTGCTGAGAGGGGAATATCATTCTGAGTTTTAGCGCGTAGATTTACAGAATCTTTTCCACTTGGAGCATGGTAAATCTGGAAGGAAGTCAGGGACATTTATTGAATGTTTTCTGTTTGCGAGTTATTTTCAGCTCTCCTGCCTCACTGAATTCTGAGGCCCTCGGCCTGGGATCTGAGGGGCTGCTTCCCTCCCAGGGTCTCCCAGATAGCGAGCAGCATTTCAGGGGCAGGACTTCCAAGTCCACGTTCTGGGTTGGGTCTGAAGCCCACAGTAAAGCAGTTTGGTGCCAGAAGGGTTGGAGTGGGGAGGGATGCCGTTCGAGGGGCCTGTGGGGGTTGCTGCTGTATCAGGACATCGATGGCGATGGCCAGGCCCAGGGGTGAGGGCATCCTTACGCCCACCACACGGATTTGAACAGTAAGCTCAGAGGTGGCTGCGCGCTAGGCCACACAGCTAGGAAATGATGGAGGCTGGATTTCAGCCAGGATCTCTCTGCGCCAGATCCCATCCTGCGTCCACAGCTTTTCCAGCTGGGGCCAAGCTGGCCTCTCTCGTCTGATCTGTTTTCTCTCTGTGGGACTGGGTTAGTTTAGGGTGTGTCGTCCAGGCGCTGTGTCTTACGGGCTGTGTGCGTAGCTTCAAGGGGTGTCAGTTTGATGAGAATATTGAAGTCCCATTCGTGAGCGTTAACGTTTATTCCTGCAGAAAGCCAGGCTCCTTCTCCTGGGGTCTCTGTAGTGCGTGGTCCGTCACCTGCATGTACCCTGTTTGAAATGATGTTTTTTTTCCTTTTCTTTTTTAGAGACAGGGTCTTACTCTGTCACCCAGGCTGGAGTGCAGTGGCGCAATCTCGGCATACCGCAGCCTTGAACTCTTGGGCTCAAGCAAGTCTCCTGCCTCAGCCTCCTGAGTAGCTGGGACCACAGGTTGCACCACCATGCCCGTAATTTTCTTTTTTGTAGAGATGGCATCTCTACAAAAGACCAGGCTGGTCTTTAACTCCTGGGCTCAAGTGATCCTCTTGCCTCAGCCTCCCAAAGTGCTGGGATTGTAGGCACTAGCCATTGTACCCGGTCTTTTACTTTCTTTTTCTTAATTAAAATTTATTTTGAAAATATGGACATCTGGCCGGGCATAGTGGCTCATGCCTGTAATCCCAGCACTTTGGGAGGCCGAGGTTGCTGGATCATTTGAGGTCAGGAGTTTGAGACCAGCCTGGCCAACATGGTGAAACCCTGTTTCTACTAAAAATAAAAAAATTAGCCGGGTGTATTGGTGCACGCCTGTCCTCCAGGTTACTCCGGAGGCTGAGGCAGGAGAATCGCTTGAACCCGGGAGGTGGAGGTTGCAGTGAGCCGAGATTGTGCCACGGCACTCCAGCCTGGGCAACAGAGTGAGACTCTGTCTCTCAAAAAAAGAAAAGGTATGGGTATGCTAGTTTAATAAACTGATACTTGAAAGCATAGCTTTTTAATGATTGGAACTTGTACACAGAAGTGGTTAAGATGTTTGAGAGCAATCGAGAGTTGAAGAAGTGTCTGATGTAAAATGTGTTTTTTGAGCTCTTTCAGATTCTCATGCAATCAAAGTTCAAATTCTTCACCAGCATGTGACCACTTGGTAATCATTACTGAGTTTACATTCTTGGAAGATGATGTTATTTTAATGATCAGGAAAATAAAAAAAATTGATACATGCTTAATAGAGAAAACTTAAACTTTTTTTTTTTTTTTTGAGACAGAGTCTCTGTTGCCCAGGCTGGAGTGCAGTGGCGCGATCCTCCGCTTCCTGAGTTTAAGCAATAATTCTCCTGCCTCAGCCTCCTGAGTAGCTGGGATTACAGGCACGCGCCAACATGTCAAACAAACAAACATTTTTTCTATTTAGAACTCACTCTGTATTAAAAACTAAACTGACATATGATGCCTTGGTTTGGTTTCTTCTTTGCAAGCTGGGCGTAGGATCTCTGATTTGCTTTTACCACTTTGTGCAGGATGCACGGTGACTTCTTGTCCATAAGGTGGCTGGAGTTTTCTGGCTTAATTCTTCCGTGCGTAGGGTTGGGAGTCCTAGCTATAAGCAGGTCGTGTGAGCGAGTCTGGCGTTGACTCTGTAGTGTGAGGGAGCGAGTCCAGCATCAACTCCGTAGTGAGAGTGAGCGAGTCCGGCGTCGGCTCCGTAGTGAGAGTGAGCGAGTCCGGCGTCGGCTCCGTAGTGAGAGTGAGCGAGTCCGGCCTCGGCTCCGTAGTGAGAGTGAGCGAGTCCGGCGTCGGCTCCGTAGTGAGAGTGAGCGAGTCCGGCCTCGGCTCCGTAGTGAGAGTGAGCGAGTCCGGCGTCGGCTCCGTAGTGAGAGTGAGCGAGTCCGGGGTCGGCTCCGTAGTGAGAGTGAGCGAGTCCGGCCTCGGCTCCGTAGTGAGAGTGAGCGAGTCCGGCGTCGGCTCCGTAGTGAGAGTGAGCGAGTCCGGGGTCGGCTCCGTAGTGAGAGTGAGCGAGTCCGGCCTCGGCTCCGTAGTGAGAGTGAGCGAGTCCGGCGTCGGCTCCGTAGTGAGAGTGAGCGAGTCCGGGGTCGGCTCCGTAGTGAGAGTGAGCGAGTCCGGCCTCGGCTCCGTAGTGAGAGTGAGCGAGTCCGGCGTCGGCTCCGTAGTGAGAGTGAGCGAGTCCGGCCTCGGCTCCGTAGTGAGAGTGAGCGAGTCCGGCCTCGGCTCCGTAGTGAGAGTGAGCGAGTCCGGCGTCGGCTCCGTAGTGAGAGTGAGCGAGTCCGGCCTCGGCTCCGTAGTGAGAGTGAGCGAGTCCGGCGTCGGCTCCGTAGTGAGAGTGAGCGAGTCCGGGGTCGGCTCCGTAGTGAGAGTGAGCGAGTCCGGCCTCGGCTCCGTAGTGAGAGTGAGCGAGTCCGGCGTCGGCTCCGTAGTGAGAGTGAGCGAGTCCGGCCTCGGCTCCGTAGTGAGAGTGAGCGAGTCCGGCGTCGGCTCCGTAGTGAGAGTGAGCGAGTCCGGGGTCGGCTCCGTAGTGAGAGTGAGCGAGTCCGGCCTCGGCTCCGTAGTGAGAGTGAGCGAGTCCGGCGTCGGCTCCGTAGTGAGAGTGAGCGAGTCCGGCCTCGGCTCCGTAGTGAGAGTGAGCGAGTCCGGCGTCGGCTCCGTAGTGAGAGTGAGCGAGTCCGGCGTCGGCTCCGTAGTGAGAGTGAGCGAGTCCGGCCTCGGCTCCGTAGTGAGAGTGAGCGAGTCCGGCGTCGGCTCCGTAGTGAGAGTGAGCGAGTCCGGCCTCGGCTCCGTAGTGAGAGTGAGCGAGTCCGGCCTCGGCTCCGTAGTGAGAGTGAGCGAGTCCGGCGTCGGCTCCGTAGTGAGAGTGAGCGAGTCCGGGGTCGGCTCCGTAGTGAGAGTGAGCGAGTCCGGCCTCGGCTCCGTAGTGAGAGTGAGCGAGTCCGGGGTCGGCTCCGTAGTGAGAGTGAGCGAGTCCGGCCTCGGCTCCGTAGTGAGAGTGAGCGAGTCCGGCATCGGCTCCGTAGTGTGAGGGGGCGAGTCCGGCGTCGACTCCGTAGTGTGAGTGAGCAAGTCCGGCGTCGACTCCGTAGTGAGAGTGAGCGAGTCTGGCGTCGACTCTGTAGTGAGAGTGAGCGAGTCCGGGGTCAGCTCCGTAGTGAGAGTGAGTGAGTCCGGCGTCGACTCCGTAGTGTGAGTGAGCGAGTCCGGCGTCGACTCCGTAGTGAGAGTGAGCGAGTCTGGCGTCGACTCTGTAGTGAGAGTGAGCGAGTCCGGGGTCAGCTCCGTAGTGAGAGTGAGTGAGTCCGGCGTCGACTCCGTAGTGTGAGTGAGCGAGTCCGGCGTCGACTCCGTAGTGAGAGTGAGCGAGTCCGGCGTCGACTCCGTAGTGTGAGTGAGCGAGTCCGGCGTCGACTCCGTAGTGAGAGTGAGCGAGTCTGGCGTCGACTCCGTAGTGAGAGTGAGCGAGTCCGGCGTCGACTTTGTAGTGAGAGTGAGCGAGTCTGGCGTCGACTCTGTAGTGAGAGTGAGCAAGTCCGGCCTCGGCTCTGTGGGGTGAGTGAGTGAGTTATTGTGGCTGGCTGAGGATGGGACCTGCTGCGTGACGTGGCCAGAGTCCATGAGCTGAGCTAGCACAGAGCAGAGGGAGGCTGCGCTTTTCAATTTATTTTATTTTTTGTACAGACAGGGTCTCACCATATTGCCCAGGCTGGTCCTGAACTCCAGCGCTCATGTGATCCTCCCTCCTCGGCATCCCAAAGTGCTGGGATTACAGGGGTGCGCCACCGTGCCCGGCCAAGGCTCCACTTTTTGAGCAGCTGTTCTCACTGGTCATTCACCCTCTCCCCTGCAGATCTGCCGACACCCCAGGCCATCGAGCCCCAGGCCATTGTGCAGCAGGCCGCAGCTCCCAGTCGAATGCAGATGCCACAGGGGAACCCACTGCTGCTGTCCCACACCCTGCAGGAGCTGCTGGCCAGGGACACCGTGCAGGTGGAGCTCATTCCGGAGAAGAAGGGCCTCTTCCTGAAGCACGTGGAGTATGAGGTTTCCAGCCAGGTAACTGGCAAATTGTGTGTATGTCGGGGCAGGATGGGGAAGAAAGGGTCGCATCTCAGCATCTCAGGGCAGGAGTGGTGTGACAGGAGAAGGTTGAAGGGTGAGTCTGTGCGGCTGGCTACAGGCAAGATCCAGAACTCGCAGCAGGGTCAGACTGTGGAGCCGACTTTTCCACACCTCTTTTCCTTGCACCTTGCTCTGGCCCAGCCATGTCCCCACCTGGTCCAGTTCGTCCTCCCCACCACTGTGCTCTGTAGTCTTGTGCCTCCCGGGTTCACGCCATTCTCCTGCCTCAGCCTCCCGAGTAGCTGGGACCACAAGTGCCCGCCATCATGCCTGGCTAATTTTTTGCATTTTTAGTAGCGACAGGGTTTCACCGTGTTAGCCAGGATGGTCTTGATCTCCTGACCTCGTGATCCACCCACCTTAGCCTCCCAAAGTGCTGGGATTACAGGCATGAGCCACCATGCCCAGTCTTGTGTTTTTTTTTTTTTTAAATTACAAACGGAGACTTGCTATGTTGTCTCAGCTGATCTCGAACTCCTGGGCTCAAGCATTCCTTTCACATTGGCCTGCCAGAGTGCTCGGCTCACAGGCATGAGCCGCTTGCACCTGGCCTTAAGGACGAGCGATCAGGTCTCCCTACCCTGCCGTCTGCTCTGCTCTGCTTCATTGTGTTCCAGAGCCTGTGGCCACACGGTTCAAATGGTTGTCAGTAGTGCTACCAAAGGGCGAAGCGGGTCAGAGAGGGGAGGATTCCCTTCGAGGACCGTGTCAAAGCCGCCTTGCTGTCTGGCATTGCCGTGGTTCCTGGCCCTCTGGGCCACAGTCGGAGATGTGGACCAACCGGTGGGATGCTGCGGGGCAGTGGAGTGAGCCAACCCTTCCTTCTGGGGCCCGGCAGCCTGGGGGCGAGGCAGCTGTGAGTGTGTGGGACGTGCTGTTCCCTGCCAGGAGCCAGCAGCTGGCCTTTCTTCCAGTCTTACTAAGCTGCCCGTCCCTTAAGTAAATTCATTGCCACGCAGGTAACATTTGTCAAGGAGGCAGTTTAGTCACCCCCAATGTGTGTGTAATGGGCCAGCCACTGACCAGGTGGGAAGCCGCTGTGCTTCATATCATTTGTTTAATTTTTTTTTTTTTTAATTTTTTTGACACAAAGTCTCGCTTTGTCGTCCAGGCTAGAGTGCAGTGGCGCGATCTTGGTTCACTGCAACCTCCATCTCCAGGGTTCAAGGGATTCTCCTGCCTCAGCCTCCAAAGTAGCTGGGACTACAGCTGCCCACCACCACACCCAGCTAATTTTTGTATTTTTAGTAGAGATGGGATTTTGCCATGTTGGCCAGGCTGGTCTCGAACTGCTGACCTCAGGTGATCCACCCGCCTCAACCTCCCAGAGCACTGGGATTACAGGCGGGAGCCACCACGCCCGGCCTAAGAGTTTAAAAGTTGCATTGCCATACACGAAGGCATTACAGGATTTCTCCGTTTAGTAAAGGCCTGGTGAGAGGAGATGCACGTGGTGCTGTCGTTTTCCCGGGCTCTGTTGAGGGGAAGTGATGAGGCGGCGTGGTTTCCAACATCGGATCTAAGCACCGAAACTTCTTTTGCAGCGCTTCAAGTCCTCCGTGTACAGACGGTACAACGACTTCGTGGTCTTCCAGGAGATGCTCCTGCACAAGTTCCCCTACCGTATGGTGCCTGCCCTGCCACCCAAGAGAATGCTGGGAGGTAAAGCTGGGCGTGCTGCCCACCGGGGGCAGAGGGGGCGAGCCCACCCTGTGGTCCCGGCTCAGGGATGGAGCCCACTGTAGACTAGGCAGGTGCAGGGCTGCAGGGAAACTCCAGCCTTTTGGCATCTGGGGCAGAGCTATGGCTTGAGTGCAGCCTTGGTGCAGGCAGGGAGACTGGCACCCTGCATCCTTGGCCCACTGGAGCCTTCAACTGGATGACTGACAGAAGCCCTTGCTGTGCAGGTGTGAAAGAGAACCCCAGTTCCCCTCTCCAGAGTGCAGTGGCCAGGGCCCCCGAGAGCTCCCGGGAGGACTGCCAGGAGCACTGTGTACTTACCTGGATGGCATTGCCCTGCTGGCATCTGCAAAGCCATGGGAGCCTGAGCCATGGGCACCATGGGAGCACTCGTTGACCTCATGGAAGAGAACAGAAGTTGTGCAAGTAGGAAATGTAAGCTGCATCTTGCAGGAGAGAAAAAACAGCATGAGGCTGCCTCACCTTCACCTCTCTGCCTGAAGATGGCCTTGGGCCAGGTGGGAGATCGCAGATGACCTGGGAGCCCCTCTCCAGGCCTGCGTCCCCCTGGGCTGCAGAGCACGTGGACCGCGGCTGCCAGCTCTGATCTCACTGGTGGTCTCTCCCTCAGCCCGTTCCTCCAATTCTGAATAAAAGATGCTGGGGAGGCGAGTGCTTAGAGCTTGATCGTGGCTTTCCGCCGTTCCCAGCCCTTCCACAGTCACCCTGTCCTGGACGGGGGCGCAGCGTGGGAGCTAACACAGTGGCCGGTTCCCCGCATCTGAAATCGTACAATGGTGCATAAATGCTTCTGCCTCTCGCCGGTCACTGAGCAGCCCAGGGTCTGATGGTGTGATTTTCTCCCCGTGCCGTGTGAACGCCACAGAGCAGATCATTCTGGTCACGCTGAAGGGCATGTGGGCGCTTAGGGCAGCAGAGAGCAGAGGACGCAACAGGGATGTGGGATGCTGGCCCAGACTTGGCCATCCAAGTTGCTGAGCGCTGGCTGATGTTCGGCACCTGGAAACTGCACACACGTGCTGCACCACTTGCACGTTATGGAAGCGCAGCCTCATTGGAAGAGGCCTGCCAGTCTTGAGCCAGGAGGGAGGCCCCAGCCAGCTGTATTTGTTTTGTTTTCTTTTTTTTTTTTTTTGAGACAGAGTCTCACTCTGTTGCCCAGGTTGGAATGCGGTGGTGCAATCTCGGCTCACTGCAGCCTCTGTCTCCTGGGTTCAAGTGATTCTCATGCCTCAGCCTCCCAAGTAGCTGGGATTATAGACACGTGCCGCTGTGCCCAGTTCATATTTGTATTTTTGTAGTGACAGGGTTTCACCACGTGGCCCAGGCTGGTCTTGAACTCCTGACCTCAGGTGATTCACCTGCTTCGGCCTCCAAAAGTGCTAGGATTACAGGCGTGAGCCACCACGCCTGGCCTATATTTGTTTTCTTTCTTTTCTTTTTTTTTGAGACAGAACCTTGCTCTGTCACCCAGGCTGGAGTGCAGTGGTGCAATCTCAGCTCACTGCAAGCTCCACCTCCCGGGTTCACGCCATTCTCCTGCCTCAGCCTCCAGAGTAGCTGGGACTACAGGCGCCTGCCACCATGCCCGGCTAATTTTTTTGTATTTTTAGTAGAGATAGGGTTTCACCATGTTAGTCAGGATGGTCTCGATCTCCTGACCTCGTGATCCGCCTGCCTTGGCCTCCCAAAGTGCTGGGATTACAGGCATGGGCCACCGCACCCAGCCTGTTTTCTTTCTTTTATGGTGTTTTTTTGTTTTTGTTTTTGTTTTTTAAGACGGAGTCTTGCCCTGTCACCCAGGCTGGAGTGCAGTGGCAAGATCACGGCTCACTGCAAGCTCCGCCTCCTGGGTTCATGCCATTCTCCTGCCTCAGCCTCCTGAGTCCCTGGGACTGCAGGTGCCCGCCACCACGCCTGGCTAATTTTTTGTACTTTTAGCAGAGATGGGGTTTTACCGTGTTAGCCAGGATGGTCTCAGTCTCCTGACCTCATGATCCACCTCCCTCGGCCTCCCAAAGTGCTGGGATTACAGGCGTGAGCCACCACGCCCGGCCTCTTTTATGGGTTTTTTTAGAGACGGGGTTTCGCTACGCTGGCCAGGCTGATGCAGAACTCCTTGGCCTCACGTGATCTGCCCTCCTCAGCCTCCCAAGATGCTGGGATTACAGGCGTGAGCCATCGAACCTGGCTGTATTTCTTAATACATTAAAATAGTATTTAAAGGCTGGGTGCTGGTGGCTCAGGCCTGTAATCCCAGCACTTTGGGAGGCTGCAGTAGGCTGATCACCTGAGGTCAGGAGTCCGAGACCAGCTTGACCAACATGGTGAAACCCCCGTCTCTACTAAAAGTACAAAAATTAGCCAGGCATGGTGGCGGGCGCCTGTAATCCCAGCTACCTGGGAGGCTGAGGCAGGAGAATCGCTTGAACCTGGGAGGCGGAGGTTGCAGTGAGCCGAGATGACACCACCGCACTCCAGCCTGGGTGACAAGAGCGAAACTCCGTCTCAAAAAAAAAAAAAGTACTTAAATACCATTTTTATTTGTGTTCAGACTGAAATGTCCTGAATGCATCAGTATATGCTTTTACTTTTTTTCCCCTTAGAGTGAAAATATTTAACCCGAATGAAAGCAATGAGTACTTGGATCCTTTGCAGAGTGAGTTACAAGCACAGTGAATAGAAAAACTCAGCCGGGCGCGGTGGCTCACGCCTGTAATCTCAGCACTTTGGGAGGCCGAAGTGGGCGGATCACCTGAGGTCGGGAGTTGGAGACCAGCCTGACCAACATGGTGAAACCCCATCTCTACTAAAAATACAAAAATTAGCCAGATGTGGTGGCAGGCGCCTGTCATCCCAGCTAATTCCAGAGGCTGAGGCAGGAGAATCGCTTGAACCTGGGAGGCAGAGGTTGCAGTGAGCCAAGATTGTGCCACTGCACGCCAGCCTGGGCAACAAGAGCGAAACTCTGTCTCAAAAAAAAAAAAAAAAAAAAACCTGGGTTGCGTTAGTGTTGGAGCGTAGCAAAACCCATTTGTTCGCGGAGAGAAGTGCCAGGAGGGGATTCTGGAAGATGTCTTTAATGGAGGTGATCGAAGTGACCGCTCGCGTGGTTCCCAGGACTCCCCGTGCCAGGGAAAACCACAGGAAACAAGCAGATCTGTGGTTTTCCCTGGCAGCTCCTGGACCCAAGTATGTGTGGCCAGAGGGGGCATCTGAGAATGGAGCTCTTGCTCTGGGCAGCTTTTTCAGACCCATTGTCCGAGCAGCACTGGGGGCCTGGCCAGTGCCCTCCGCTAGCCGCTGGGCGCTCTGCCGCCTGTAGGGAGAGTTTTGAGAACTTGCCCAGAGCAGATGGGGGCCGGCACCCTGGACTCTGTCCAGTGACCCCGGACTCTGTCCAGTGACCCCGTGCCCTCCTCCAGCCGACAGGGAGTTCATCGAGGCCAGGAGGAGAGCCCTGAAGCGCTTCGTCAACCTGGTGGCCCGGCACCCCCTGTTCTCCGAGGATGTGGTCCTCAAGCTCTTCCTGTCCTTCAGTGGCTCGGTGAGTGTGTCTGCCCTGGCCCTGGGAGTTCCCGAGCCTCTGGACCCGCCCTTTCCTCTCTCAGGTTTGGTTCTTGTCCTCCTGGTCCCTTGTTGGACGCCCAGCAGGAATGACATGGACAAGACTTCTTTCCTCTCCAGGTAACAGTCTGAATGTGATTTTCAGAGGTGTCCCTGGTGTTGACTTTGCAGGATTTGGTAAATCCGTGTGGAGATCATGGGTCTCTGTGGTCACTTTGAGGATTTAGGCTGGATGGTTTGGAGGGTTTAGGGAGGTGCCAGAGACTCCAGATGGGAAGAAGTGTTTACTTAAAACAAGGCCCTGTCTGACTAGGGACCACTGGAACACAGGCTGAGCCTCCTTGTTGGAGTCACAGCACAGACCTGCAGCCGGGAATTAGCTTCTTATACACGCGCTCCGTCCGGGTCTGAGCGGGGTTCCTTCCTCCCAGCTGCTGCCGCACAGCTTTAGCGTGTGTCAAGAAGCTACAGCTTGCGGGCACGGTGACCCACGCCTCTCATCCCAGCGCTTTGAGAGGCCGAGGCCAGATGGTCGCTTAAGCCCAGGCGTTTGAGACCAGCCTGGGCAACATAGCGAGACTTCATCTCTACCAAAACAAAACGAAACTGGGGCCAGGCATGGTGGTGCACACCTGTAATCCCAGTCACTCGGGAGGTGAGGGCATGAGAATCGCTTGAACCCGGGAGGTGGAGCTTACAGCGAGCTGTGATTGTGCCACTGCACTCCAGCCTGGGCGACAGAGCGAGACCCTGTCTCAAAAAAACAAAAGACAAAACAAAACAAAAAACAAAAATATCAACCCTGCAGCACAGCTCCTGTTTCCTGCAGGAGGAAGCAGCTGCCAGCCCCTCCAGGGAAGGCGGGCCCTGTGCTTCTCCTCCGCCTATGCCTGCAGGACCCTCTCCCTGTGAGGGGAGGGGCGGGGGCTCCACTGGAATAGAGGTTTCCAGGCTCTCCTCTATTTTCTGGAAAGCCCTTCTTGAATGGGGACCTGAGGGCCTCTGCCCGTGTCCCTGCTGCAGGAAGACACCCCCACTCCCAGGCTGACTTCACACAAGCCTTGCTTCCTTTTGTCTTCACTTCTCTCGGAGGCAGAGGGGCCTTCGCCCTGTGCCTGGGGTGTCTCTGGGATGCGCCTGGGGATGTCTGGAGCCACGCAGTGGGATCTTTTGAGCCCTGAGGGTGGAAACCTTCCTTTGGAAGGCGATCTGGATTGTCAGAAGAGGAATGTGGCAGGACCTGGGAGGGGTGGTGGGGAGGGGTGCCGTGGGTCACGGGTGGGCGATACCCCTGTTCTGGGGGTAGGACGCTCCCTGTGGCCTTTCCACAGGTATCATTCTCTGTCACTTCCCGGCCTCAGTTTTCTTGCTTGCTTTCTGTTTTTAAAGATGGGGTCTCACTATGTTACTCGGGCTGGCCCTGAACCCCTGGGCTCTAAGCAATCCTCCCGCCTCAGGCTCTGAGTAGCTGGGACTACAGGCATGCATCATACTGGGCCTCAGGGTTTTGTTTTTTGTAAAATGAGAGTTGAGTCAGATGATCTTCAAGGCATCTCTGACATTTGAGAATTCCTGGACACGTCAACAGCTGCCTATTAGGGTCTCCCCTTGTATCTCCTAGGTGGCTCCTGATTTTAAGGCATGGCTTTGCCCAGGAGGCCTCGTTCAGATGAGAGGGCTCCAGTGCTAGGGGTTGGGCCTGTCCTTCCTCTGCCCAGCAGCTCCCTGGGCTCTGGTGTCCCTGGCGCCAGGCATGCATTCCCAGGAAGGAAGACACTTTTGCCCTGTTCTATTGCGCTTTTGGAATCTACCAGGGTCTCAGGTATCTGCTGTCTGTCTCCGGGGCTGATGCCTCCCCCCATCTGTGGATGGAGGGGCCGTATCTCTGCAGAGCCGCCTCTGGTCTGTGGATGGAGGGGCCGTTTCTCTGCACAGCCTCCCCCTGTCTGCGGATGGAGGTCTGTGAATGGAGTCGCTGTCTCTCTGGAGAGCTGTCCCCTGTCTGTGGATGGAGTGGCTGTGCCTCTGGAGAGAGGCTGCAGGTTTGTGGGGCTTCTGCTGTGAAGCCAGGACATCCTGTTTGGTGAGAAAAACATCTCAGGGAGAGTCAAGAGATTGCGGAATCCTAATGTCAAAGCCAACATATGGAAATGTGTTTCTCCTGAGGAAGGACGACATCCCGCTTGCTCCACAGTGGCCGACGCCCCACAGCCGCTTTCTTGCTGCCTGTAGAAGAGGGTGAAGCTGTCTCTTTTCCTTTTGCAGGATGTGCAGAACAAGTTAAAGGAGTCAGCACAGTGCGTCGGGGACGAATTCATGAACTGTAAGCTGGCTACCAGGGCCAAGGTATTTTTCTAACTTTGAAGAGTCTTTCCCTTTTTAACCAGAGAAACAACAGTTTTAACCCTGTGTAGTGATTCTGCCTCCTCTGCGTGGCAAGGATTATGCTGACATCTGTCGCATGATTTCCTCATTTAACCCTTGTTTTAGCTGCTCTGACACAGGGCTGGGAGGCCTGTTTTACGGATGGAGAAACAGGCTCGGCGAGCCAAGGTCCCGAGCCTCTAAGCAGCAGGGCCGGGATGCGGCTGAGCTCTGACCTCAGGCCCTCCAGGCACCCCGTGCCCTCTGCCCCTTTCTGTGACTCAGACAGCCGGACGCTTGTGTCACTGCCTCTTCAGATTTCTGGGGATTCATTGTTGCATCTGTTTATTATTGAATGTTTGAAATCTGGTCTTTTTCCAAAAAGGACTAAGGTAGCTACTTGGTAGTTTTTTTTTTTGTTTTTTCTCTTTAAACCTCTTCTTCAGGCCGGCACGGTGGCTCATGCCTATAATCTCAGCACTTTGGGAGGCCGAGGCTGTCGGATCACTTGAGGTCAGGAGTCTGAGACTAGCCTGGCCAACATAGCAAAACCCCATCTCTCATGAAAATACAAAAAAAAAAAAAAAAAAAAACTGGCCGGGCATGGTAGCTCATGCCTGTAATCCTAGCACTTTGGGAGGCCGAGGCGGGCGGATCACGAGGTCAGGAGTTCAAGACTAGCCTGACTAACATGGTGAAACCCCGTCTCTACTAAAAATGCAAAAATTAGCCAGGTGCGGTGGCACATACCTGTAATCCCAGCTACTCAGGAGGCTGAGGCAGGAGAATCACTTTAACCCAGGAGGCGAAAGTTGGAGTGAGCCGAGATCGCATGCCACTGCACTCTAGCCTGGGTGACAGAGACTCCATCAAAAAAAAGAAAAAAAATATTAGCTAGGCCTGGTGGCAGGCACCTGTAATCCTAGCTACTTGGGAGACTGAGGCAGGAGGATTATTTGAACCCAGGAGGCAGAGGCTGCAGTGAGCCGAGGTCATGTTACCGCACTCCAGCCTGGGTAACAGACTCAGACTTTGTCTCAAAAACAACAATAGCAACAACAAAAAAACCAGAAAAAAACCTGCTTCTTCATACAAAAGTAAAAAATCTAATTTTATTTTATTTTATTTTTTGAGACAAGGTCTTGCTCTGTCCCCAAGGCTGTAGTGCAGTGGCACAATCATAGGTCATTGCAGCCTTGACCTGCTGGGTTCCAGCGATTCTCCCACCTCAGCCTCCCATAACAGCTGGGACTACAGGCGTGTGCCACAACACTTGGCTGATTTGTTTGTTTTCGGTATAGATGAAGTCTCACTGTGTTGCCCAGGCTGGCCTTGAACTCTTGGCCTCAAGCAGTCCTCCTGGCATGGCCCCCCAAAGTGCTGGGATTATAGGCATGAGCCGCCACGCCTGGCCAGATCTTTTACCTTCATTTTACTCACTGAGCTTTCTGTTTTCTGAGCACTGGTAGGTAGTATCAAAGCTTCTAAAAAGTCTTTGGGAATAAATGAGGCATACAAGAGGCCTTCCCGCCATGTGGAGAGTCTTTCAGGAATTTATGTTCACTGTGTTTCACTTGAAGATTGTTTGTTTTTATTTTTGTTGTTTTCTGGAGACAGGGTCCCCAGGATGGAGTGCAGTGTTGTGATCATGGCTCTTTGCAGCCTGGAACTCCTGGGCTCAAGTGATCCTCCTGCCTCAGCCCTCTGTAAGCACCTGGGACCACAGGTGCTCCACCACAGTTGGCTAATTTTTTTGATTTTTTGGGAAAGATGGGGTCTCACTGTGTTGCCTAGGCTGTTCTTAAACTCCCAGGCTCTAGCGATCCTCTTGCCTCTCTCCCAGAGTGCTGGGGTACAGGTGTGAGTCACTGTATCCAGCTAAAGATGATGATGATGATGATGATGATTATTATTATTATTATTATTTGAGATGGAGTCTCGCTCTGTCGCCCAGGCTGGAGAGCAGTGGTGCGATCTCGGCTCACTGCAAGCTTTGCCTCCCGGGTTCACGCCATTCTCCTGCCTCAGCCTCCCAATTAGCTAGGACTACAGGCGCCCAACACCAGGCCTGGCTAATTTTTTGTATTTTTAGTAGAGACGGGGTTTCACCGTGGTCTTGATCTCCTGATCTCGTGATCCACCCACCTCGGCCTCCCAGAGTGCTGAGATTACAGGTGTGAGGCACCGTGCCCGGCAAGATTATTTGAGGGTTTTGTTGGTTTGTTTGTTTTGAGACAGAGTCTCGCTCTGTTGCCCAGACTGGAGTGCAGTGGTGCGATCTCAGCTCACTGCAACTTCTGCCTCCCAGGTTCAAGTAATTTTCCTGTCTCAGCCTCCAGAGTAACTGGGATCATAGGCGCCTGCCACCATGCCCAGCTAATTTTTGTATTTTTTGTAGAGACGGGGGTTTCACCATATTGGTCAGGCTGGTCTCGAACTCCTGACCTCGGGTGATCTACCTGCCTCGGCCTCCCAAAGTGCTGGGATTACAGGTGTGAGTGACCGCCCCTGGCCTTATTTGAGTGTTTTTGGATAGGTCCTCCGGTGTGATGGGATTTCAGTGGACTCTGTGGTCCTCATCCCAGGGCTCATTTGTCTTCGTGTTTGTGGCATGCAGGTGATGACGGTTTTCGTTTCTTTTTCGGACGTACAGAGTGATCCCTGCAGGCCTGGAGGAGTGGGGCTCTCGGGGTGGCTCATGGACCTGCTGGGTCTCCCATGGCTCAGCTTTTGGGGGACTGGCTGCTCCCGTCTGACAGGTGCTCCCCAGTGAGTAACACATAGTCTCTCTCCCTCTCCGCATCATGTCAGGACTTCCTCCCAGCTGACATCCAGGCTCAGTTTGCCATCAGCCGGGAGCTAATCCGGAACATCTACAACAGCTTTCACAAGCTTCGCGACAGGGCTGAGCGGATCGCGTCCCGGGCCATCGACAACGCGGCAGATCTTCTCATATTTGGGAAGGAGCTAAGGCAGGTGACCTTTCAGCTTCTGCAGGGGCATGCGCGGTGGGACGGGAATCCATGCTGGTGAAGGGCTTGAGCAGAAAGTGCATTTACCGTAATAACCAGCATCCTGACCCGTTTCACCCCAGAAGGGGCAGAAAGTGGGTCGGGCACATGGGGGGGTCATATTTAGAAGAATCACGGGAGAATTTCAGCCCTGAAACACAGATTTCTGAGCACAAGTAAATGCTCACCAGTTTCTAGTCTGGTAGTTTTCCCACTGTCAGGGTGAGACTTTAAAAAAAGATCCCAGGCCAGGTGGCTCACACCTGTGATCCCAGCACTTTGGGAGGCCAAGGCGGGTGGATCACTTGAGGTCAGGAGTTCAAGACCAGCCTGGCCAAGATGGTGAAACTCCGTGTCTACTAAAAATACACACACACAAAAAAATTAGCTGGGCATGGTGGTGAGTGCCTGTAATCCCAGCTACTTGGGAGGCTGAGGCGGAGAATTGCTTGGACCTGGGAGGTGGAGGTTGCAGTGAGCTGAGATTGGGCCACTGCACTCCAGCCTGGGCGACAGAGCAAGACTCCATCTCAAAAAAAGGAAAAAAAGATCCCTTTGACTTGGGGAAGAACAGACCATGGGCTGGCAATGCTTCCTTTGCCTGAGGGGAGGGGAGACCCCACCCAGGACTCTGCTCCCCCCAGCAGTGCCCCTCACCTGTGCACACATGTCACCTGGGGGCTGGTAGGGAAGAACAGATGCAGCAGGGCCTGGGGTGCAGCCCCAGGGCCACCCTTTGTCCTGGGCTTCCAGGGTCCCCACAGGCCACTCTTTGAGCAGCAGGGGCATAGGACGGGGGAGCGTGCAGGTTGCCATGGAGGACGCAGTGTTGAGAGCTGCGTGTCTGTGGCGGGGGATGCCAGGCTCGACTGCGGGGTGAGCTCCAGGCCTTGAGTGTCTCCTCTCGTGTGCTTGCTCCCTCAGTGCAATCGGGTCCGACACAACCCCGCTGCCCTCCTGGGCCGCTCTGAACAGCAGCACCTGGGGGTCCCTGAAGCAGGCTCTGAAAGGCCTGTCTGTGGAATTCGCGCTGCTCGCCGATAAGGCCGCACAACAGGTGAGTGGATCGGTTCTCCCAGGCGCCTGTTCCAGAGAACACACTATGCCTTGGCATGGGGAGCGCCTCCTGCTTACACGGGCTTCACAGTTTGTTTTTGTTTCGTTTTTTTGAGACGGAGTCTCGCTCTGTCGCCAGGCTGGAGCGCTGTGGTGCGATCTTGGCTCACTGCAACCTCCGCCTCCCGGGTTCAAGTGATTCTCCTCCCTTAGCCTCCTGAGTAGCTGGGACTACAGGTGTCCACCACCACGCCTGGCTAATTTTTTGTATTTTTAATAGAGACAAGGTTTCACCATGTTGGTCAGGCTGGTCTCGAACTCCTGACCTCAGGTGATCCGCCCACCTCGGCCTCCCAAAGTGCTGGGATTACAGGTGTGAGCCACTGTGCCCGGCCGGCTTCCCAGTTGTGAGCTGAGTGAGTGAGCAGCTGTGCCCTGGGTGGGAACTGTCTGTCCCCATCTGTTCCTGGTGGCTCCTAGGAGTGTTGATGCTTTCGAGAGGGGTTGCCAGTGACAAAACAGATAGGGCTGTAGTCTTGAGTGTTGATTTTGCTGAGGTTGGAAGAGAAGATAGACTCTGTCTTTGAAAAGATCATCTCAGGCTTCCAGGCATGCTCCTGGGTGGGCCAGATAGTTCCCGCTTTGCTGTCTGAGTCAGCTAGGATTTGGCACTGGAGACTTAACTCATCAGAATAATGATGAAGCCCCAGCACCCAAGAGGCTCCCACCTCCCACTCCACACACAACCTTAGGAAGTGCTTCTGCTGCATGGGCAGAAGCTGTTTTTAGAAATCCGCCACGATCTTGGAGTAATTTGGGATCAGTTTGAAGATACGGTGTTTACTATCACGCTGCAAGGCTCATCTGGGTGCTTTTATGTTAAAAAACTGTTACGTGGCTGGGAATGGCGGCTCACACCTATCATCCCAGTGCTTTGGGAGGCCGAGGCAGGAGGACTGCTTGAGCCCAGGAGTTCGAGACCCAGCCTGGGTAACAGAACAAGATCTCATCTCTATATATAAAAAAAAAAATTAGCCAGGGGTGGTGGTGCATGCGTGTAGTCCCAGCTACTCAAGAGGCTGAGGTAGGAGGATCACCTGAACCCAAGAGGTAGAGGCTTCAGTGAGCCGTGAGGGTGCCAGTGCACTCCAGCCTGGGCGAGAGAGTGAGACCCAGTCTCAAAAACAAAAAAAGCTGACATAGTTGTGAAGGTGGGAGCTTGCTACCTAGTTCCTATTTCTTGGGGAAGTGGCCTCCAGGCTGCTTGTTATTGGTTTGAAGTAAGTGATCAGATCATGCCCATGAGGGCCGCGCTCCCCGCTGAGCCCTGGAACTCCTGATGGCTTGGTGAACCCACCTGCTGTGGAGTCGGGGCTTTTCAAGCTGGAACCGGGATGCTCAGGTGCCCGTGACGTTTTTCATGCTGAAGAGGAAATTTGATGTCTTTGCTGGTGTGGAAAGTCCTGGGTTTTCTTCCTCTTCCGCCCCCGTGCTTGTGTGTTCCCTTTAGAAACGGAGGGAGGGCACTGTTGGTGTCTGTGGATTGGGGCTGGGTCTATTCTGTCTTTAGGTCTGTGTGCCCCCTGCCCCCAGGTGGAGGGGACCGAGAACATGGGACTGGGGCCTTGTCAGCATAGAGACAGAGGAGCTCACGGCCCCCTGCCCTGTGCAGCGTGCCTCTGTGCTGTGACTGTGCTCAAGCTACTTTGGTCTCCAGGCCTCAGTTTCCCCATCAATTCAATACAAGGGGGTTGGATCATATTATTAAAAGAGCTATTTTCTTTTCTTTTTTTTTTTTGAGACAAAGTCTCGCTCTGTCGCCCAGGCTGGAGTGCAGTGGTGTGATCTCGGCTCACTGCAACCTCTGCCTCCTGGGTTCAAGCGATTCTCCTGCCTCAGCCTCCCGAGTAGCTGGGATTACAGGTGCACACCACCACGCCTGGCTAATTTTTGCATTTTTAGTAGAGACGGGGTTTCACCATGTTGGCCGGGCTGGTCTCAAACTGCTGACCTCAGGTCATCCGCCCGCCTCGACCCCCCAAAGTGCTAGGATGACAGGCACGAGCCTCTGTGTGCGGCCAAAAGAGCTGTTTCTGTAATCTGCTGACCCTTTCCTCCAAACTCGGTGTGCAAAGCATAAAAGGTGTTCCTGTCATAGGGACCCAGACCCTTGCCACATTCCACTCCCTCTGGAGCAGGTGGCTGCCGGCGGGGTGCCCAGAGTGCCCCAGGGCTCTGCAGAGCGCAGGATCAGCATCACTCATGAGGTGATTTCCAAAATTTTTTCTGATTCAGCCCTGGATGCTGCATTTCCACCTTGAAGAGGAAGAGAAGGTTGAGGCTTCTGGTGCAGTAGGAGTCTGTGGCTTGAGGTTCTGCCCAGCTTTGTGACTCTTGGACATTTCATGAGTTGTGTTTTGGGACTGTGATGTCTGGAGAAGTGCTGTTTCCTGGATATCTCTCACTGTCCTTGGTTGTAGTGAAATTGAGCTTTTACATGGAACGAACCTCGAGGCCTTTCATTTGATGCAGCAAAAGTTCCATCTCACCCTTGCTGTTCAGTCAGAGGCAGGGAGGACCGTTTTTCCTAATTCTGCTTGTATTTACACCAGTGTTACTCTCCCCAGACCTGTTAGGAGCTGAAGGTAGCCATATCCCAGCAAGACACGTGAGACTCGGAGTAGGGTCTGTCTGTTCCAGGGTCTGGGTGATGGGGCCTGCGCCTTGGTTAAAGGCGCGTGCATTGATGGTTTAGGGCACATTTGTCCAACCGGTGGCCCACAGGCTGCATGTGGCCCAGGACGGCTTTGAATGTGGCCTAACACAAGTCCGTAAACTTGGCCGGGCACAGTGGCTCACGCCTGTAATCTCAGCACTTTGGGAGGCTGAGATGGGCAGATCACCTGAGGTCAGGAGTTTGAGACCAGCCCGGCCAACATGGTGAAACCCCATCTCTACTAAAAATACAAAAATTAGCTGGGCGTGGTGGCTTACACCTGTAATCCCAGCTACTCGGGAGGCTGAGGCAGGAGAATCGCTTGAACCTGGGAGGCGGAGGTTGCAGTGAGCTGAGATCACGCCACTGTACTCCAGCCTGTGTAACAGAGGAAGACTCTGTCTCAAAAAACCCCAAATCTGTAAACTTTCTGAAAACATGAGATTTATGCACAGATTTCCTTCCTTCCCTCCCTCCCTCCCTCTCTCTTTTGCTCATCAGCTGTCACAGTGTTAGTGTATTTTATGTGTGGCTCAAGACAATTCTTCTTCCAATGTGGCCCAGGGAAGCCAAAACATTGGACACCCCTGCTTTAGGGCATTGTCCAGCACTGAACCACAGATGGGACTTGGTGACAAATGACAAGCAGAGGGACCCCCGAGTTCCCCCTCTTCTGCTGGGCCAGGGAATAAGCCTCCATTCTCCTGAGCCCCTGCCTGGTCAGGTGGGAGCTGGGCATCTGCGGTCAGCTGGCGTTTTCCATCTTGAGTTTTAGAAACTCTTAGCACACCTCTTTTCCTGGCACATTTTACTGGCTGGAATCCCAGCTGCTTTGGGTGTGGGGTTGGTGGCTGGGGAGCTTCCTTGTTCAGTCCGCCTGAGGTCTGGCCTGGGCCGGTTCCTTCCTCCCAGAATCAGAGGGGCTCCCCAGAACCACCAGCCAGGTCTGCAGGGGGCCCCCTTCCCCACCAGCCCACCCATTACCAGGCGGAGACGCCTTCGAGCCCAGGTGTCTTGATGGGAACAAGGCCTGCGTTCCCGTGGGACAGGGGCATCTTAGGGTCCCCTGGGGTACAGCAGAGCCTGGGTAGCACCCCTGGCTCCCAGTCCAGGACTGTGTCCCATGAAACTCCTTCTAGTCATTTCTTCTGCCTGCACTATCTCTTGCTGAACTTGACCTGCAGGGCGTGGGGTGAGCTTTCCACCCCTGCCACGCGTGGAGCCCGGGGAATCGTGGAGGGAGCGTGGTCTCCCTGAGCTGCTCAGTGAGCTGTGGGGACTGAGGGCAGGAGCTGTGGGGACCGGATCCCTTCAGGGCCGGGGTGTGACTGAAGGCGTCGGTGTTGGGGGTTTCCCCAGGATACCTGCCGTGGGCCTGGCTTGGTTGCGGTTGTGGCTGGGGGGGTCGGTGGTGAGCTGTGCAGGTCAGGGGTGGATGGGCTGCCCCTTCCACTGCCTTCCCCGGACCCCTGCTGTCTCCAGAGCTTGGATCCTCCCCTCAGTGGCAGCCGGAGCCTAGGGCTTTGGACGGACTCTTCATACCACAGACGCCTCTGACCACTGTGCCTCCGGGCCGTGTGCACTGTGCCTGGCCTGCGCCCCCACCAAGCGCTGCTACCCGTGAACGCCGGGCTGGCGGAGGCAGTGTCTGCATGGGGTTCGGCCCGTGGGGGCTACCTCGTGTCACCCCCCAGGTGCTGTGGTGATCCTAGGAGCAGGGCATCCCTCTGCCATGACGGGGTCCCCTTCCACTCCAGGACTGCCCGCCCTTTGCTGTGCACTCACTGCCCTGTTGGGCTCTCTCTGTGGCTGTGCTGCCCGCACAGAACCTCGTGTGAGGGCCAGAGAGGAGCCTGTGTCCACCGCCACCCCCCGCCGCCGAGTGTGGTGCTTCTGCGTGCAGCCCGAGGCGGCCGCCTCTCTTGCTGGATCAACAGCGCGTCCTTCCTGCAGCTGCCGTCTTTCCTACCCTGCGCCCCCTTCCTAGGCCTGCGTTGCTCTCTCCTGTTACTGATGCGGAGACCACACCCTCGTTCTCCCCCGTGTCCCTCCCGGGCGTCCACGTTTTCCACACAGCTCACAGCGTCCGATGGGAGCTCGGGTTTTCTGCAGTGCTTGATGGAGCCGTAGGAGTGGGGGTTCTGGGGCGCCTGGCTCGCCCAGCGTGTGTGTCGGGAGATTCGCCGGCTTTGCGAAGGCCTGAGGCAGGCACGGCAGGCCGGGCTGATGAGCAGGAGGGTGGGCAGCCGTCCCGCGGGAACGCAGGCCTTGTTCCCATCCAGACTCCTGGGCTCGAAGGCGTCTCCGCTTGGTCATGGGTGGGCCGGTGGGGAAGCGGACCCCGTGCAGACCTCGCTGGTGGTTCTGGGGGCCTTTCTGACTCTGGGAGGAAGGAACCGGCCCAGGCCAGGCTTGGGTCTGAGTTCCCGGGCAGGGGCCCGGTCTTATATGCATCCGCGTGGGTGAGCTCCCCCTCGCCTTCCAGGGTAAGCAGGAAGAGAATGACGTGGTGGAGAAGCTGAATCTCTTCTTGGATCTGCTGCAGTCCTATAAGGTGAGTGCTCCTTGGTTGGGGGCAGAACTTTCAGGAATGATCTTAGGATCCTTCAAGGGTCTAACTCCTGGGAGACGGAGGAGGAGCTGAGAAGCCAGGGCTGCAGGGGGAGACGGGGCCTTCCGTCTCGCGGGGGTGCTTCCCCCGGCCAGCTCCGCAGGGCCTGGTGCGGGCATTGGGGGCAGCGGCGAATACCTCCCCTGGCCCGGCAGGACCTGTGCGAGCGGCATGAGAAGGGCGTGCTACACAAGCACCAGCGGGCGCTGCACAAGTACAGCCTGATGAAGAGGCAAATGATGAGCGCCGCCGCGCAGAACCGCGAGCCGGAGTCCGTGGAGCAGCTGGAGTCCCGCATCGTGGAGGTGGGTGGCGTGGCGGCCGAGCAGGCCCGTGGGAGCCTTTCCCCTCCTGGCCATGGTGGGACCACAGCCCTCCTGGTGGGCTCCCCTGGGTTGGCTCCATGTGTCTGGAACAGAGCTGGGGGTGCAGTGGAGGCAGGGAGCCGGCCCGGGTGCCCAGAGTGACGCGGCTCCCTGCCCGGCGCTCCCTCCCCGGCCCTCTCTTACCTCGCCACCTTCCAAATGCCTGGTGAAGGCTGAAGGAGAAGGGGCCGTCCTGGCGCAGGGAGCACGCTGGTGTTCTGGCCTTGGTGCTCTGGTTGCCGGCTGGGTTCCAAGGGCGGCTGTTTGCTCTGCAGCAGGAGAACGCGATTCAGACAATGGAGCTGCGGAACTACTTCTCCCTGTACTGCCTGCACCAGGAGACGCAGCTCATCCACGTCTACCTGCCCCTCACCTCCCACATCCTCCGCGCCTTCGTCAACTCTCAGATCCAAGGACACAAGGAGGTGAGTCCGCCCTGCCCCGGCCGCTGTCTCAGTCACGGCCTTTCGTTGTCCCGCCGCCCTTCCTTCCAGCCTGGTGGCGCGGTGGCCGGCCGCCCTGCAGAGGTGTTTTAGTGCAGTGGGGATCCTTATGGGCCTTGGAACACGGTGCTCACCCAGATCTTCTAGTCTCCTGTGTAGCCAAAATCAGAATCGTGAGGGTGTCCCCAGTGATTCCTGGGGGGTGGAGGGAGGAGCAGACAGGGACAGTTTGCCTTCTGGAGGGATTTGAGAAGTCCAAGGCCCCCGCACCCTGAGGCGGAGAGAAGGGTTCTGGGCGCCTGGGAGCGCGTAGGTGGGTGTTTCTCCGAAGATCCCTGGCCGGCTTCCTCCAGATGGCGGTTCCTTCAGCCTGTGAGAAGAAACGCTCCCAAGGTCCTGGGAGAAGCCGCCCTTGATTTCTGGTGGCTGGCTCACTGTAGCGCCGCTGGGATTACAGGCCTGAGCCCCTGTGCCTGGCTGAAATTCTGTTTATTAAGTAGCTGCAAGCAGCTTTGAAGCCGTGGTCTGTGGTTTGTGTTGAACAGCACCGAGTGTCTGGGATGGTCACGAGATTCCACACTGTCCCCGGGAGGTGCTTGGTGCCTTGGGTGCCGTCCAGCAGTTTGGGAATGGCAGGCTGGAGGCGGCCGTGGTGGGGCTGGAGAGGTGGGGACAGCTGCTGTATTAGGAGCATCACTGTGTGTGACATGGCCAGGGTCTCAGGGACCAGGTTGGGTTTGGACATGTGAGTGGCTGGGTGTGTCCTCAGTGAAGGAACGTGACCAACAGGCGGGACCCTGTCCTGCCCAGGGCATGATGCCATAACCCCAGTCCTACCAGGCTTTTTATTATGGTGATGAGGAATTTCCAGTCCTGTGATGCTGAGATGAGTGTGCTGTGGTCCAGTGACTCAGGCCCCCAGGGTGCGCCCTGCCCTTCTCTGGCCACCTGAGCCCCTGCCTGGCAGGTCTTGGCCTGACCCCTGCCTCACTGCCACGCTCCCCTCCTCACATCCACAGCATCCGTTCCTTGCCCTGGTTCCCAAAGTGCTTGGCGAGTGGGGCTGCCGTTTGCATTTGGTTTGGGTGTTACTGATTTGGTGGATGTGGTCTCTGTGTTTCTGGTTTGCTGTTTGGTTTTGAGATGGAGTCTTGCTCTGTCGCCCAAGCTGGAGGGCTGTGGTGTCATCACAGCTCACTGCAGCCCCAGTCTCCTGAGTAGCTGGGACCACAGGCAGGCGCCACCACGTCCGACTAATATTTCTGATTTTCTGTGGAGACAGGGTATCCCTATGTTGCCCAGGCTGGCCTTGGTGTTGGACCTGTCAAGGCTTCATGAGGCCAGTGCCCACACGGCGGCCAGAGCATGTACTGGCGATGACGCGATAGTCGTGTTTCTCACGATTCCACGGCAGGCAGATTTGCGGCCCTTTGGTCCTGGGTGCAGAGACTGAGGCGTGGGCATCTGTGACCACAGGACACATGAGGTCGCTGGTCCACTCCTTGTTTGGGCTTCCTCTGTGCAGGATGGGCAGTACTGGTTCTGCCAGAGGTTCGAGGAGCTGACGCACCCGAGGGCCTCTCCCTCCTTGTCACTGGCAGGGGAAGGAACTGGGATTAGAGTGTGAGGAGCAGCCCCGGCCCCGCCTGCTGATGTTGTTCTCTTCGTGTTGCCTTTCAGATGAGCAAGGTGTGGAACGACCTGAGGCCCAAGCTCAGCTGCCTCTTTGCGGGACCACACAGTGCCCTGACCCCACCGTGTTCCCCGCCGGAGGACGGTCTGTGTCCTCACTAGCGCCTGAGGCGGAGGTGGTGCTCCCTGCGGCCGCACTAAAACCTCTTTCCAAACGGTGTGTCCGGTGTAATTCCCTTTGGACAGCAGCTCCCCTCCCCGCCACGTGCTGCAGCCGGAGCAGAGGAGCTCACGCCTGCGGGTCGGGAGGGGCGTCCATGGATCACAAGAGCAGCTGGGCCACACCGCCCTTCGCCCTGTGGCCTGCTAGCCTGGTGGAGAGGGGTGGTGGGGTTCTCTGGAATGGTTTTCTTCTGATACCGAGAGCCCTGCTGGGAGGCAGGGATCTCTCATCTCACAGTTTGTGCCTGGGAGAGCGTGGGGGCGGGGCCTCCAGGTGTTGGAACAGTCGGGAGGGGCAGCGTCATGGTGCTCAGTCAGCCAAGGAGAGAGAGAGGGCAGGGCCGCCCTGCAGCCCAGGCATGGGACTGACCACGGACAGCAAGGGGACAGCCAGTGGTGCCAAGGCTGGGAGGGAGGGCCGTCGGGCATGGGACACGCACGGTGAATTTTCTAGGGAACTCGCTGCAGTCAACACCAGGAGCCCTGGTCTGGGAGTGGCCTGTGGGGTCCAGTGGCCTCATGCCCTGTGTCCACACCATGACCCCATGTGTGCCCCTGTGTCCACACCATGACCCTGTGTGTGCTTGTGGCCTCAGGCCTGGAAGACAAAGGCGTGACGGAGAGCTGGGGCTCTGAGAGCGGACGCTGCAGCAGCTCTGTTCTCATCCCCTGGACTCCCTTGATTTCTGGTGACCAGTGTTGGAGTCTGCACCATGCGGCACTGAGGCTGGATGGGCTGGCAGAGGACGGGGGGGACGTGGGGGACGTGTGTTCCATTCCAGCTGGGGCTCTAGAGGAGGGATAGCCCCTTTTTAAGTGGATTTTCTTCTCTGAGGTGCCCAGAGCCCTCCTCCCAGCCTCTTGCCACGCACGTGCTGTCCCGGCCACCTGCCCACAGAGGGGAACTGGTCTTTCAGCCCCTTCCCTTCTCTGGGTGAGGAAGGCCAGTCTCCTGAGCTCTGTGGGGCTGCAATGTCCACCTCAGGCCTGGGTCTGCTCCTGCCCCAAACCCCTTTTGTGGAAGGCACACGGAGCCAGGCTGGGCTCCTGGACCCCTGCACTTCTCCGGAGCCTGAGGCCCCTCCCTGGCCGGGGGGAGACGCTGGAAGAGGCCCTCCGGGCTCCAGGGTTTCCGAGGTCCCTCCATTCTGCAGATGCTTGCTGGCCTCCGGGGTGTTCTCTCACGGAGGATGCTTCCCTTCCACCTGTACCTACGGGCAGCTCATGGTCCCGGGATGGAAAGGGGACTCTGTGTGTACCTCCCAGGCAGGGGATCCGTCGTCCACTGTGAGCCAGCCAGAGGGAGCGGCTGTGCTGACTTGGGGGCTGTGGGGCTTGGGCCCAGCCCGGCCTGTGGGTTCTGCTGGTGCCTTCCTGCTGTGGGGTGGGCTGCTTCCTCCTGGCCAGATGAGCAGAGGAAATGTTCTCTTTGGAGCCAAGGGGGTGGGCTGTCCCATGAGTCCCTAGCCCACCCAAGTCTTGGGCTGTGCTGCCTTCTGACCCCCCTCTGCAGAGACAGGTTCTCAGTTGGCATGAGTGGCACTGTGACACCTGAGCCATGAAGCGTGACCCTGTGTGGGCAGAAGGGTGCAAGGACTCTCCGTCCTTCCTGCACCTGCCTGGGGCCTGTCCAGCTGCAGGACCATAGAGGCTGTGGGGAGCTGTGGCGGGCATCAGGCGCTGCGGCCTCTGTGTCTCCAGAGGAGGCAAGGCACGCGCTCCTGACACAGCCCTCCAAGGAGAGAGCAAGACTTCAGAATGAGCTTTTCTGAAGGAGCTTTCCTGGCAGGGACTCCGGGATCAGTGAGTGTATGAGAGGCCACATGCCTGGTGGCATCTCCCTGTGGTGAAAACTTTAGGAGCAGGGTCTCAGGGTCCTCGTATCCAGAGGCTGAGGATGGAGCTGGAAAGCAGGAGGGCAGGGGTGAGGAGGGAGCAGGAGGGCAGGGGTGAGAGGGAATAGGAGGGAAGGGGTGAGGGGGAGCAGAAGAGGGGTGAGAGGGAGCAGGAGAGCAGAGGTCGGGGGGACAGACGGGCAGGGGTGAGGAGAGAGCAAGAGGGCAGGGATGAGGGGGGACAGGAGGGCAG
>NW_016803657.1:3938497-3956746 GCF_001698545.2 Rhinopithecus bieti | reverse complement strand
GGGCAGGGGTGAGGAGGGACAGGAGGGCAGAGGTGAGGGGACAGGAGGGCAGGGGTGAGGAGAGCAAAAGGGCAGGGGTTGGGGGGCTGGAGAGCAGGGGTGCGAGGGTCAGGAGGGCGGGGTGAAGGGGGGGCTGGAGGGCAGCCCGTCTCCCATGTGTGACTGTGGCCACTTCCTGTGTGCCCTGGTGTCGGCTCTGTGGAGGGGTGGGCACTGGCTTTGGAACACCTCCCTCCCAGTGCCTTCTAAAGGGCAGCAGAAAGAGGCCTGCCAGGCAGGGGCAGCAGAGGCCACCTTTCTTCTTCTTTCTTGGCCCCCGCCCTGTGCTGCCCGGGCAGGTCCCCAGGCCCAGGCGCTGAGAGGCTTTGCTTACTGCTGCAGGTGGAGGCCCGGTGCTGGAGGGAGAGGGGGGTTCCCCGCACGCCTCTCCAGCCCTCCTGCTGCCCATGGCCCAAGCCCAAGCCCAAGCCTGTGCCGGTCATTGCGGCCTCACCCAGCTGGCAGGGACAGCTGTGTGTAATGCTGCTGGAGATGCCAGATGCCACGTGCCCTGTGAGGACGGCTGGCAGAGCCGCGGTAGGGGGACTGTCAATCATGGTGAAAGGGGACATTTTCAGTGGGTCCTCCTGGTTCGTGTCCTGCATACTCGGGCACTGTGCAGACAGCTGCCCTTTGTCTGCTGGAGACAATGCAGGCAGGGGAGACAGGTTTAGGGCTCTGATGTGGGGCACGGGGACTCCGAGCTGAGGGATGTCAGGGCGGCTCTGTGCATCTGAGGCTTTTGCTCTTGCTTTGCGGGTCTGTTCATGTCCAAAGCACTTTAGGAGGCTACAGGGATCAATACCCAATATACCCAATAAACTGGAATTGTTTACACGTGACCTACATTTTGGACCGTTTATCAATAAACGTGTGAACAACTGTTATTAAACATGTATGAAAGTTGGGCAGGGGAGGGGACTAGCCTATGAGGTGTTCAATCTGGGTTTTAGCCCAGAGCCCTTGGCCGAGCCTCAGCTTCCCACACTGTGCAGGGGGTTTTGAGAGGACACATCCCCAGCTTGCGGCTGTGTGCCCCGAGCATGTGTGCCCCTGCCCTGGGCCAGCTGCCCGCCTCGGGAGCAGTCTCCATCCTCTCCTACCTCTGTGTGGCAGCGCGGGCCGAAGCCCAGCACATCTGGCAGCTTCCTGTGGAGGGGACCTGGCAGGCTGTGCTGGTGTCCAGAGGAGGACGTTTAAAAGGTTAGAGACTGGCCAGGCGTGGTGGCTCACGCCTGTAATCCCAGCACTTTGGGAGGCTGAGGCGGGTGGATCACCTGAGGTCAGGAGTTCAAGACCAGCCTGGCCCACATGGGGAAACCCCATCTCTACTAAACATACAAATATTAGTTGGGTGTGGCAGTGTGCACCTGTAATTTCACCTCTTCAGGAGGCTGAGATGGGAGGATCGCTTGAACCTGGGAGGCGGAGAGTGAACTGAGACGAGATCGTGCCACTGTACTCCAGGCTGGGCAACAGAGCGAGACTCTGTCTCCAAAAGAAAAAAAAAACCGCTAGAGACCTTTATTTTCCTTTCCATCCAGTCCATTCCAGACAAAACCCAGCTCCGAGCCACTCGGTGCCCCCAGGTGAGGACGGTTTGCGGCTGTTCAGCAGCCACGTCTCCTGCCCAGGGGCTGCCCTGGGCTCCTGCTAGACCACGTCCACCTCGCGGAGCTTGTAGTCCAGGATGGTGTCCTGACCCTGGAACTTGAAGTACCCGTGGAATTTCTTCTTCTGAAGCAGGAGTGGAAACCAGTAGCGGTCGTCGGGCCACATGTCCTTGAAGGGGATCTGGTCCAGCTGGAACCAGCATGGGCGCATTTCTGTACCGAGGGGGGAAGAGCGGCACTGATGTGCAACCCAGACTTCATGCTTAAAAACACGGTTTTCCGGCCGGGCGCGGCGGCTCATGCCTGGAATCCCAGCACTGTGGGAGGCCGAGGTGGGCAGATCATGAGGTCAGGAGATTGAGACCAGCCTGGCCAACATGGTGAAACCCTGTCTCTACTAAAAATACAAAAAATTAGCCAGGTGTGGTGGCGGGCGCCTGTAGTCCCAGCTACTTGGGAGACTGAGGCAGGAGAATGGCGTGAACCTGGGAGGCAGAGTTTGCAGTGAGCCGAGATGGTGCCACTGTACTCCAGCCTGGGCGACAGAGCGAGACTCCATCTCAACAACAACAACAAAAACATGTTTTTTTGTAGAGATAGGGTCTCATTATATTGCCCAGACTGGTCTTGAACTCCTGGGCTTAAGCGATCCTTCTGCCTTGGCCCCCCAGTGCTGGGATTCCAGGTGTGAGCCCTGGCATCTGGCCAGCCCCAATTTACACTGACTCTCTGAGGAGTTCATCGAGTGATCGTGAGGAACCTGACGATCGTTTATATTTAATCCTCATGACCATGTTTCTCATTTTAGGGTAGGAAAATGGGTGCAGAGCAGGGGCGGGTACACTGCTGGAGCCTCAGTGCAGAGACCACGGCTCATGGGCCCCACGCTGGCACTGTGGGGTGGAGGGGACGCAGGCTGCCCGCTGCCTGGCACTCAGAGATGGTTTGGGCTGATGGCCTTTCTCCCAGACAGGAGATGGGACCTGCATAGTGGGGAGGGGGAGCAGGCCCCGTGAGACTCACCGTCGCTCTCCATGGGGGTCCCCTGGACACTGTCTGTGCAGAAGACATGCACGTCCATGAGCTCAGGCTCGCCCACGAACTCAAACATGATCTGGCCCACCTTGTGCAGGGCGTCCACCGTCAGACCGCTCTCCTCCTGCAGCTCCCTGTGGGCAGAGGTGGATGGGGGAGGGAGGGAGGCCGTCAGGGCATGGCACCACGCCCACACAATGGCAGGGAGGAGCTGGGCATCTACACACAGCCCAGGGAGCCACCAGGGTGGATGGGAGACCCAGAGGATGTCGCCCAGAAGGCATTAGCTGGTTCTGACCTGGCTGAGCTTCAGAATCAGCTTGAACTGTGAAGACACTGAGTTTGGTTGAGCGGCTCTGGGGAGGGGCCCGGAGGTGGTGTGGAGCCGCTGGTGGGAGGAACACAGTTCTTGCCCGTGCTGTATGTGTACCAATGACAGCCTAGGCCCAGTGGAGTCAGCCACTTGTCCATGGTCTTGAGACCTGAGGGTGGCAGGGTGGGGACCAACCCCACTTCCTTCATTCCCGGTTACTTGCTTTTCTATGGCTGAGCATCAGAGCCCATGTAGTGGTAGTTATGACCGCCGGGGCCCTGGGACGCTGGTTCCGGGAACCCGGGCTCTATATTCTGGGCCTGTCTGCCCAAAGAAACGTCTTCGCAGCCTGGTGCCCCTTCTCTGAGAACACAGGATGAAACCACAGGCTTCTATGATCTCTTTCCTGAAGGAGGAGCTCTGGTTTTAACTCTGGCCCCCGGACTGACCACACGGGACATGTGGCCTGGTCCTCTTCCTGCATGTTCTCGGGACATGCTCCCCACAGCTGTGCCTAGAGGAGGTGTGAGGGGCTGACTTCACCACGGAGTGCTCAAGTGCTGCCGTGCCTGGGAACAAGCCCTTCCCTGCTTCCCGCACCCAGAGCCAGAAGCCTTCCCCGAAGTAGTCTAATGCTGTTGCTAATTTAAAAATTACATATTTGTTGTAGACAACCAGGAAACAAAACGCCATAAACTCATCACCCAGGAATGCTACCATTTCAGTGTTTTTCCTTTGGCTTTCTCCTCTGTTCATCTCTTAGAAAATGCAAACATTAACTCTTAATACCTTAAAGTTAAAAAATAAAAATGCAAACAGGTTGGGTACAGGGTGGCTCATGCCTGTAATCCCAGCACTTTGGGAGGCCAGGGTGGGAGGATCCCTTGAGCCCAGGAGTTTGAGACCAGCCTGGGCAACATGGCAAAACCGTTTCTACAAAAAGAAGTAAAATTAGCCAGGCATGGTGGCACTCGCCTGTAGTCCCAGCTACTCAGGAGACTGAGATGAGAGGAATGCTTGAGCCCAGGAGTTGGAGGCTGCAGTGAGGTGTGATCACTGCACTGCATTCCAGCCTGGGCAACCGAGCTAGACCCTGTCTAAAAAAAAAAAAAAAAAAAAAAAGGCAAACGTTATACACACTTACGCTGTGGGCTTTCCACACAAGAAAGGAGTGCGTGACATTCTACACCTTAAGGCATCCAGAGCCGGCTTCTCAACTCCTATTTGGTACGGAAGAATAAAATGTTTCAACTTCGGGTTATGGTGGAAACCCGTGTTGGGCACAGCGGCGCTGCTGACCTCCCGTTTTGAGTGTTTGCTTGCTGTGTTCATTAGGGTTCTTGCTCAGTCCCTCAGCAGACGCTTCCCGAAGACCCACTCCATGCTGGGACCCTGGGGATACACGGGCTGCAGCTGCTGGGTACCTTAGTCTGCCTCTCTTACCATGCCCGGCTAATTTTTTTTTTTTTTTTAAGAGACAGGGTCTTGCTATGTTGCCCAGTCTGGTCCTGAACTCCTGGGCTCAAAGTGATCCTTGTGCTTTGGCCTCCCAGCGTGCTGGGATTTCAGGTGTGAGCCACCATGCCTGGCCTAAATGGTCGGATTTAAGTGATGCCTCCTCAACTTAAACTGCAGGGACTAGAGAGGAAGCAGACCTGGAATCGGCATTTATTCATGGAGATGGCTAATGAAAGTTGGACTTGAGCTAAAAAATTAACGTGTGCTGCTACTTGTGGGGTACAAATGGCTCCCCAATTAGATGCAACAGAGGTGTTTGGTGGGGCCTCGCCCGCCTCTTGGCGGCCGGCTGTTGCTCGTCTTCAGAAGCGTCACCTCCCAATGGAGTGTTGTGACTGATTTTAGTTAATCTTCCCCAGCACACGGCAGCGTAGGAAACATCAAGAATCCTCTGGGAGACAGAGCTGAAGCTCCATTTCCCAGGCAGGGAGCGCCAGGCAGGCGAAGACGACGCTGCTTTAGTTCTGCCCAAGCGTCTGCTCTATCCATGGCACTCGGTTCCTCACACGGCAGACGGGGAATAGGATGAGAAATTACATGAAACAAACACAGGGTGGTGAGGCCTCTGTGGCGTGGGGAGGTGGGAGTGGCAGGTTCTGGCGTGCCTGCTTCCCATCGCTGCTCCTGCGTCCCTGGCCTCGCTGGTCTTTGGGGATCAGGGATGCTGTCTAGAAAGATTGGCTCACACTGTGCACCTAAGGCCCAAATCTGCACACCCCCACGATTCAGTACTCTCTACATGCCTGTCCCCTGCCCCGCAGAGGAGGGTCTGAGTCCAGCCCTCCTGGACTGGGGCTAGGCGCTCAGGCCTGCCCCCTGCAGGCGAGCGGGGAGGTCGCCTAAACCGGCTCTTGGCCTGGGAGTTAGGGCCCGTCCTGGGGTCCTCCTGATAGAATAGGACTGAGTATTGCGTGGATAAAGCAGGGACCAGCCTCCCTGGAGACTGGGCTGCCGAGGCTCCTCCCTGCCACCCCCTCCTGAGCAGCAGGGCCTGGGGTTGCCTCAGGAGCAAATCCGTTCAGACTGGCAGGTACTGCAGCCCAGGGCCATGCTGGTGGCCTGTGGCTGACGGTACCTCATCTCCTGGACGCGAGGCTGTTTGCTGCTGGGTTCCCCTAAGCACCAGCCTGTGTGGCTCCAGCAAGCCCCCGTTCCTCACACCTGCAGGTGCTTTCTTTTCTTTACGACAGGGTCTCGGCCGGGCACAGTGGCTCACGCCTGTAATCACAGCACTTTGGGAAGCCGAGGCGGGTGGATCCCGTGAAGTCAGGCGTTCAAGACCAGCCTGGCCAACATGGTGAATCCCCCATCTCCACTAAAAATACACAAAACAATTAGCCGGGGATGGTGGTGGGTGCCTGTAATCCCAGCTACTTGGGAGGCTGAGGCAGGAGAATCACTTGAACCCGGGAGGTGGAGGTTGCAGTGAGCTGAGATGGCGCTAAAATAAAAATTATGGCCAGGTGCGGTGGCTCACGCCTGTAATCCCAGCACTTTGGGAGGCCGAGACGGGTGGATCACAAGGTCAGGAGATCGAGACTATCCTGGCTAACACGGTGAAACCCGTCTCTACTAAAAAATACAAAAAACTAGCCGGGCGAGGTGGCAGGCGCCTGTAGTCCCAGCTACTCGGGAGACTGAGGCAGGAGAATGGCATGAACCCGGGAGGCGGAGTTTGCAGTGAGCCGAGATCCGGCCACTGCACTCCAGCCTGGGCGACAGAGCGAGACTCCATCTCCAAAAAAAAAAAAAAAAAAAAAAAAGATATCCAAGCGGCCTGCAGACTCACAAAGAAATCTGGACATCCACGCGGCCCGCAGACTCACAAAGGATATCCATGAGGCCGGCAGACTCACAAAGAAGGATATCAATGCAGCCCACAGACACTGTGAAGGTGCTCCCCTTCCGCAGTCCTGAGGGCACGCAGAACCTCCGGAAGCTCACCTTCCCCACCAACATGGCTAAGATGAAAAAGAGAAAGTACCAAGTGTGGTTGAGCATTTGTTTGAGTTAGCGAAACATCCGTGAAAAGACGCTGGCAATCTCTGCTGAAGCTGTACATAGACAGTTTTCCTCCAAGGTAACTGTCCACAGGAAAAGGTGCACACGGGCACCAAAAGACACGTCAGGACAGTTCCTGGCAGTCGCTTTCAACAGTTCCCACGAGTAAGCCCTGCACGCACACCTGCAGCAGAGGGGTGAGCTGCAGCAGAGCTGGGGGCCTGCTGCAGAGAGGGTGAGCCTGCAGCAAAGCGGGTGAGCTGCAGCAAAGCGGGTGAGCTGCAGCACGGGCCTCTGCAGAGCATTACCCAGCAGCTGGAGGAGCCACTGCTGTGGCACATGTGATGCTGAAAAGCCAGACAAGGGCGCAGCCTCTAGGATCCCACACCTTATTTGGGAACAGGCCGCAGTCATCAGCTGTGCCGGAAGTCAGGGTGGAGGGTGGGGTCCCACGGTCCACTTCTTTTTCTTGATCTACATGTTGGTTAAACAGGTGGACCTGGCCGGGCGCGATGGCTCAAGCCTGTAATCCCAGCACTTTGGGAGGCCGAGATGGGCGGATCACGAGGTCAGGAGATCGAGACCATCCTGGCTAACACGGTGAAACCCCGTCTCTACTAAAAAATACAAAAAAACTAGCCGGGCGAGGTGGTGAGCGCCTGTAGTCCCAGCTACTCGGGAGGCTGAGGCAGGAGAATGGCCTGAACCTGGGAGGCGGAGCTTGCAGTGAGCTGAGATCCGGCCACTGCACTCCAGCCTGGGCGACAGAGCAAGACTCCGTCTAAAAAAACAAAACAAAACAAAACAAAACACAGGTGGACCTGCCAGGTGTAGTGGCTCACACCTGTAATTCCAGCACTTTGGGAGGCAGAGGCAGCTGGATCACTTGAGGTCAGTTCGAGACCAGCCTGGACAACACGATGAAACTCTGTCTCTACCAAAAAATAAAAAAAATAGCCAGATGTGGTGGTGCACGCCTGTAGTCCCAGCTACTCAGGAGGCTCAAGCAGGAGAATCGCTTGAACTGGGAGGTGGAGGCTGCAGTGAGCAGAGATCATGCCACTGCACTCCAGCCTGGGCAACAGAGCAAGAGTCCATCTCAAAAAAAGAAACAGGTGGCCGGGCACGGTGCCTCATGCCTGTAATCCCAGCACTTTGGGAGGCTGCAGCGGGTGGATCACAAGGTCAGAAGATCGACACCATCCTGGCCGACGTGGTGAAACCCTGTCTCTACTAAAAATACAAAAATTAGCCGGGCATGGTGGCGGGCGCCTGTAGTCCCAGCTTCTCAGGAAGCTGAGGTAGGAGAATCGCTTGAACCTGGGAGGCGGAGCTTGCAGTGAGCCAAGACCGTGCCACTGCACTCCAGCCTGGGTGACACCGTGAGACTCCGTCTCAAAAACAAAACAAAACAAAACAAAACAAAACAAAAAAACAGGTGGATCCACTTCCACTTCTTAAAAATCTACTGTGCAATTTTCTCTATGTGCATGACACTTCAATAAAAGTGCAAGTTACGCTGGGCACAGTGACTCACGCCTGTAATCCCAGTGCTTTGGGAGGCTGAGATGGGAGGATTGCTTGAGGCCAGGAATTTGACACCAGCCTGGGCAACATGGCAAAACCCTGTCTCTACTAAAAATAAAAAAATTAGCCAGGTGTGGTGGTGTGCACTGGTAGTCTCAGCTACTCGGGAAGATGGCTTGAGCTCAGGAGGTTGAGGCAGCCGTGAGCTATGACTGTGTCACCGCACTCTATCCTGGGCAGTCCTGATCTTATAGAATGATTCTGGAGAAAGACTGGCAGGAAGTGAATCACTAAATATGATTAGAAAGGGTGAGAGTGCCATGAAGGAAAGATACGGGATGAGATGTGTTGAGAACGACAGGTGGGGAAGGCACTTTCTTAGCTGTGAAAGCTGCCAGGGGGTGGGGTGGGGGGTCAACCGGATGAACAGCAAGGTGGGCAACAGCTTGGGATGTCCCAGGAGCAGAGGGTCGGGAGGGAGGGGGCAAGGCAAGCCCGTGAGGGGCTCAATGGCTGACACAGGAGGGCGGCTGTAAGCGCACTGAGAGGTGTTAAGGGTTTAATGTGTGAGTATGCGTCTGTGTGTGTTGCGGGTTGGGGGAGACCTAGATGCAGTGTGGGAAGGGCCACCTGGCAGCTGTGTGGAATGGGGACTGCAGAGGGGAGGGTGGAGGCCATGAGGGCCAGCCCAGCTACGGGGCTGCTGCACCTGTCCAGGTGAGGGGGATGGATCCAGGTTACCCCCGAGGATGGAAGTCACAGGCTTCCTGCTCTGTGGCTCAGTTCCCCCACTCGAACCCTGGGCTGAGAGCAAGCCAGCGCTGTATTCAGCATTGAGGGTCTGGAGTGCTGGTCCCTCTGTCTGTGTAATATTTACAGAGGGTTGGAGGAAAGTTCTTTCGACCGTGACAAAGTTCAGAAGAAAATAAATCAGGGCTGCCGAGAGGGCCTGTGCTTTGCTTGTCACCAGCAGAACAAGGAGAAGAAATCCAGCCACCTGGAGCTCTTCCATCCAGCCTCCTCAGCCCTGCTGCCTGCTCCCCTCACACCCCCAACTTCTCTGCAGAGCTGGCGCTTCTCCAGCCCTCTGTGCTTCCACGAAGGTCTCCTTCCTCCCTCCCTCTACGCACCCCCGCCAACGTCAAACCCTCAGTGTTTTCCTGGTACCCAGTTCATCACTCTTCCTTTCTCCTGGAGGCCCCTGGCCACCAGGTGTGGACCAGACCTCCTTCTGCAGGTCTCCTGAACCCGGCGCCAGACGACATGAGAGGCAGGGACTGACCTGTTCCTCCCTGTGTCCCCAGGCCCCACACAGAGCAGTGCTACCGAAATCCATGAGCTGATGGGCGGTCTTACCAGATCAAAGACAAAGGGCTGGCAGGAGAACCCCCAGGGCCACCTTCCTGCCTGTTTCCTGTGCTATTGTTGCTCTGCACACACTCCTGGCATGGACACGCCGGATGCCCGACTCACACCCAGTGGTCCTCCTCCCCAGCTGCGGCCCCCAGCACAGCCTGTCGCACTGGCACCTGCCACGGTGACTGATCAAATGTGTCTGCATGGCTGGAGCCCGGGGTCCCAGGCCTTAGAGGGGAAGCACACACAGGGCTCTCCAAACTGAGGGTTGGGACCCACATGATCTGGGAACTCAGCTTAGTGGATTACAATTGAAAAAAAAGGTCAAGCCAGTGGCTCACGCCTGCAATCTCAGCACTCTGGGAGGCCCAGGAGGGAGGATCACTTGAGCCCAGGAGTTAATGAGACCCCATGTCTATGAAGAATTAAAAACTAACTGAGCATGGTGGCATGTGTCTGTGGTCCCAGCTATTTGCGAGACTGAGGCAGGAGGATCGTTTGAGCCCAGGACCTTGAGGCTGCAGTGAGCCATGAGGGTGCCACTGCACTCCTGCCTGGGTGAGATCCCATCTCTGGAGAAAAAAAGATGTAATAAGGGCAGCTACTGCAACTTATTTTAGCTGTACCTGCATACCTGAGTGTGTAGACTCTGTCAGAGTATAAAACGTATTTCTTACTGCAGGTTGTGATGAAAAACTTGGAACGCCACTGGGCTGCAGGGTCCCGGCTTTCCTCTGTGCCAGGACCCTCTTTACTCCGTAGTTCTCCTCTCCAGGGAAGCTGGCCTACCTTTCTCAGAACAAAAACATGAATGGGGGCTAACATCTGAAAACATGAATGGGGGCTAACATCCGTGCAGCGATGTTTACACAGATGACCTCATTTACCCTGTGAGGGGTGAGGGGTGTCTGGAGGACTGTGTGATCTTGGGTAAACAGCTCAACCTCTCTGGGCTTCAGTTCCCTCCTCGGTGAAGCTGGCTGTGTTGAGGATGCAGACTTTGTGTACACTGGGTGTGAGATAAAAGCAATCATCAGCGCCACTGAACAAACAGAGGAACCAAGTGACTGACGAGCCCCTTGGTGACAGTGAGGGTGCCAGGAGGGTTCAATTCAAGCCGCGATGCACAGAAGCTTCCAGATACACCCTGCAGCCCCCAGCACCACCATGCCACAACAGCTAACATGCACTCAGCACTCACTACACACCACACACAACAGCTAACACACTCAACATGCATCACACACCACACACAACAGCTAACACACACAGCATTCACTACACACCACACACAACAGCTAACACACACTCAACATGCACCACACACCATACACAACAGCTAACACACACTCAGCACTCACTACACACCACACACAACAGCTAACACACTCAACATGCATCACCACCACACACACAGCTAACACACACAGCACTCACTACACAACCACACACAACGCTAACACTCAACATGCATCACACACCATGCACACAACAGCGACACGCACTCAGCACTCACTACCCCATGCGCAAACAGCTAACACGCATTCAACCACGCACCACACACCCACACACAACAGCTAACACATGCATCACACACCATGCACAACCAGCTAACACCTCAACACGCACCACACCCGCACACAACAGCTAATACACACTCAACACGCACCACACAGCCACAGCTAACACTCAGCCACTCACCCACACACCAACACAACAGCTAACACACACTCAGCACGCACACCGCACCACACCAACAGTAACACACACTCAACACGCACCACACACCACACACAACAGCTAACACACCTCCACCATGCACTACACACCGCACACAACAGCTAACACCACACTCCAAAACGCACCACACACCACGCTCACACAAACCAAAACTCAGCACGTCACCACATACACCACACAGCTAAACACACTCAGCACGCACCACTGCACCATCACAGCTAACACACTCAACATGCATCACACACCATGACAACAGCTAACACACACTCAACAGGCACCAACACCACAGCTAACACACTCATACACGCCCACATACCACACACAACAGCTAACACCACTAAAATGCACCAACAACCACACACAACAGCTAACACAACTCAACACACACCACACACCCACAGCTAACACACACTCAGCACTCACCCACCACCACAGCAACACACATTCAGCACACACCACCGCCCACACACAACAGCTAACCACACTCAAGCACGCACCAACCCACCTAAACACACAACATGCACCCACATCGACAGCTAAACACACTCAGCATCACCATGCACTGTTCTAAGTTTTGTGTTCATTCTCATTTAATCCTTCACAAGAGTCCTAAGGGCTGCGGACTGGTTTTTTCATTGTGAATGAAGACTACTGAGGCTCACAGGGTTAACCCCCTGTCCAGGTCACTTAGCCCTAAGTGGTGAAATCAAGGGTGTGGCCCTACAGCCCAAATCCCTGTGCCCTGGGAAAGCCAAGCCGGTTCCCGGCAGACCTGCCCTGTCCTTACCTCCTGGCCCCATCCTCGATGGTCTCTCCTTCTTGCACTTTGCCCCCGAAACCATTCCACCCGCCGGCGAAGCCTCCGCTTTCATGCCCAGGAGAAACTCGCTGAGGATGCAGGACCAGCACCAGGGTATAGAGCCTGAGGCACCATGGTCCCTGGGTTCTGAAAGGAAGGTGAAGAGGAAGTAGTTGTTATGATGCGCGTGGAGGAAGCACGTGCCAGGGGCCAGGAGGACTGGGATGTGCTCTGGAGGCGGGGTGGGGGGGGGGGAGGTACGCTGTAATTTCCCAGCCCTGGCCACAGTGTGGCTCCCTTGTGGCAGGTGGAAACCTCAATGATTTTCTGGGGTAGAAACAGAACCCAGTGGTCAGCAGGGCTGATCAAGCAGAACAGAGGCCGGCGCTTCCTTCCTTCTCCACAACTCAGCCTTCAGGTGCAGAGGAGATGACCTTTCCAGAGTGCACTCTTGCTCCTGCGTCGACCCCCAGGATCGCCCTGCCTATAGGCACACAGTGGGGGAACAATGTTCTCCGTGCCTGACTGGCATCAAAATAACCAGTTTATCCTGTGGTTCTCACGTCTGGCCTTTTGATTAATAGGAGCTTCTTTCGGTCTAGTGGGACCTGGCTTCTCTGTAGCAGGCTTCTAGATCCCCAGGAAATGTGTGGCTGTAGACACAGGTCCACCCAACGGGGCCTGGCTAGTCCTCCCTCCTGTGACAGGAGTTTATACCCCACTCACTCTGCTCCTACTGTGGCTACTGTAGGACCTGGCACCCAGGGGGGCCACTGGAAGTCGCAAGGGCCCTTCCTGCTCCCATAGGTGTACAGGTCCAGGTCCAGAGGACTAAGGGTGATGCCTCAGCCAGGTCCCTGATGGAAAAAGGACCCTGGAGAAATGCTGGAGGGCCAGGACCAACTTTCCTTTATTTATTTTGAGATGAGATCCTGCTGTTGCACAGGCTGGAGGAGAGTGGCATGATCTCGGTTCGCTGTAATCTCGGCCTCCCTGGCTGAAGCCATCCTCCTGTTTCAGCATCCCACATTGCTGGGACCACAGGCATGAGCCACCACACCCAGCTAATTGCTGTATTTTCAGTAGAGATGGGGTTTTGTCATGTTGCCCAGGCTGGTCATGAACTCCTGAGCTCAAGCAATCCACCCACCTCAGCCTCCCAAAGTGCTGAGATTACAGGCGTGAGCCACTGCGCCCCTCCAGGACCAACTTTTCTGGGGTCCACACCTGGCGGAGACACAAGATTCAGGACCAGTGATCCTCCTTGGAAGCTGTGGTGTCTGAGAAAAGGGCCCCGATGGTAAGGAAGCGGGCAGGGAAGTGCTGGGTAGAGGAGGGCGTGGTCTTTGGCTAGGGCTCCACCCCCAGGCCTATGCCCAGGAACCCAGGTGAGGACAGGTATTTCTGTTTTCCTGCCCAAATGTTGCATTTCCCAAGCCCGCCACGTCCCAGTCCTGTGCCTATAAAACCCCCCAGACCCTAGTGGGCAGATAGACAAGCTGCTGGATGTCAAGAGGACGTGGAAAGCACAACAGGCACCAGCAGGGAATCAACTGGAGGAAGCGTGAGTTTGGCAGGGGTGGTCAGAGGAGAACCCAGGCTGCTCAGCAGCCCGACTCCAGGGGAAAATCACCTTCCCACTCCAGCTCCCTTCTGGCTCCCCCATCTGCTGAGGGCTAATTCCACTTATAAAACCTCGCACTCTCTCTCCAAGCCGCCGTGTGATCTGATTGCTCCAGTACATCAAGGCAAGAAGCCCGGGGATACAGAAAGCTCTCTGTCCTTGCGATAAGGCAGGGAGTCTAACAGCTAACACAAGCCACCTACAAGGCTAAACTGAAAGAGTACCCTCTAACACACGTCCACTGGGGCTTCAGGAGCCGCAAACATTCACCCCTAGACACTGCCCTGGGTGGGGGCCCCACAGCCTGCCCGGCTCTGTGCTCCCCTAGACGCGTGAGCAGCGAGGCACTGAAGAAGTGAGCCACATCCCCATCGCATGCCCTTCGAGGAGGACAAGGGATCCTTTCCCATTTCACTGAGACTGGGTCCTGGTGGCGGAGGCAGGTCAGACAGGGTAAGTGGGTTTGTGGCTGAGCTTCACACGGGGCCCGTGTACTTTGTCCCGACACCGACCTGTTCCTGCCAGAAGCCACGGTTTCCAAAGTAAATTTCTGTGATGATTTACTCCTGGTATCCCCAAGCCACCGTCCCGCTCTCCTGGTCTCCCCAAGACCCCGGCCCCGCTCTCCGCGTCTCTCCCCAAACCCCGGCCCCGCTCTCCCTCTCTCCCCAAGCCCCGGCCCCCCTCTCCCTGTCTCCCCAAGCCCCGGCCCCGCTCTCCTGGTCTCCCCTAAGCCACCGGCCCCGCTCTCCTGGTCTCCCCTAAGCCACCGGCCCCGCTCGCCTCGTCTCCCTCGAGCCCCTGGTCTCGGTCTTCTGGTCTCCCCGAGCCCCGACCCCGCTCTTCTGGTCTCCCCGAGTACCCGGCCCCGCTCTCCTGGTCTCCCCCAAGCCCATGACTTGGCTCCCCCGTTCTCCTGCCGCCCGCTGGCAGGGCTCCCCTCCCTCCCTGGTCACCACGACTCCTAGGATCCCCGCGCGCGCTTTTCGTACCTGCACCGCCGCTTCCGGGGGCCGGGCCTCTGACCGGAAGTGAGGTCAGACATTTCCGGCGGCGCGTTTCAGGCGCGGGGAAAATCCATGGCGGGGTGAGCGGTGCGCCTCTTCCTTGCGTGCAGAAGACGGGATTGGTTGGGGGTTCGCCCCGTCGCCTTCCTTGCTCCTGGCCTCGGGGTTGGGTGCCGAGCGCTGGGCACTGTCGCCGCACTTAGCGAGCGCGACAGGGGCGAGGCCGGGGTTCCTGGTCGCAGTTCCCCGGGAGGAGGGCGCCATCGGGTCTCCAGGGGCAGGGCCGGTTGGGCCGTGGGGAGGCTGGGGCCGGGGGCAGAGTCCAGGTGCGGGGGGCAGCGCAGGGGCGCAGATCCGAGGCGCCGGAGGCGAGAGTTCGTTTCGTGGGCGGGGTAGCTCCATTGCCCACGCTTCCTGGGCTGTCGAGTGGGTTCTGGCTCCCGGGACCGGCCTGTGCCAGTTTCCCGGGAGACCCCTTAAGCCAGGTGAAGACGGCGACTCACGGTCAGCCGTCAGTGCCTCCTGGCTGGTCAGCACGCATGGGGTAGTAACTTTTATTTATTTATTTAAATCAGAAAGACATAGAGACCGGGCTTGGTGGCCCACACCTGTCATCCCAGCACTTTGGGAGTCTGAGGCAGGAGGATCGTTTGAGCCTAGGAGTTCGAGACCAGCCTAACCAATATAGTGAGATGCCATCTCTAAAAAAAGTTTTTAAAGATTAAAAAAAAAATTAGTCCAGGCATGGTGGTGCACACCTGTAGTCCCAGCTACTCAGGAGGCTGAGGTGGAAGGTTCACTTGAGATCCAGAGGTTATGGCAGCAATCAGCTGTGATTGTGCCACTGCACTCCAGCCTGGCGATGGCGAAAAAGAAAAAAAAGAAAAAAAGAAAAATGACTGAGTGAGGTGGTTCACGCCTGTAATGCCAGCACTTTGGGAGGCCAAAGTGGGTGGATCGCCCAAGGTCAGGAGTTCAAGACCAGCTTGGCCAACATGGTGAAACCCCATCTCTCCTGAAATAGAAAAATAGCCTGGGCCTGGGCTATAGAGACCCTGTCTCAAAAAAAAAAAAAAAAAAAAAAAAAGGAAAGAAAAAGAAATATGACAGGCCAGACCCCCTATATTATTGCCAAAGCCCTGAACTAGGTAACTAAGGCAAGGATCTGTCCTGAGGAGGTTTTCTTGCAGTCTCTCAGAACTCAATGAACATTTTTGCCACATGAGAAAAGAATATTACTTTAATTAATTAATTTACATGTATACTTATTTTTTGAGACAGAGTCTCACTCTGTCACCCAGGCTGGAGTGCAGTGGCATAATGTCGGCTCACTGCAACCTCTGCCTCCTGGGTTCAGGTGATCCTCCTGCGTCAACCTCCCGAGTAGCTGGGTTTACAGGCACGTGCCACCACGCTAATTTTTGCATTTTAGTGGAGATGGGGTTTCACCATGTTGGCCATGGTTGGCCAGGCTGGTCTCGAACTCCTGACCTCAGGGGATCCACCTGCCTTGGCCTCCAAGACTGCTGGAATTACAGGTGTGAGCCACCATACCCGGCCCCCAATCTCTTTTTATAAGGACATCAGTGCTATTGGAATACGGCCTACCCATATGACCTTGTTTTAACTTGGTCACCTCTTTCAGGTGTGTGGGTGTATTTGGGTCCTGTCTCTGAATACACCCATATTCTGAGGTACCAAGGGTTAGGACATCAACACATGAATTTTGTGGGGACACAGTTTGGCCTGTGATGCCTGCTTTCCGACTATGTAGTCTTGTCAGTTCACCTCCCCTCCTGGGCTTGGTGCCCCATCCTTAGAAATGAATGAGTTGATCCGAGGGCCCCCCCAGCTCGTGACCTGCCATTCTGTGTGATGCCAACCTACCTGCTCCTCTTCTCTCCCACCAGGTACGTGAAGCTGGTGTGTGCTTCCTTTCAGCGCCAAGGGTTCCATACTGCTGGGAGTCGCTGCAAGAATCGGACAGGCGCTGAGCACCTGTGGCTGACTCGACATCTCAGGGACCCGTTTGTGAAGGCTGCGAAGGTGGAGAGTTACCGGTGTCGAAGCGCCTTCAAGCTCCTGGAGGTGAACGAGAGGCACCAGATTCTGCGGCCTGGCCTTCGGGTGTTAGACTGCGGAGCAGCTCCTGGGGCCTGGAGTCAGGTGGCGGTGCAGAAGGTCAATGCCGCAGGCACAGGTGGGGCCTCTGCACTGCTGTTGGCACCTTCTGGCTACCCTGAGGCTGAGTGGGCATGGGCAAGCTGCCTCTGCCAGTGGACGCAGGACGGTGGAGCCCTTTTCTGAAGGCGCGCGCTTCTGAGGGGGTGGTTTAGTAGGGGTGATGATAAAAATAGGATGCTGCCGTTTTAAAAATGAAAGACAAGGTAGGAAGGTGTGGTGAAAATGGAAATCACCTTGTATGAGACCGCCCGGAGGTACCAGCACCAGCACGGTGGTGTGCATCCTTCCAGGCTTGTGTTTGCATCGATCCCTCACATTTTCAAAAGCGATGTTGTTCCGTACTCTTCTTGCTAATTTGCAGCCTTACTGGAGCTATTTTTGCTTAATAATACATACATATATACATATATATTTTTTGTTTTGTTTTGATTTTGTTTTTTGTTTTTCCCCACCCTAGAGGGAATCTTGCTCTGTTGCCCAGACTGGAGTGCAATGGTGTGATCTCGGTTCACTGCAAACTCCGCCTGCCGGGTTCAAGAGATTCTCCGGCCTCAGCCTCCTGAGTAGCTGGGATTACAGGCGCCCGCCACCACACCTGGCTAATTTTTTCTTTTTGTTTTTTTAAGTAGAGACAAGGTTTCACCATGTTGGCCAGGCTGATCTCAAACTCTTGACCTCAGGTGATCCGCCCACCTTGGCCTCCCAAAGTGCTGGGATTACAGATGTGAGCCACGGCGCCCGACTACTCTTGATATATTGACATCTCTTCCCAACAGCCCAGCTAAATTTCCAAGTCCCGTAAGCCCTGGGGCTTCCTGGTGGCCCCACTGGGGCTGCTCCCTCCAGAACCTAGAAGAGGCTTCATGGCCAGGGCTATGGATTCTCCACTCTGGGTGAAGCTGAGACGCAGTTTTCAATCTGTTTTATGTCTTAGGGTTTTGAGTAAGATTTTCTATATAGAAAGGTTCCCCTGAATAATGAGATCAGCCAGCTGCCCATACAACGGAAGACACTGTCGTCATTGGGAAAGTTTCATCCTGTTCCAGGTAGTGCTTGCACCGTAGGCTCTTTAGTCAGCTCCCTCACCGTGGGCGTCAAGCTTGCTTTTGGCTTTTTGCTGGGATGCGTGTGCTGTGGAGAATATCTTTGCTGTTTATGTTTCCTGCTCTAAAGCCAGGGTAGCTGCATGCACTGGCATTTGAACAGGGTGAGACAGTCCACCCAGAGCGCTCCCAAATACCTTAGAGTAGGGACACTGGTCCCCATTAATTGGTGAGAAAACTAAGGCTCAGGGTTTCATGACTTGTTGAAAGTGCAGACCTGGAATGCTGACCCTCTGATCTGCACTTCCGCCCCACTGCTGGTTTGCGGTAGGTTTGCCGTGAACTCTGTGTCTACCTGCATCCCCTTGGGTGGCCCCTGCCCAGACTTAGGCTGGGATATGCCTCTTCTGGCTTTTGAACAGCCCTTTTTTTTTTTTTTTTTTTTTTTTT